>NC_060119.1:1019246986-1019571304 GCF_021461395.2 Schistocerca americana
AATACGATATTTCGTAATGATGTGGAACGAGTCAAATTTTCCAATACATGACATAATTAAGTTAATTTAACAACATACTTAAGTTAATATAACTTTTTAATTTTTTTGTGTTTTTTTTTAATTTTTTATTTTTTAATAATTTTTTTCTTAATTTATATATAAAAATTCCTCTATGGAGTAGAAGGAGTTGTCATTCAGAAATTCTTTTAATTTCTTCTTAAATACTTGTTGGTTAACTGCCAGACTTTTGATACTATTTGGTAAGTGACCAAAGACTTTAGTGGCAATATAATTCACCCCTTTCTGTGCCAAAGTTAGATTTAATCTTGAATATTGAAGATCATCCTTTCTCCTAGTATTGTAGTTATGTACACTGCTGTTACTTTTGAATTGGGTTTGGTTGTTAATAACAAATTTCATTGTTGTTGTTGTGGTCTTCAGTCCTGAGACTGGTTTGATGCAGCTCTCCATGCTACTCTATCCTGTGCTAACTTCTTCATCTCCCAGTACCTACTGCAACCTACATCCTTCTGAATCTGCTTAGTGTATTCATCTCTTGGTCTCCCTCTACGATTTTTACCCTCCATGCTGCCCTCCAATGCTAAATTTGTGATCCCTTAATGCCTCAAAACATGTCCTACCAACCGATCCCTTCTTCTAGTCAAGTTGTGCCACAAACTTCTCTTCTCCCCAATCCTATTCAATACCTCCTCATTAGTTACGTGATCTACCCACCTTATCTTCAGCATTCTTCTGTCGCACCACATTTCGAAAGCTTCTATTCTCTTCTTGTCCAAACTAGTTATCGTCCATGTTTCACTTCCATACATGGCTACACTCCATACAAATACTTTCAGAAACGACTTCCTGACACTTAAATCTATACTCGATGTTAACAAATTTCTCTTCTTCAGAAACGATTTCCTTGCCATTGCCAGTCTACATTTTATATCCTCTCTACTTCGGCCATCATCAGTTATTTTACTCCCTAACTAGCAAAACTCCTTTACTACTTTAAGTGTCTCATTTCCTAATCTAATTCCCTCAGCATCACCCGATTTAATTCGACTACATTCCATTATCCTCGTTTTGCTTTTGTTGATGTTCATCTTATATCCTCCTTTCAAGACACTGTCCATTCCGTTCAACTGAAGTCCTTTGCTGTCTCTGACAGAATTACAATGTCATCGGCGAACCTCAAAGTTTTTACTTCTTCTCCATGAATTTTAATACCTACTCCAAATTTTTCTTTTGTTTCCTTTACTGCTTGCTCAATATACAGATTGAGTAACATCGGGGAGAGGCTACAACCCTGTCTCACTCCTTTCTCAACCACTGCTAACCTTTCATGCCCCTTGACTCTTATAACTGCCATCTGATTTCTGTACAAATTGTAAATAGCCTTTCGCTCCCTGTATTTTATACCTGCCACCTTCAGAATTTGAAAGAGAGTATTCCAGTTAACATTGTCAAAAGCTTTCTCTAAGTCTACAAATGCTAGAAACGTAGATTTGCTTTTTCTTAATCTTTCTTCTAAGATAAGTCGTAAGGTTAGTATTGCCTCACATGTTCCAACATTTCTACGGAATCCAAACTGATCTTCCCCGAGGTCCGCTTCTACCAGATTTTCCATTCGTCTGTATAGATTTCGCGTTAGTATTTTGCAGCTGTGACTTATTAAACTGATAGTTTGGTAATTTTCACATCTGTCAACACCTGCTTTCTTTGGGATTGGAATTATTATATTCTTCTTGAAGTCTGAGGGTATTTCGCCTATCTCATACATCTTGCTCACCATATGGTAGAGTTTTGTCAGGACTGGCTCTCCCAAGGCCATAAGTAGTTCTAATGGAATGTTGTCTACTCCCGGGGCCTTGTTTCGACTCAGGTCTTTCAGTGCTCTGTCAAACTCTTCATGCAGTATCTTATCTCCCATTTCGTCTTCATCTACATCCTCTTCCATTTCCATAATATTGTCCTCAAGTACATTGCCCTTGTATAAACCCTCTATATACTCCTTCTACCTTTCTGCCTTCCCTTCTTTGCTTAGAACTGGGTTGCCATCTGAGCTCTTGATATTCATACAAGTGGTTCTCTTCTCTCCAAAGGTCTCTTTAATTTTCCTGTAGGCAGTATCTATCTTACCCCTAGTGAGACAAGCCTCTACATCCTTACATTTGTCCTCTAGCCATCCCTGCTTAGCCATTTTGCACTTCCTGTCGATCTCATTTTTGAGACGTTTGTATTCCTTTTTGCCTGCTTCATTTACTGCAGTTTTATATTTTCTCCTTTCATCAATTAAATTCAATATTTCTTCTGTTACCCAAGGATTTCTATTAGCCCGCGCCTTTTTACCTACTTAGTCGTCTGCTGCCTTCACTACTTCATCTCTCAGAGCTACCCATTCTTCTTCTACTGTATTTCTTTCCCCCATTCCTGTCAATTGTTCCCTTATGCTCTCACTGAAACTCTCTACAACTTCTGGTTCTTTCAGTTTATCCAGGTCTCATCTCCTTAGATTCCCACTTTTTTTGCAGTTTCTTCAGTTTCAATCTGCAGTTCATAACCAATAGATTGTGGTCAGAATCCACATCTGCCCCTGGAAATGTCTTACAATTTAAAACCTGGTTCCTAAATCTCTGTCTTACCATTATATAATCTATCTGATACCTTTTAGTATCTCCAGGATTCTTCCAGGTATACAACCTTCTTTAATGATTCTTGAACCAAGTATTAGCTATAACAAATTTCATAAGAGTGTATATATACTGAGAAGCTACTGTGAATATCCCTAGATCCTTAAATAAATGTCTGAAGGATGATCTTGGGTGGACTCCAGCTATTATTCTGATTACACACTTATGTGCAATAAACACTTTATTCCTCAGTGATGAATTACCCCAAAATATGATACCATATAAAAGCAATGAGTGAAAATACGCGTAGTAAGCTAATTTACTAAGACGTTTATCACCTAAGTGACCCTTATTGCATAAGTAGCTGAACTCAAACGTTTCAGCAGATCATCAATGTGTTTCTTCCAATTTAATCTCTCATCAATGGACACACCTAAAAATTTGGAATATTCTACCTTAGCTATATGCTTCTGATTAAGGTCTATATTTATTAATGGCGGCATACGATTCACTGTACAGAACTGTATGTACTGTGTCTTATAAAAATTCAGTGAGAGTCCATTTACAAGGAACCACTTAGTAATTTTCTGAAAGACAGTATTGACAATTTCATCTGTTAATTCTTGTTTGTCAGGTGTGATTACTATACTTGTATCATCAGCAAAGAGAACTAACTTTGCCTCTTCATGACTATAGAATGGCAAGTCATTAATATATATTAAGAACAACAAAGGACCCAAGACTGACCCTTGTGGAACCCCATTCTTGATAGTTCCCCAGTTTGAGGAATGTGCTGATCTTTGCATATTATGAGAACTGCTTATTTCAACTTTCTGCACTCGTCCAGTTAGGTACGAAATGAAGCATTTGTGCACTGTCCCACTCATGCCACAATATTTGAGCTTGTCTTGCAGAATTTCATGATTTACACAGTCAAAAGCCTTTGAGAGATCACAAAAAATCCCAATGGGTGGTGTTCGGTTATTCAGATCATTCAAAATTTGATTGGTGAAGGCATATATGGCATTTTCTGTTGAAAAACCTTTCTGGAAACCAAACTGACATTTTGTTATTACTTCATTTTTACAGATATGGGAAGCTACTCTTGAATATATTACTTTCTCAAAAATTTTGGATAAAGCCGTTAGAAGGGAGATTGGATGGTAATTGTTGACATCAGATCTATCCCCCTTTTTATGCAAAGGTATAACAATAGCATATTTCAGTCTATCAGGGAAAATGCCCTGTTCCAGAGAGCTATTACACAGGTGGCTGAGAATCTCACTTATCTGTTGAGAACAAGCTTTTATTACTTTGCTGGAAATGCCATCAATTACATATGAGTTTTTGCTTTTAAGCAAGTTTATTATTTTCCTAATTTCAGAGGGAGAAGTGGGTGAGATTTCAGTTGTATCAAATTGCATAGGGATGGCCTCTTCCATTAACAGCCTAGCATCTTCTAATGAACACCTGGATCCTACTATATCCACAACATTTAGAAAATGATTATTAAAAATATTTTCAAATTCTGACTTTTTGTTCATAAAGTTTTCATTCAATTTGATGGTAATACTGTCTTCCCGTGCTCTTGTTTGTCCTGTTTCTCTTTTAATAATATTCCAAATTGTTTTAATTTTATTATCAGAGTTGCTGATTTCAGACATGATACATATACTTCTGGATTTTTTAATAACTTTTCTTAATATAACACAGTAGTTTTTTAATGTTTGATAATTTCTGGGTCACTACTCTTTCTTGCTGTCAGATACATTTCCCTTTTTCGGTTACAAAATAGTTTTATACCCTTAGTAAGCCATGCTTTGTTACAAGGTTTCTTATGAGTATATTTAACTATTTTCTTGTGGAAGCAGTTTTCAAATGCATTTACAAAAATGTCATGAAATAAATTATATTTTAAATTGGCATCAGGTTCAAGATACACCTCATCCCAGTCTAACTGCTGTAGGCTTTTCCTGAAATTTGCAATTGTTAAATCGTTGACTGAACGTACTACTTTGGAGACTGTTTAGTATTGCTGAATGGAGCTATGTCATATATTGTAACTAGCTGTGCACCATGATAAGAAAGACCATTCTCAACAGGCTGAGCATGTTTAAACTTATCTTGGTCTATAAAGAAGTTATCTATCAGTGAGCTGCTATCCTTTACCACCCTAGTAGGAAAGTCAATAACGGGTGTCAAATTGAAAGAACCGAGTAATACTTTAAGGTCTTTTTTCCTATTACCCTTCTTTCAGAGAATCTACATTGAAGTCCCCACAAATAATAATTTGCTTCCCTCTGTCTGACAGACAGCACGACAAGGAGTCCAAATTTTTCAGAAATAGATGAAAATTTCCTGATGGGGATCTATATACAGTTACAATTATAAATGTGCCTTTATTTAATTTAAGCTCACTGGCACATGCTTCTATATGTTTCTCTACACAAAACTTTTTTGTTTCTATACTTTTTGCCCAATGATAACTTTTGACATATATGGCAACCCCTCCTTTCTCCATATTTTCTCTCTACGACTTTATTCGTAGCGAAAGGTTTTAATTCGCTACGAATTTGCACAATGCAAAATTCGTACCAAGAACAAGACCAGATCGATATTGTCCTGACACTAGCATCAGCACATGTAATCTCTCCCTTCCTAATGGGCCTACTGGACTGCGATATAATTGACTGTGATGGCGTATGCCTAATGAAATTTTACACTGAATAAGGCTATCGTTGTCAAGGAAGATAATATTGGTGAGTAGGAGGAAAGTGTACAACAGACCCTTTTGAAGGAAGAATCTGTTCTAAACATAATCTCAATTTTGAAATGGGTGGAAATTTCGTGCAATCACTCACGAACCTCACAGGGGGAAAAGGGTACCATGTAATATTTAATACAAGGGAAATACTGATAAATCAAAACATACCGATTAGCTAAAAACGAGATAACTGAATGGTGGCCAACCCGGTAGGGTAATGAATCTCCAGAATCTTAAGAAAGATAATGGCAAAAAGTTTAAGCAAATAATCACTGGCGAGCCAACAGAAGGTTGTTACGCTTTTTCACAACAGAACAATTCACGAGAAAATAAATGAATCAGAAAGCACTGAGTTCGCAGTTGCTTATTCTGAGATACTAAATTTTGAACCTACAGTTAAATGAAGTTACTAGTTACATTTTTAACTAATAAAATACTTTCAGTAGCCTCAGTGTAGCGTAATGTAAAATTTAGAAGAAGGCAAGCAATTTACTCGTGATTATTGAAAGACTGAACTGAATTGAGCAAATGAGCAGCTGAATTTACTTTTAATGTGGCAACAATAAAATACATATCAAGGTAGCAGAAGTCACTCGCTTAGCTATATATAGAATAAATGAAATTGGGCGCTCTTAATTTGTGCTGTGTTTTCAGTAATTAGTTTTGCCAGTGAAATTTTACGTTATTTTAAGCGAATGAAGTTAATACTCATAATTGGAAAATAGTTGAGCCTCTGTTACAGAATAAAAGAAAGGACAGTTACGGAGGCAGAAAATTTTGACTGAAACTGGTCATTAGAGAACCAACGAAAGTGGCAGCAAATAGTTAATCAACTTTCATGTTCTTATGACACTCGGTGATTGTATGGAAACGAAAGGGACGCTACTCGGTAATAACGACTGACGACAGTGACAGCACAGGTGCCATACAAGTTTTAACTATCGCAGATTATTATGCCAGTTAGTCGTTCTTTGTGAAAGAAATCTCACTGGGTAATGCCTCTACAATGTTAGTGGTTGTTTGTCACTTAACAGTTGTAAGACGGTTAATTTTTGATGATATTAGTCGATTTGTTAATATCTGTAAAGGAAAATGATATTTTTGAAGATCTGTGGTCAGAGAAACAGGTGTTGGGCAACAGTATCTGTGTCTGCGATGTCGAGTCGTAGAATCTCTGACAGTCAGCAGTGGATAGCTGTGGTGTGCACCAGGCGGAGATTAGTTGAGTTTACAGTGTAATGCATGGACGCACTTTTGGACCTATATGAGTTGCAGATTTATTATGAGGAGGAATGGTGACTCAGAACAATGTTTGCATAGCATATGAACATAAAAAAGGATTTGAAATGAAGAACAAGGTATTATTTGATGAGATAAAAAGTTAATTTTTAATTTTGTAGACTAGTATTGTTGGTCCACTTCACCTCATCATAGTCGAATTTTTGTTAATTACTCTATTGATTGGTCTTCTTGGTTAATTTACTGTACTGTGGTGGTTTTCAGATCAAATAAATTTACGTATTTGCGTCTATAATTGGTTGCTTTGATAAGTTCGTTCCTAACTGAAATGTCAGAACTTAGAGGTTGAGTCATGTGTTTTATTGGCATTCTGTGTTAAGGTTACGAACTCAATTTCCGTGGCGTGATTGTTTCGTTTTCAATGCGCAATGCAGCTTTTGTCAATCCCTTTATTTTACCAGAGCCATATGTCAGTCCAGAAATTTTCGTTTTTCAGATTACATTCTTATTCAGGTCGACATTGCAGCTTTTTTTAAAAAAATTAATTACTTTCTTTTTTCAAACAGTTCGCACTGACCAAGTCTACTGAGCGTGAAATTGTTGGTTTGCTTATTTATTTGTTAATGAATAAGATCGGTTTTCACACACACGGAATTCTTTTCAATTTCATGTAAGTGATGTAGCTTTGAACCCAGTAGCACATTTAGTTTATCATCTCACATTCCCAGGTTTATATTTACGATTACACAAGTAAAGGCTACTCACTTACATTACACAGTCTTACGATACTGTAGCTGTGCGGACGACGAATAATGTGGCCGACGACAACGCTGAGCTGCCGCTGTTGCTGCTGCTGGTTGAGAACCACGAGATGCCTACAGAGCCACGGATAGTTGTGGGACAGGCAATAGTTAAACTACAGCTTCCTCCGCCTGTCCACTTCTACCGTGCTCACACTACTCACGGGTTAACGAATTAGGTGCGCCTACACTGGCGCGATCATAGCTGCTCGCCGAGTCTGCGGGAGGGCCCAGCAGTTCAGCACTCTTTCGTGATTCGAGCGGCTCTGCTTCCTCTCTGTTCGTAGCGTAACAGAGAGACTCCATATGCGAAGATAAACAACGGCATAGCTACAGCCATTTCATCGTCGCTCTGGTTACATTAAATTAAAGATCCCTTTGGTATTACCCAGCAATTTACAATATTTACATTATAATGACAATAACTTATATACATTCACAAATAAATAAACTATTCGATCAATTACACATTAAATATATTTTCTGCAATAAAGCTTACAGATTTAGAACTAGAAGTACAGTACAGTTTATCAACATTTTTGCATGAAGGCACTGACCGTCTTGCCTCACAGTGGGATAAATATATTAACAGTCATTGCGATTACTTTTGAAATAATATATACTTTACTAAAAACTATGTTGTCTTTTACGAAACCATTAGCAAACAACCGCAGTTTCATTAATGAGACTTGGTTTGTGCAATTGCAGTAGCCACACTTGTTTCAGCAGGTATATGAGCTGACACAAGGAACCCTATAATCTACAGAAATAAGTTTTTCGCTTTCTAAATGCTAAAGAAATATTTTTTCCAAAATTTGACTCTTATACAGATTGTTCTACTCATATTATATTAAATTATCTTCAGTTAAACAGTTCTTCAGATTTATTGGTAGTACGCAACGATAAAAGTATCGTCAAGATCATGAGCAGTAAACTTCCAACTACGTAAGTTTCTCCCCTTATAACATTGCATTGTAACAGTTGGTATCAGTTCACCAATTGTCAACTATCATGAGTAA
This sequence comes from Schistocerca americana, assembly GCF_021461395.2. NCBI lineage: Eukaryota > Metazoa > Arthropoda > Insecta > Orthoptera > Acrididae > Schistocerca > Schistocerca americana. The sequence goes on from NC_060119.1 coordinate 1,019,255,445, forward strand.
ACAGGTACAGCATACATCAGGCCTAACTGTATACATTTGCCATCTAATGGGTGTGATGAAAAACTATGTCGTGATGTGGCTGTAACATGCTACCATCTCATGGCTGAAGTTGCAACTAATGATGCTGTAGACGTCCATAAACCATATTTGTGGAATATGCAAAAGTATATTGTTTTATTTATTTTGTTAAAAGGATTATGTTATTAAGAATATTGTAAGGTTACATATTTATCATTGTAAGAAGACATGGCTTTAGTGTTAAGGAATATTCTAAAGGGCAATCCCCACAGATGTACTGGTGTGGCCATATACCGCATTTTACAGTAACTGCTGTTCCAGAACAGTACAGTGTGGGGAGTCCTAATTCAGGACAGGTAATATGAAAACGTAATGTGTGTGTGTGTGTGTGTGTGTGTGTGTGTGTGTGTGGGTGTGTGTGTGTGTGGTGTTAATAGAGTTAATCATCAACGAAAGTCTCATGAGACAATGGTAGAATGCTGAATTTCTACCAGAAGAGCAGCTAAACAAGTAAGTGTAATTAGTGGTAAGAAAAAATGGGCTGTAATTTATTAAATAAAATATACCAGATGTCGCAGTGTCGTGGGCCCTGTAAAACTTCAAGATACATGGTACTGCCTGTTATTACAAAGAAGGAAGCAGTATTATTCAGAATCACAGAGTTTACACTGATAAGCACATTTTACAGTAACATTTTTTGGAGAAGCCTGGATGTAGCTTACCATACAAGTTTATTTTTATGAGTGCTTTTGTGTAACTCATAGTTCACATAAGGAAGCCATATTCGAGTTGTGGAATACATGCACTATCTGATTTTCAACTTCAATAATAATTATTTGAGTTATTCTTAAAGCAAAAGCTTCTACATTGTTATTATTTGTATAGATAGGAAATGAGCCTTTCTTTCCTTTGGGTGTGTGTATGTTAAACTTATTATGTTATACAGTGATGAAAGCTAGTAGAAATATAAATAAATAAATTTGCCAATTACTTAAATGTAGCTAATACATAATTTATGAATCAGCCAAATCTTCTTACAAATGTTGAATGTTGTTGATGCTGAATTTAAGAAGACTGCACTACAAGGCAATGTGAAACATTTTTCACTCTTGTTAAAATGTGATTGCTGGATTGTACATTGCACATTACAAAAATTCCCAATTAGTGTGTGTATGATGAAATAATACTCAGTTTACTTAAAGTTGGACGCAAAGGATTTTCAAACAGAAAGTGCAATTTGTTTTCAGATGTTGAGAAGTGATTTAAGTAATTTCAGCTTTGGTGTGAAACAAATGTTTATAATTCTACAAAGTATGCTATCTCAGCAAGCTAAGCATCTTCTATGCTTTGCAGGCAATATATATTATTCCCTTAGTTAGTATCTATAAAGTGTCTTACACTCAAATTAGTCAATTATGTATAAGTGTGTGTACATATGCTCGTTATGCATAGGTGCATATAAAGTGTTTATGTTCGCTAACCATTTCGCCATCATCGTCACCTCAAAGGCAGATTGTGTAAAGTTAGTCAGGTATACTATACTTCCAGTTACTGTTTACTATATTATACTTCCAGTTACTATTTACTTACACACAATTTATCGTGTTGTAGTATGCAAGCAATGTCTAACATAGAGACCAATCAGTAGTTTTACTGCTGAAGAGGTACTGCATGTGATTGTTTTTCCGAGTCCAATTGTCAAATACCTTTCTTAGAACAATTAACATTCCTAATTAGGATATAACTTAAACGAATCGGGACGGCGCATGTGGCGACCGTGGATTTCAGAACATTAAACTTAAGCCAGTGTTTTGAACTGTGCAAAAATTAGTTACATATTTTTCTTGCCGAAATTAAAAACATGTTCAGAGTATATGGCAAACAAGCAAAAGTAGTGGAGGGATAAATCTGTTGGATGACATAGAAAAAATTAACGTATTTGGTAGAAATAAAAACATTACAAGTGTAGAAGATAATTCGCTGTCAACAGAGAATATAAAATACAACAATGAGGCAGGACTTGTTCGGCAGGAACATAAATGTTAATTTTATGGAAGATAGTCTACTTAGGTTATAGGCTGCAGATAGTGTAACAGTGAAACAGGAATTGATGGACATTCACCAAAGAAATTTGGAAGTACAGTAATGTATCTGTACTTGACAATAAAACAGGAAGACACAATTATGTATCCATTAATTGAGGGTAATGTAAATATAGAGTCAGGAATGAATCCAAGTGGTAAACCCAATACACTCGTGGGCATATTGTAAGCTTTGAGGCAACAGATTCAAGTAGTAGAAACACAAATGAGCAACAAAGTCAAGAAATAACTAAGTAAACGTATAAGTCACTAGATGAAAAGGCCGATGTAATGAAAAAGGAAAGAAATAAGGAGATTAGTATGTCATTGAGGTATCAGGACAAATAGAAAAGTACTGAATGAATTAAGGGGGGGGGGGGGAATTTTAATCATCACACAGAAACATGGAATATTCTTGAAAGAAACTCTAAAGGAAATTAATAAGAGGATTGGTTAATGGGAAGGACGAGCAGGTAATTTTGGTATAGAATTGAAGAAATAAATAGCAAAATAGGATCAATATAAAACGATCAGGAATTCCTTTTAAATGTTAATTTCAAATTAGATAGCGAAATTAAAAAGTTAATTACAGGCAAAAAGCAGCAATTAATGAAATATGAACAGATCTGAAAGAAACAGAGTCTATATAGAAGTTCAAATTAATAAAATGTAGACAGACACTCAGATGAGAGTACAAGAAGAAGACCGTCGGTGACAAGTTAATCGCCGGCCATGGTGGTCTCGCGGTTCTAGGCGTGCAGTCCAGAACCGTGCGACTGCTACGGTCGCAGGTTCGAATCCTGCCTCGGGCATGGATGTGTGTGATGTACTTAGGTTAGTTAGGTTTAAGTAGTTCTAAGTTCTAGGGGACTGATGACCACAGCAGTTGAGTCCCACAGTGCTCAGAGCCATTTGAACAAGTTAATTAAAACTGTACTAGTATTAAACAGTGATAAGAAGAATGAAGCTTTAGCATAACAGGTGCACCAACAGATTGCATGTATTAAAGTTACAGAGTTAGAAGAATTGCGATCAGCAACTTCTACAATTGGTGAAAGCGTTGAAGGTTTAGAAAGTATAAAGAAATTAGCTATTGTTCTTCCATTTGGAGGCGCATGTCATAATCAGTCTGAAGCTGAATTAGAAAAACATGACCCAAAAGCGAAATCCACCTGGTGAAGTTTATGAAGGCTTGTAGGAAACTAATCCCTAAGGCATTACCTGAAAATGATGTGGTTATAATGACAGAAGCTGAGCTAAGTGAGGATGCTAATAACAGGACAAGTATATCCTCAGAAGACCATCATAATTTGAAGGAATTTTTGAATCAATTGGAGGAGGTATTTTACCAAGTGGCAAAGTATAAATTTACCAGGAATCTTTAGATGTATCTATGTACAGCCAAAGGGGAGAAAAGACTACGCAAAAATATTGTGAAGAATTGTTTAGAAAGGTAGAACATGTGAAAGTGTTTGTGACTGAAGAGAATTTGTTACATGTGTTGCACTGAAAAATACTGTGGAATGTGTGAGGTTATATTAGCTTATGAAATTGTGATAGGAGAGACTTTCTAGGAATGTAAGCGAATAGAGCAAATGATAACATTCTACACGATAATCAAAAGAGACGAAGTTATTACAATAGCAATAACAGGAATGACAGAGGCATAGATATTAGATGCATTAGGACAGACTGAAGTAGGAGATAAGGACGAAGACGGTGTGGAAGCAGGGGAAATTATATTTCCATTTATACCACAGGGTAACCAATGAGGAAAATGGAGGGCTGCAACAGTAAAGTGTGGAACTGGAGATGACAGAAGCGATAGGGTCCAACAACAGTACAATGATCAACATTGTCATATGAATGAAAACTATAATAACAGGCAGAATAATAGGCAAGAGATGAATTGTTCTGTTAAGAACAGGAATAAAGAATACTATACTTGGTGTGAAAAGGATGTGAATAAGTGTGGAAAAAGAGAATGGCACTCTAAGTTAAACTGGATGCTAGATTTACCTGAAGTATGCAGAGAGAAAGAAATCAAGGGGTATTATAAGTTAAGTAAAGCACATCAGGTACACGTAGGTGAGAAATTGCTATTAGGTGAACAGAAGGAAAGTAATGCCATCGTCCATAATACAACAAATACCCTCAAACAGGAAAAGTTTAGACCTTTCAAGTGGGTAGGAAGAATAATTGACAGCAATACTTGGGTACACGTGGAAGATGTGGTTATTGAGGCAAGTAATAATAATAATATTGAGTCAGGTGAGGAATATTATTAGTGAGTACATGAGCTATGCAGAATAAGGACAGATTTAATTGATTATACAAAGGAGAAAGGAGAAGGTATGAGAAGTAGGTCTGAGAGAATTGAAGAAAGGGCAACATGAGAACAGAGGGGACTATTGGGAGTTATAGTGATGTGGACCAATGTATAAGTAACTGCAGTGATAAAAGCGAAAGTAATGACAGAGGCAGTGAGGAATATGACGAAGTTATAAAGTGCTACTGGAATGTGTTTGAAATGTATAGAGAAAATACAAACAATATGGAAGAAGTGCAAGGTAAGATTCTAAGTGAGGATGAATTAATTAATAGGAAGGAACATCTTAGACTGACACTAAGTAGTGATGGAAACTTAAAACCTAAGGGGCAAGAAACAAACAGTGAATGTGATAGAGGTGTAGTGGAAGGTCAATTGAAGGAAGAACAGAAAATATTGGTAGAGTCCCACGTTTTAAGTACTGGTGCAGAAATCGAAAACATGGATGTCAGGAAGAAATATAATTATTCTGTTTACACAAAAACGAGCATAGTAATAAAAGTGGTGGAGATAAAGAGAATATAAATGATAACGAGGATTCTACCTTAGATGAATTTGAACCAGCATATGAAAATAAAGAAATGCCACCTGATGAATACACACCAGATAAAAACTGACTGCACTGCAAGGCAATGTGAAAATTTTTTCGTTGTTGTTAAAACATGAAAAGCCCTGGGGTGGACTGTGCGTTACGAAAATTCTTAATTAATGTGCCTGTGATGAAATAATACCCAGTTTTCTCAAAGTTAGGCTCAAGGGATTGTTAAAACAGAAACGTAATTTCTTGTCAGCTGTTGAAAACCGCTGTAAATAATTTCAGCCTTGGTACAAAAAAAATGTTCTTAACTGTAGAGTTACAAAATCTGCTACCTTAGTAAGCTAAGCATTTGCTGTGCTTTGCAGGCAAGTTAATATAATACTCCTATGATCAGTGTACATAAAGTATCTTACATCCAAGGTAGTTACTTATGTGTGAGCGTATGTAGATATGCCCATTAGGCAATGCAAGCGATCGTTTCGCATGTTTCGAGTCCGATTTCAGATACAGTTCTTGGAGCAATTACCAATCCTAATTTAGATATAACTTATCCGAACATGGACACGACAAGTAGAAGAAGTTTTCAAGAAATCTATGAATGGGCTTTGTCACCCGCATCCTAAATGCCTTTGTCTCTAGATCAAGAGTAATGCATGTACTTATAGCTTTTATCACTAATGGCAGCACTAGGCAAGAACAAACTACAGCAGAGATATACATTTATTTGTTTAACGTCGATTCGAGTTGCGTTATTTAATAATAAAAACCTAGAATGCACAGTTGTAACATAATAAGCTGGATGACGTAAGTAGAAAGGAACTACTTATAATTTTTGATTGGCTTTTGGATGTTTCGTTATTTATTGTTCAGTGTGTGTGTGTGTGTGTGTGTGTGTGTGTGTGTGTGCGAGCGCGCAGGCGCTTGTATGTTTCTGTGTGTGCCTGTGTGTGTGTATGTGTATGTGTGTGTGTGTGTGTGTGTGTAGAGATCAGACTGCTTTCCCAGTTTCACTCTTAGGCTTCAAGGATCATACTTAACTTATAGCCTGTAAGTTTAGGGCTTTTGCCTCCACTGCTCAGAGGAGTAGTTCACTTCTTTAACACCAAATTTTGCGGTTTTGGTCGATCCTGCGTGGCTATAGAACATGGATCCTCCTGATTGGTTTCCGATGCAGTTCCCTCATTTAATTACAACGTTTGTGAGATTTTTGGTTAAGTTTTTCACTTAATGCTAATATTACTAGTGATGAGAGCATATAACTTTACATTTACATTCATAAGCAACTTATTGATAAAATAGTTATTTGTATAGCTAGTACAAACTGAATGTCTTATGTTGAAAGACATTAACAATTCTTTTGGAAGAGATATCTTCTGTGGTTCATTTTTAATTGGTCTGTGGTACCCTGCGTGATGCTGAGGGAAGCGTAATCAGTCAATTTGTTTGGGGATAACAGTCTGAAATTTTAGGTATACTTGAGATGTGGAAATACTGCATACGACCGAGGCACACAGGGCCAACACCCGGCATCATGGTGTGGGGAGCGATCTCCTACACTGGCCGTACACCACTGGTGATCGTCGAGGGGACACTGAATAGTGCACGGTACATCCAAACCGTCATCGAACCCATCGTTCTACCATTCCTAGACCGGCAAGGGAACTTGCTGTTCCAACAGGACAATGCACGTCCGCATGTATCCCGTGCCACCCAACGTGCTCTAGAAGGTGTAAGTCAACTACCCTGGCCAGCAAGATCTCCGGATCTGTCCCCAATTGAGCATGTTTGGGACTGGATGAAGCGTCGTCTCACGCGGTCTGCACGTCCAGCACGAACGCTGGTCCAACTGAGGCGCCAGGTGGAAATGGCGTGGCAAGCCGTTCCACAGGACTACATCCAGCATCTCTACGATCGTCTCCATGGGATAATAGCAGCCTGCATTGCTGCGAAAGGTGGATATACACTGTACTAGTCCCGACATTGTGCATGCTCTGTTGCCTGTGTCTATGTGCCTGTGGTTCTGTCAGTGTGATCATGTGATGTATCTGACCCCAGGAATGTGTCAATAAAGTTTCCCCTTCCTGGGACAATGAATTCACGGTGTTCTTATTTCAATTTCCAGGAGTGTATTTTCAAGTGTTGATGTTGGTTCATTATAACTGCATTTTGCTGACTGACGAAAACGGATGAATTTCTATTTATTTTGTCCAAGTTTGTGATTCAGTTTTTAGTAAGGGAAACCATGTAAGAAAAAGTATAGGTTTTCTGCATGCGTTAATAGTGATATTGCAGAATTGTTAATTTTTTGTTCAACTTTATGGTTCAGTTCTTAATATGGGGAACCATCTGTGATATGGTATTTGTTTCCTGCATATGTTAATAGTGTTACGAGACATCCAATAGTTTAATTTTCCTTTGTGTTAGTCTTTGTAACGTGAGGTGCCGACCTGAAAAAATTTCACCACTGTATTCATTTTCTGGTAAAGAAGTTGTGTCACACAGCAGATGGAGTAGGCATTTTCAGATGACTGAAGGGGGTTAAAAAGATAGAGGAAACTGTAATCAACATCAATAATTAGCTTAGTAATTTGGCTACACGATTATGATTCTGATATCTGATCTGATCTGTAGTATTTATGAGGCTACTAAGAGAGAGGTAAGACTATTTGGACGGCTGTGGGGATTCAGATGGTGCTTTTGTTGAATAACTTGCAGTATTATTTTAAATATTTTATCCTTAAAGCGACGCTATGTCGAACTTCGAGTCATGAGATTTTCTACATTATTGAGAAGCAGCTTGAACACTGATACTCCTCATATTGATGAGTAAAATCTTTGTAGACAGTTTCGGTAGATGTAGTGGTGGATTCTTCATTGTTTTCACGGAACTTGGACTTGAAACATTTTTTGTACATATAAGAATAATGATAACATGGTTCCAAAAGAACTCAAAGATTATGACAAATTATTCAAAATTAGACTGTTTGTAGATTCTTTGAGAAATAATTTTCAAAAAATCGAGCCAGAGGAATTAATTCAGTAGGTCAGTAGATCTTTGAATGAGATTTCGAAATTTATGTGGGTGAAGAGAAGAAAGTAAAAGATGGCCCTTTAGATATGAGATCTAATGTCATTGTGTAGTGTATAGATAATTTACCTAAACATCAGAACGGAAAATTATCTGTTACCAGTTGGTTTGGTTCCTATGATATGCATGGGGAACTAAAGAAGTTGGGAGCAGCAGGGTGCAGACAAAATGCCAAACTTGACGATCGGTAAGTGAATCCTCATCTCCTACTCAAGACAAAAGTGTGTGTAGCGAAACTTTGTCCCGCCAATACGTTTAACATAAATGTGATTTTCTTAAAAAACGATCGTGGCCAAGAACAGCTACAGTGTACTCTGCTCAGTGCCGGAACTGCCCCATTAACTCAGTGAAATGAGGCAATACTGTGGGGAATGGCTTTGCAGATTCCAGACTCTCCAATATTCGAGACGCGTTTGCACCAAACATTTTGTTTCACCTAAAGCATCAAATTGTATTCAATAATTAAGTAGTTCTGTGTATGAGATTTCAAAATTTATCTGGGTAAAGGTACAAAAGTAAAAGACAGCCATTTAGGTATAAGTGCCGTAGACACTGGCGAGCAGATTGATGCCGTATTCCTGGACTTCAGGAAGGCATTTGATACGGTTCCGCACTTACGTTTAGTGAAAAAATACGAGCTTACGGAATATCGGACCAGGTTTGTGATTGGATTCAGGATTTCCTAGAAGAAAGAACACAACATGTCATTCTTAACGGTTCAAAATCTGCAGATGTAGAGGTAATTTCGGGAGTACCGCAGGGAAGCGTGATAGGACCTTTATTGTTTACAATATACATAAATGACTTAGTTGACAACATCGGTAGCTCCGTGAGGCTATTTGCAGATGACACGGTTGTCTACAAGAAAGTAGCAACATCAGAAGACTCGTACGTACTCCAGGTGGACCTGCAGAGGATTAATGCATGGTGCGACAGCTGGCAGCTTTCCCTAAACGTAGATAAATGTAATATAATGCGCATACATAGAGGCAGAAATCCATTCCAGTACGACTACGCCATAGGTGGTAAATCATTGGAAGCGGTAACGACCGTAAAATACTTAGGAGTTACTATCCGGAGCGATCTGAAGTGGAATGATCACATAAAACAAATAGTGGGAAAAGCAGGCGCCAGGTTGAGATTCATAGGAAGAATTCTAAGAAAATGTGACTCATCGACGAAAGAAGTAGCTTACAAAACGCTTGTTCGTCCGATTCTTGAGTATTGCTCATCAGTATGGGACCCTTACCAGGTTGGATTAATAGAAGAGATAGACATGATCCAGCGAAAAGCAGCGCGATTCGTCATGGGGACATTTAGTCAGCGCGAGAGCGTTACGGAGATGCTGAACAAGTTCCAGTGGCGGACACTTCAAGAAAGGCGTTACGCAATACGGAGAGGTTTATTATCGAAATTACGAGAGAGCACATTCCGGGAAGAGATGGGCAACATATTACTACCGCCCACATATATCTCGCGTAATGATCACAACGAAAAGATCCGAGAAATTAGAGCAAATACGGAGACTTACAAGCAGTCGTTCTTCCCACGCACAATTCGTGAATGGAACAGGGAAGGGGGGATCAGATAGTGGTACAATAAGTACCCTCCGCCACACACCGTAAGGTGGCTCGCGGAGTATAGATGTAGATAGATGTAAGTTGTAATGTCGCCATTAGCTTATAGACAATTTACCGAAACATCAGAACCACAAATTGTCTGTTGCCAGTTGGCTTCCTTCCTATGATCTACCTGGGATACCTTGCGGTACCTTGTGTATTTGTTTCTGTTACTTCAAAACACTAAGACATAACGTGACCTTCTTACAGACGTAAACGACCACTTTGTTTCGTTGATGACACAAATAAAGTCAATAGAAAATCATATTGGATACAATAATCGACTGCATCAAATGATTTACAAAAATACAATAGGTAGGCTGCACTAAACTGCATATTATGTTAGGCATAATAATTACATTATGCACGTTTGACGTCCAAGCTTATTATAACAGGGCAGGTACATACACGCGCGAATAATGTCTGCTTTCGAAAAGATGTTCAAAGCGAGCAACTTGTATTTGCAAACACTTCATCACTCACTGGTTCATACTTTGCTGGACCATACGCAACACACTTGCAACCACCGTTTCCGATGTGGCACGTACACGAGCTATTAGGTCCAGGACGAACCCACTGCCCTGGAAACGCTTCTTTTAAATAGTTATGCCCATTCATTAGAAAATGTGGCGGTGCACCATCACGTTGAGACCACAGCTGTCGCCGAACACCAAGTGGAACGTTTTCTAAGACATCAGGCAAATTATTTAAAAAAAATAAGGAAACGTATGATACAGAGATGTATTTAACATGTCCAGCAATAGAAAATGGCTGAAAACCACTCCTAGCACGATTGCAGCCCACAGGTTTATGCCAAAGGGTCCCCAAACTTACGTCCACGGGTGACACGTAGGTTGTGTTCTGACCGATAACGTCTGTAGTGGAGGTTGAAAATACCTTCACGAGTGGAACTAGATTCAACAGACCACATCACGTTAATTATTAAATGCTCATTATCATCCACTTGCAAACTTTCCGCAGTGCTAACACTGGATCCCATCAGATCATCGAAGCATTGTCGGACTCGGCTAGGGTAACTGCCTGGGTCTACCAAACGCTATTGTCAACTGGGGTGCACTCAGCTATCATAAAGCCAATTCAGGAGCTACTTCATTGAAAAGTAACGGCTCTGGTCGCGAAAACGGACAATGGCCGGGAGATGGTGTGCTGACCATATGCTCCTCCATATCTGCATCCAATGACGCTAATCGGCTTAGGATGAGACGGTGGTCGGTTGGCACCGCTGAGCCTTGTGAGGCCTGTCGGATGGAATATCCTCCATTACAACTATACTCGTTGAATACGGTCTCCTGGCCGCTGGTGTTAAGCTCACATTTAATGATATAGATGTTGTTCTTCATTGTGAAACATTTCAACAACCATTCTTTGATATACCTGAAAGTGCCTTCAAAAACCACTGGAATTTTCAAACAGTAATTGGCGAATGGTTTCGAATCGAGCCCTCTGGCTGTGAAGTCGTTGGACAACTTCTGTCCATTACTTGTGGACGAAGATTATCGGTTTCAACGGCATTGCTCCTGGCGACGAAAAACATACTTATTGGGTTGGCCGACTTTGTTATCGGATGCACTCAGCACCAGAAGCACACCGACGTTGTCATCGTCCGTGTACACCACTGGGAAGCCGGCCTAAATGAACCTGACAGGAACATTTATGGTTGTGCATTACGCAGTTAGTAGACACGTGCATGGATGCAGTTTAATAGACACCGCTGTCATGTGATAGGCTACTGTCATGTGGAAAAATGCTGTCGTGCTTACAAATGACGAGAACTACGGAACGGTCGTCTAATAAAAAAGAGTACCCTGACGAGGATTCGAATGATAGCTCTGTGGTGGATAGGGGTTTGATGTCCCAGCAGTCTACTTAGTGAGCTGCGTTTGCTGGAGCAGTAACGCACGTTGACACGTGTTTCTCTGTATATTCCGATGCACCAGTTCCTCGTTTTCGTGTAAGTGTTTTTAAAATGCACCATATCTGATTTTGTTAGATGAACTTTTGTCTTGACTCTGGATGAGGAATTGCATGTCGATCTCCAAGTCCACCATTTTTTCTTCACCCTGTGTAAGATAGGGACCCTGAGAAATAATAGAGAGACAGAGTGCTCTTTACAGATGCATGCTTCATTGCAACAAACTCGTCGAGGATCCTATAATTACGGTGTGGAGACAAACGAGAACATCATGTTGCTAAAATGGTTTGACAATAAAGGAGTGTCCTTATTTCTTCATATAAAAATCAAGAGGCCATTGGGGATGTAAGGCAATGGTCAGCTGCAGCTAAGCAATACGTGATCGTCCCTGAACCTGCTGTAGTAAAGAGTGCAACACTTTTATGACGGGGGCGGGGGTGAGTAGGTGGTTGTTTCTCTGCATGAGATGCTAGTCAACTCTAAAGAACAAATATCATGGGATTCAGTTTTATCTTAGAATAATATTTTATCTCACCAACATGAAATGTGCCAATGTATGGCTGTTGTACAGAAGACATCATTTTCCGAAAAATATAAAATACAGATCACTTCTTGACTTCGTTGGCGATATTACAACAGGTCGTTTGAGGAGGGGTACAGCAGAACCAAAAGCTAGGTGGTGACCAACCATTTCACCAAATCCAAACTCCGTGAAATAGAGGAGAACAGGAAAACACCTGGTCCAGATGCTCATGGACGGTATAATGGTATAGGCCATTGACCAGAACACCATTGCGGTAAAGCAAGATGCAAACTGATAAAACGCTATTCTAGAAGGAAGTGAACGAAATGCAACATGTCACGTTGTCTCAACAAGGATAAGAACTGTCTAGAGGCTTTTGATGTGATATAAGTTGAACATTAATCTCTATTAACTATAAAAACATTTTATTGAAAAATTAAAATTCCAATTTTGATAATTTAATGTGTATTTTGTAATATATATATAATTTCAAAAAATCTGAATTGTAAAAAGGCACAATATTTATTCTTTGCTTTCAGTTGCTGTACCAGTATCCCAATGACTCTAATCGGAATTATATCAGAAATTGTAGAGATAAACATATTATTCAAAAATGTATTTAATATTCTTATTTACTGCGACTCATAGAAAATTATTCAGATCAGAAACGTTAACAAGAGAGGGTGTACAAGACAGAGGAAACATTAGAAGGAGGTGTTCAAGTCATTGTTATAATTGTCACATACCTTATGATGATGTGGTCTCAGTTCATGAATATGAGCCACATCCTATGTTTCTTTTAGAAAGGAGCAGAGCAATTTCATTTTACACTTCCACCAACTTGACCTGCTGGTCATACGGTCAAATTTATATGTGGTTGTATGGAAGGTGAAGTGGCAAACATATGTGCTGTTTAGCTAGGAACTGTGAATCTTATGAAGAGTTCAGCTGTCCTTGTCTATTTACTGGACTGAAACAGCACAAGACAATCAATCATGGTATTTTGATGAGACGAAGTTTAATTCATTTTGTTAAAAATATATTTCTTTAGAGTCCTTACAAACCTGCTGAGTTGATTCACATCTGTCTCATGAAACATCATGCACATCTGCGCCTAATTATTCTTGCTGGGAGATGTAAATACAATTTAAGGGATTTTTAAAGTTTGCTGCTAACTTTAGAATTCGGTAGTACAGAGACACATCTGCATGAAGTCAGGATAGCAGTTGTGTACCTGTGAAGCGCCTCTGACGCTAGTTTAATATTATCAGAGTTCAATTATTGATTAACCATGTTTACAGCCGTCTGGTTCCACATTGACCTTGTGGCCGATGCTTCATTCAGATGCGTGTTGGATTCCTACTGATGACTGCCGGGTCAACTGTTCACCTGCAGGCCCAGGTGAAGAGCGAGTGACTTTGCACCACGGTGCGCTTCCGACGCAGCTATGGCCCAGCATGAATGGTCTTGTACTAGCTGCTGGAGTGTGCTCGATCCCACTCTGAATTCTGTGAAGACCCTTGATGATCCATCTGCGATGTGGTGTTGTCAGAAGTCGCGTGGTAGGTCGATCTCCTTCCTACTGGGCAGGTAGGTTTCATTGTCCAGAGGTATCTAATTGATGCAAAGGGATGTGGACCCCTTGAGGCACTACTGCCGATTTCCTAGCTGATTTTCGGTGCTGTCAGCACTACGTGATGTGGTGTTGTCGGAAGATAGTCAGCTTCTCCATCAACAGTGGTAGGGAGGAAACAGTAGGAAGTTCATCAAGCGAAGACCGTCACCCCAGATATATCTTTGGCTGGTCTACAGACTGTTCTGAAGTATCTAGGACATACATTCGCTGAAGTACCGTAATCATAGAATAGAGTACTATTACTGTGAACGCAATCGATCCCAATGATTAACTCCTTGAGAGATGGGGAGCTCGAGTATTTAAAGGGAGCGAACATGATGCTAAAACGAAGTGCTTGGTTCGTAATGACTACATGTGTCCTTATTTTGCTATATTCGCTTAACAGGCTCTTAACTGCTGTGTAGGTTGTCTGATAGTGGTTATTATGAAATAGGTACAGCTTGTTTCGACATCTCTTATGAGCTGACGAATATGCATGTCACTTTTCCTTGGTTTTATATTCCATGCTATTTTCTGTTCATTTCATCCTCTCTCTCTTACTGCACTGTGGTAACGTGCTGAGGCCTGTCCAACTTTCGAGACAAACTGCTTATTTCCAGGTTGTGCCTCTGCCTCTGGCGTGACCGCACTTTGGTTGTAGGAAACAAAATTTCAATAAAATTTTCTAATTTTCAACCCCTTATTGTTTTGCTCCATATCAGTTCCAGTAATGATGTTCATCATAGGAATGGGAATCCTCTTACCCTGGTCTGAGATCACAGACCGGGGGGGGGGGGGGGGTTGTCACAATTATAATTATAGGTGATTTCATCTGTGTCATGATACATGTGGAAATGTAGATAGAGGCATTGGGATGAAGTACTTGACCACCATGAGAATAACAAATTCAGAAAAGGCAGCGATGACTGGAATGGTAGATATTTTCGCTATTATCAAAACATTGGATGAAATTGAAGAGATGATCGCTGGAAGGATAGATATGTAGGTCTGCATACTGTGCAGATGTGATCAGGTGTCTGCAGAACTACGAACATGTGGGTAGCCCACGCCGTGTGACTGGCAGTTACTATCAGCACCTGATTTGGGTGCTGGAGATATGATGAACGCCAATTATGAACAAAAGAATATGTTGAATTTTGAGACAGGAAAATCCAAATTATTTACTGAGTCAAGTGCTTCAAACAAATTTTAATGGAATTATTTTGTAATGCGTTCTATATACTGAGTTCTGTTGAGTGAGTTAGCATTTCAGAGGTTTGAAGATGCCGTTTCATGGTCTACTCTTCCTTTACAACAGAATAAGGTGAAAAAAGGTGTAGAGGCGAAGAGACAAGTGGGTATTGAAATTCTTTGTCAAGATAATAGATTTTCTGCGAATTTTGTGATTGTGCAGAGGTTGGTCACTTATGCAATTTTAATGGCTCACTTTTTCTCGATGCACCAAGCAGCGATGGACTTGGGTTGTGGTGAAGTGATTTTGAAGTATAGTGATGCAAAATGTAAGTTACGTTTTTGTGAATGCGCAGGTAGGGAAAGAAAGTTCAGACCGTTGTCTTAAATTTCTCATTAGATCTGTGTAGGCTTTTGAGCCAAATCTGTTGTGAGTAAGGGCAGTGCTTGCACAGTTCTATTACTATATTTCCAATGAAGGGCTCGTGTTTTTGAAATTTGGAATCAGTTTAATTGTGTTACGAAAATTTGTTTGGTGTAAGGTGGCCTTATTCTTCTTCACTATTTTCTGAATATCCTGGCACAATTACGCACTTTTGATATCAGTTTCCTGTTAAGGATCATAAGTTTTGTCAGCCCATATGCCGTACCATTAAAAAAAAGTTACAGTAAGGCGAGAGTGAGCCTGCTGTAAGTCCATATTACAGCCTGTTATTCGTTGCTCCTCAGAAGGGAGACGGTAACAGATTGAAACTGAATTATAGGCATATGAATACAACCATTGTATCTGAAACTGATAGATCATTGATATCAAAAGAGGCCTTCGCAAATATTTCATGGTTTTAGAGTCCAGACTTCTATTGAATCAACAGTGGGCTATTGACTGATAGAGCTGCATACTTCATGTGAAAATTCACAGCAATTGTGTGTTACTGCTCTCGTTATCAGTTCTGTAAGATGTTCTTTGGGCTAAGTGTCAGTTTGGCTGCATTTATCACAGGTTTTAGTAGTATTCTTCAAGCAGATTTCAGATACTTATTAACTACCCACGTTGACGTTGTATTAAATGCTGAAGAGGGCTGTGGAAGTCCAGTAAGGCCTTGGGCAGATTACTGTATTCAAAGAGTACGGTATTACTGTGAATCTAAAAGAGTCAGACTTTGGTGGAAGTCAGGTGAAATTTCTTGGACACATTGTGACTGCATCGAGGATTTTACCTGTTTCAGAAAAACAAAGACGATTCAAGACTTCCTTGTTCCCAAAAACGCGGAAAAAAGATTGTTGCATTCTCGCGATTGATTAACTTTTATAAACGATTTATGGTTTTGAATATTTTCTCTGTTCCACTAATATGTGCATTGGTAGGTAAGAAAACTCCTTGGGATTGGGATGCCCAAGCACATGCACAGCTCGAGGGTATGAAACAAGTTCTTTTGGAGGCTTTTCTCGTGTCGCTTTCTGATTTGAATAGAGATCTGTATGGTGCGAAAAGTGGCAATTGGCACTAAAGAAAGAAAAGCGCGAGGTCATCCACATGGGTACTAAAAGAAATCCGATAAATTTTGGGTATACGATAAATCGCACAAATCTAAGGGCTGTCAATTCGACTATATATCTAGGAATTACGTTTACGAGCAACTTAAATTGGAAAGACCACATAGATAATATTGTGGGGAAGGCGAAACAAAGACTGCGCTTTGTTGACAGAACACTTAGAAGATGCGACAAACCCTCTAAAGAGACAGTTCCATGTCAAGTCCTTATGCTAAGCTCTTCCATGAATACGAAGTAGGAGTTACTAAACAACATTCTACTGTGTCAGCGAGCCAGGTGCTCATGAAGTATGAAGACACTAAATGGTCACCGAGCTTGAAAGTGTGGCTGTTGTGAGGGGTTTTGTGAAATTCAGATATTATTAGTTCGGTCCACTGAGGGTTTAAATTTTTGATGAGAGGAGACTTGACTCATGGTCACTTAGACAATTGGCCATTCTACTTATGAGAGTATAACTTTACAATTGTGTACCTTGCTGATAGAGATATGGCCAGCCGGAGTGGCCGAGCGGTTCTAGGCGCTACAGTATGGAACCGCACGACCGCTACGGTCGCAGGTTCGAATCCTGCCTCGGGCATGGATGTGTGTGACGTCCTTAGGTTAGTTAGGTTTAAGTAGTTCTAAGTTCTAGGGGACTGATGACCTCAGAAGTTAAGTCCCATAGTGCTCAGAGCCATTTGAACCATTTTTTTTTTTTTGGTAGAGATAATGACACTAATGATGCTCTTTCAGGTTCTCCTCTAGGTTTGAATCATGGGACTGAGGATGATAACGACGAAAATAGTTGTGTGTCATGTATTTGAAGAATGAAGCATTTGGTAATTCCATGATACGTTCAGATGAGAAAAATGCAAAACAGCAAAACAGCAGGATAAAGATCCACAAGCTAGAGCTAGAGAAGAAGTTGGAAGATCAAGACAACACTGCAGTTAGCCAATTTCTCATAAATGAAGATGATATTTTGTGAAGAAGTGTGAATCATTCTACATCTACATCTACATGATTACTCTGCAATTCACATTTAAGTGCTTGGCAGGGGGTTCATCGATCCACAATCATACTATCTCTCTACCATTCCACTCCCGAACAGCGCGCGGGAAAAACGAACACCTAAACCTTTCCCTTCGAGCTCTGATTTCTCTTATTTTATTTTGATGATCATTCCTACCTATGTAGGTTGGGCTCAACAAAATATTTTCGCATTCGGAAGAGAAAATTGGTGAGTGAAATTTCGTAAATAGATCTCGCCGTGACGAAAAACGTCTTTGCTTTAATGACTTCCATCCCAACTCGCGTATCATATCTGCCACACTCTCTCCCCTATTACGTGATAATACAAAACGAGCTGCCCTTTTCTGCACCCTTTCGATGTCCTCCGTCAATCCCACCTGGTAAGGATCCCACACCGCGCAGCAATATTCTAACAGAGGACGAACGAATGTAGTGTAAGCTGTCTCTTTAGTGGACTTGTTGCATCTTCTAAGTGTCCTGCCAATGAAGCGCAACCTTTGGCTCGCCTTCCCCACAATATTGTCTATGTGGTCTTTCCAACTGAAGTTGTTCGTAATTTTAACACCCAGGTACTTAGTTGAATTGACAGCCTTGAGAATTGTACTATTTATCGAGTAATCGAATTCCAACGGATTTATTTTGGAACTCATGTGGATCACCTCACACTTTTCGTTATTTAGCGTCAACTGCCACCTGCCACACCATAAATCGCTTTGCAACTGATACTGGTCTTCGGATGACCTTACTAGACGGTAAATTACAGCATCATCTGCGAACAACCTAAGAGAACTGCTCAGATTGTCACCTAGGTCATTTATATAGATCAGGAACAGCATAGGTCCCAGGACGCTTCCCTGGGGAACACCTGATATCACTTCAGTTTTACTCGATGATTTGCCGTCTATTACTACGAACTGCGACCTTCCTGACAGGAAATCACGAATCCAGTCGCGCAACTGAGACGATACCCCGTAGGCCCACAGCTTCATTAGAAGTCGCTTGTGAGGAACGGTGTCAAAAGCTGTCCGGAAATCTAGAAATACGGAATCAACTTGAGATCCCCTGTCGATAGTGGCCATTACTTCGTGCGTTGCACAAGAACGATTTTTTCTGAAACCATGCTGATTACGTATCAATAGATCGTTCCCTTCGAGGTGATTCATAGTGTTTGAATTCAGTACATGCTCCAAACCCTACTGCAAACCGACGTCAATGATTACTCCTACTACCCATCTTAAACACTGGTGCGACCTGCACAATTTTCCCATCTGTAGGTACAGATCGATCGGTGAGCGAGCGGTTGTATATGACTGCTAAGTAGGGAGCTATTGTATAAGCGTAATCTGAAAGGAACCTAATCGGTATACAATCTGGACCCGAAGACTTGCCCATATCAAGCGATTTGAGTTGCTTCGCAACCTCTAAGGTATCTACTTCTAAGAAACTCATGCTAGCAGCTGTTCGTGTTTCAAATTCTGGAATATTCCATTCGTCTTCCCTGGTGAAGGAATTTCGGAAAACTGCATTCAATCATTCACATTTTGTTGCTTTCTTTCTTGACAAATTAGTTAACAAATTGATCTGAAATAATCATTTGAGCTACCCACACTCTTAAGCAAAGAAATGTTTTCACAAACTTCGTGAGATATGCTGCTTTTGAAAATGCATCCACAAACTCTTGGATTCATGCAAACCTTGTCAGAAGGTGTAACCATTAATTGCGTCCCAAATGCAACTTTATTTCCTATTATTCTGTCAATATTGAGTCAGCTGCTGCAGTTGTTCGTTTGTTCCTCTTCGAATAACCAGTTAGGGTCATTCTTATGTTTTATTGTAGTTGAGATGACTTCCAAGTTTGTGTCTTTCATGTGATTGAGAACAGCTATTGGCCAGTCTTTCGCACGAGCATTTCTAAAACAGTTTTCAAGTCATGTTGGTCATGTTGATAAAGTAATATCAGATAATTGTCCACAGTTCAGAAATTTTGAGATTGCATTCATTGCTTTATGAATTTTATCTAATGTGTTTAAATATTAGCAGATCAGTGAACCTACACAAATACTGTGACACTCATATCTGCATGTTTGTATAAGAAATTTTGGGGAAACTTGTGGAATGGGGAAGGATGAAATTACAATGGAAGAAGATGAGGACAAAGGGAGAAAACTATTAAAAACATGTCGAATAAATGTGTTATTAAGAGGACTAAAAGAGACTAATGGGTAACCCATATGAAGACATATATACGGAGAGAACATTAATAAAACCGACAAACTGCAGGGACGGATTCATAACTGGAAATGGTGGAAAAAAGGTCCTATGAACAGGTGTCTGGAAATGGATATCATGCATGAAACAACAACAAATTGTCCCAGAACTCAGTACACAGCTGCGTCGTATCCACGTTACAACAGATGTTCAAAGTGACCTCAACGAGACATAATGCACGTGTTCGCACGTCGCATCATGGATTGCCGCACTCTTTCCTACGTTCCATCCTCTCTCTGAATAGTGCCACAGGCGTCGTGAACACGCTGTTGAAGGGTCTGCACATCAGCAACCGCTTCAGCATACACAACGCTTTTCAGATGCTCCCAGAGGTAAAAACTACAGGGGGTTTAATTCCAAATACACATAGTAGTATTTAGGTTTACATCATGTCGGCGGGCCACCTGCCTGGTCTGAATATCCTGTAGAATCATGTCCTCCAAATCTATTGTTTGCACAGTCCGCCGCCTCCCTGCACTTTCGCCGGCCGCTGTGACCGAGCGGTTCTAGGCCCTTCAGTCCAGAACCGCGCGACTGCCACGGTCCCAAGTTCGAATCCTGCCTCGGGCATGGATGTGTGTGATGTCCTTATGTTAGTTAGGTTTAAGTAGTTTTAAGTTCTAGGGGACTGATGACCTCAGATGTTAAGTGCCATAGTGCTCAGAGCCATATGAACCATTTGCACCCTGCACGGTCCTCCATCTGAAAGGGCCCATGATCACGCAAATGCCGATAAAGTGCTTGTAACGTTGTGTAATGTGGTTGGTACCTGTGAGAATACTTGTTCTGGTTCAGTCGTGCTGCCTCTTGACCGTTTCCGTCTACTTGGCCGAACACAAACCCCATCTCGGTTTGTTACCGACACAAATAGCTGACCGTTCTGCTGCTTACAGTACGCTGCATCAATCACACAGCCTGCAACAGACAAGGAACACACGGTACGTGGTCAGAGGAACTGCCATTCGTCAGTGCCAACTACCATAGCAATGGTGCATTTCCAGACACATGTTCATAGGATCTTTTTTCTTCCGTTTCCCTGCAGTTTGTCGGTTTTATTAATGTTCACCCTGTATAGTGGTATCTGCAGTTTGGTCCAAAGGATTAAAGAGTGGAGTGTATTGACTGAGTTTGGGTTGCAAATGTATTATCATGTAGTTACAGATTCGATTTGAGCAGACCAAAGTAAAAGTTGATTACAACTTGAAAAATTTCTTCTCGACAACGCTTTTATTGTATAGAAGAATTTATATTACTTTAACGTGTGAAAGATGGTGGACAGGAATTACTAACTCACATATCTATTTTTTTTAGAAAATGAAAAAACCTTGAAAGTGTTCAGTATATAACCTTATTTACAAATAAATTTGAGATTTGAATGCAAAACAACTCTTTCCACATTATTATGATTTATTATGCAAATGATCCATGGAACAAGAAACAAAGTAATTAACTACCTATCCAGCTACAAGCACCAGACTCAGAAAAAGAAGTAATGTTCCTAAAATCAACGATGAAACGCATCTGCAACGTAAAACACAAGAAATATTACAGCAGCTAATTTAAAACCAACCTGAAACAGAAAACAGCAGTGACATATTCTATCAATACTATACAGGGTACTTCTGATGCACATTATCTATGCAACATGTAAGAAACGTGTAACAGACTGTCCACCTCATAACATACAATCAGTACAAAATCTGTGTATTATACAACAAACATAACTGCTGCCTCCATCATCAGTTATTAACACTCTTTAGAGATGCAGTGTGTGTGGCTAGTTGGCAGATAATGCTGATTATAACAACTGTTACAGAACCTGGTAAGTACACTACTGCCCATTAAAATTGCTACACCACGAAGATGACATGCTACAGACGCGAAATTTAACCGACAGGAAGAACATGCTGTGATACGCAAATGATTAGCTTTTCAGAGCATTCACACAAGGTTGGCGCCGGTGGCGATACCTACAACGTGCTGACATGAGGAAAGGTTCCAACCGATTTCCCATACACAAACAGCACTTGACCAGCGTTTCCTGGTGAAACGTCATTGTGTGCCTCGTGTAAGGGGAGAAATGCGTACCATCACGTTTCCGACTTTGATAAGGGTCGGATTGTAGCCTATCGCGATTGCGGTTTATCGTATCGCGATATTGCTGCTCGCGTTGGTCGAGATCCAGTGACTGTTAGCAGAATATGGGAACGGTGGGTTCAGCAGGGTAATACGCAACGCCGTGCTGGATTCCAACGGCCTCGTATCACTAGCAGTCGAGATGACAGGCATCTTATCCGCATGGTTGTAACGGATCGTGCAGCCACGTCTCGATCCCTGAGTCAACAGATGGGGACGTTTGCAAGACCACAACCATTTTTACCAACAGTTCTGCGACGTTTGCAGCAGCATGGACTATCAGCTCGGAGACCATGGCTGCGGTTATCCTTGACGCTGCATCACAGACAGGAGACAGATGGTGTACTCAACGACGAACCTGGGTGCACGAATGGCAAGACGTCATTTTTTCGGATGAATCCAGGTTCTGTTTACAGCATCATGATGGATGCATCCGTGTTTGGCGACATCGCGCTGAACGCACATTGGAAGCGTGTATTCGTCATCGCTATACTGGCGTATCACCCGGCGTGATGGTATGGGGTGCCATTGGTTACACGTTCGGTCACCTCTTGTTCGCATTGACGGCACTTTGAACAGTGGACGTTAAATTTCAGATGCGTTACGACCCCTGGCTCTACCCTTCATTTGATCCCTGTGAAACCCTACATTTCAGCAGGATAATGCACGACCGCATGTTGTAGGTCCTGTACGGGCCTCTCTGGATACAGAAAATGTTGGACTGCTGCCCTGGCCAGCACATTCTCCAGATCTCTCACCAATTGTAAACGTCCGGTCAATGGTGGCCGAGCAACTGGCTCGTCACAATACGCCAGTCACTACTCTTGATGAACTGTGGTATCGTGTTGAAGCTGCAGGGGCAGCTGTACCTGTACACGCTATCGAATCTCTGTTTGACTCAATGCCCAGGCGTTCAAGGCCGTTATTACGGCCAGAGGTGGTTGTTCTGGGTACTGATTTCTCAGGATCCATGCACCCAAATTTCGTGGAAATATAATCACATGCCAGTTCTAGTATAATTTATTTGTCCAATGGATACCCGTTTATCATCTGCATTTCTTTCTGGTGTAGCAATTGTAATGGCCAGTAGTGTATACAATACCGCTTGGCACAGCTAGCTACATACGTATCATGAACATAATATAACTTCCTATGTTTGATACGCAAGGAAAGTTAACACACTACAACCAACATCTGTGAGCCATAGGTTCCGATGCTAGAATTCTGCCTAGCTTAGCAGGCCCACAGTAATTGCTGTGCATATGAGCAAACTACCCTAAACAAGCCAGCTCTCGACTTGTGTCAAACTCCAACTGGTGACTGACCAGCACTGTCAACAATCATGGCTCCATTCACAGTCCCGTATTCAGCCCCCTGCATTGGCAGATAACCACTCCTAGGCCAGAAAGTGATGCCACGCTATCCAGCAGCAAAGCACAGGAATTAGCACCAACGTCGGAAAGGTCGAATAGTGCCACATTTTATGTCGTTTGGTATGTGAAGTTTTATATTTTTTTCAAATGGATATTACGCTATTATTCATTGTCTTGCTTTCTAATACTTTATTCAGGCAAGGATCATGTACTGGTTGTGATTTACAGGAACAGAGTAAGTTGCTGGACTGCAACAGAAACAAATGTGAAATTTTTATTAAATCAATTTTCATTTATAGCTGGGGTACTATTGACCAGAAATCATTAATAAAACGCCCAAAAAGAGAAGTCGCTGCCTATTTTAGCCCTTATACTGCCGTTACGAAAATTCGCATACATCTATTTTCCATACGTGTAAACAACTGGTTGTCTCAAAATAAACATAGCACCAAACACCATATTAGATTCAAATTTTCATAGAGAGATACTGTCGTTATTTTCTGTTATGTCTGTTACTCTTTTCAACAAATAAAATTCCTGTCAGTGTAAAAGGTAGTTTATGATGTTATACTGTTTTCAGATTGTAAATATATGAAAACAAATACATTTATAGATAAATACCTTAGAGTAAATTACTTTGTTGTTGCTGCTTTTACCAATTAGATTTTATGTTGTAAGAAATTTACGTTTTCGTAGCTAAGAATAAATTTTCCGTCACATAATTTAAAATATATAATATTTATAAAATTTACAGTGGTATGTTATAACAGGCGTCGCAGAGCTCTATCCGCGGAAACATAGTTTACCAAAATCGCTCAAAGCGTCGGGAAGATATTAGTTTTCAAAGTTCGTTTTATTTGCAAATACTACATGTGCACGCATCTGCTTTAATTTTTTTTGTATTTAATGGTATGCTTTGTTATTCTATAGCTGTCTTGCATCAGTTTTGATCGGTCTATTTGGCAGATATGGAACGCTGGTACGCTCGCGCAACCGCTTCTGTGTAAATATACCACAACGAACACACCCCTCTCATCTGTCAGATACATTGCGCTCTCAGTCACGTCTGTAATCTCATAAAACCACTTTGTGGCGTTCTCGATTCAGGATTTTTCTGGATTCATAAAGCCGCTTAACTACAATAACACTTAGATTTTCAAAACAACCTACCTAATATTATATTAAAGGCTGTTTTTATCACTGTGCTTGTAATTAATTTCTTGTACTACATGCATCTGAAGATGTCAATTACAGCTTGGTTATTCCAACTCTTTCTATTTTTATTATACCTTTCCAGCGTGGTAATAAAAACAAACGAAACACTTACATACTCTTCTTATTCGCTATCAGTGATGGTGGAGGGGTTTTAATTCAACAGAATTACGGACAGACTAATGAGCGCCACAGACAGGCTCCCAGCAGTATGTGCCATGACACGCTGCACGCCACAGACTGACTCCCAACAATATGCTTCGTGACTGTATAGCGTTTTAACACTCAAATCAGTACTGTACACGATATTACAATTTTCATTACAAGGAACTTTAGCACATCGCTGAAATTTTGCAGTGTTCACATATTACAGTATATGCTGTTTTCATTATTATCTACAGTGATATCTCAGACATTTTTAATTTCTAACCTTTCCCTTTGTAATTTGAATTTTTATGTTACTGAACTACCGAATCTGAAATTTTTGTATAACGCAGCTACTGGATTTTGTACATTCATACTTTCCTTGGAACTAGGCTCAAATATATGCTCAAATTTGGAAAGTATCAGCTTCACACATTTTATTCATCAACAAATCTGTTTCACTAAATTGTCACAGTTTCAGCATAAGACATGTAGAATTCTTATCAATGTCTTGATATACTATAAGTATAGTATTGTACCTCCGTCCGAACAGGCCGTGGAAGGCGCAACGGTACCGACTGGCCGCTGTGTCATTCTCAGCCCACAGACGTCACTGGATGCGATTATGGAGGTGCATGTGGTCAGCACACCGTTCTCCCGGCCGTATGTCAGTTTACGAGACCGGAGACGCTACTTCTCAATCAAGTAGCTTCTCAGTTTGCCACACAAGGGCTGAGTGCGCCCCGCTTACCAACAGCGCTCGGCAGGCTGGATGGTCACCCATCCAAGTGCTACATCCGTAATTTCGGTGATCTGACGGGAACCGTTGTTACCGTTTGTTTGTTTTACGTTACGGTGCGATCACAAAGAACACACCTCCCTGCAGCACAGCTGTGACCGAGTGGTTGCAGACCTTCAGCTTACACACATCAGACACAAGGTCGTCAACGTATAAGTAAATAGGGTGGATCGATTTTGTAAACAAACTATTTGTTTCCTGCAATATGTACTATTATATTCGACACAATATTGTCATTTCTCGAAGTTTATAAATGCCATTCTTCCAAAATGTGGGGCTTTTCAGGTTGATGAAC
This sequence comes from Schistocerca americana, assembly GCF_021461395.2. Classification (NCBI taxonomy): domain Eukaryota; kingdom Metazoa; phylum Arthropoda; class Insecta; order Orthoptera; family Acrididae; genus Schistocerca; species Schistocerca americana. The sequence goes on from NC_060119.1 coordinate 1,019,281,172, forward strand.
TCTTCGAGGATCCGTCTGCCGTTCTCCAAAGGGATGAGGCGTTTGCTATTCAGGAAATTCTTTGGGGAACGGAACCGATGAAAGTCGGAAGAGACAATGTCTGGCGAATACGGCGGTTGGGGTAAATCATCCCTCCCAAAAGAACACAGCTTTCGACAGGTCACCATAGAGGTTGTGGTCTGGCGCTTTGGTGGCGAAAGACGACATCGTGTCCCAGATCCGGTCGTTTCTCATTAATGGCTGCCTTCAGATGGTCCATTTCTCGGAAGTGGTAGTCTCATTCGGAAGAAGTTCCTAACACAGGTCGCCTCTGCAATCCACCAGATGCGTAGCAGAACGTTTCTCGGGTGCAGCTCTGGTTTAGGAACTGAAAGTGGCGGCTGCTCTGTCTTGCGCCACGATTTACTCTTCCGGTCGTTGCTGTACACGATCCAGTTCTCATCTTCTGTTACCAGCCGTTCCACAAAAGAAGCATTCCGATTGTGTCTCAATAAGGAGTCACAGATGGACACTTGCTGAATCAAATTCGCTTCATTCAGTTCATGAGGAACCCATACATCGCTAATATTTATGTAACCCAATTTTTTCTAGTTCCTGGCTAGAGTAGTGCGAACGAAACTGAGCTCTAATTCCAGAATCTGCGTTGTCATTCGTGAATTGTTGACTATCATTGCTTTACACTGTTACACGACCCTAACCTTTGGCTGTCCACATCGAGGTTTGTCTGTTGGGCGAAACTCCCGGCTCAAAACCGACTAAATCACTCTTTACGAGCTCGAACCGTTACTGCATCGTCTCCATATGCAGCACAAATCTTTTGCCTGCATTTTGAGGCGATTTTTTTCTTCCGACAGTAACACAGTACAGGTTGTTGTAAATGCTCCTTCTCGCTTTCCATAGCTTGTCAACACATGTTCACGCTGTTCCATTTAGCGCCAGGCGGAAACACATACTGACATACCCTGTGGCGCGTCGGGTTGTCGACTTCTACGTCGCAGAGGCGGTTACGCAACTTTGTTACGCTGGAGACGCACGACGGGCGCAGGGCTCGGAGGCACTATAGATGGAACGCGCAAGCAAAACGACAGAACTTACGAGACAACCCAATACATAGTTTCATGTTAAATTCAACTAAAAATGGTCACTTTTTAAAGGACATGCATGGTTATTGTATACAAACAGAAGAATAATGTAATTTGTAAGACGTGACATAAATATCGGTACAAAGTATTACGTATGTGTGGGTATCGGACAGTACCTTACCTAATCTGAGCTGGACCAGCGTTTCTAATGACTGCATCGTCGACAGGACGTTGAACCTTATGAGCCGTGTGGGTTCCTACCCATCTTCTCTTCTGACGGGAGTTACAGCTTTGACTGAGGGCGTCGTCGGGTGATCTAGAGTGCGGAGCGTGCAAGCGTGGTAAGCGGACAGAGTTCGGATCGCTGGGGGCAGTTGTAGAGAGACAACTCGGCCGGGCACCAGGAAGTGAATAGCAGTATGGAGTGAAAGCACAGCGATACGGGTCTGTTGTTCTGGCTTGGCTGTGGGAGTGCGTTTTAGTCACTTGCATGGTTATTGGGATGTACCATGCGGCCCTCGTGGGTGGCAAGCCTTCCTATGGATTTCATGCACTTTGACGACAACTGTTTGCACTGGGAATGTGCATGTATTGATTGATCTGGCTATTTTTTTAAGATTGCGTATGATTTGGTGAACAGTTTTGCTGTTTGTGTAACGTGGCGTTGTAGTTTTTATGTGGTTGCTGATATGCAGAAGCCTTCTGTTGAACTATAAGAAGCACTATCTATTTAAATGGTGACTTATTTCACGCTTGTTTGAGTCTGGCAGGGGTTGCCAGTTCGGATGAATGCAACGCAAAGCTTATGCGTGGTAGCTTTTGCATGTTTGGTATCTTGTAATTAATCTTTGAATATGGAGTGAAGCCAAGTTGCTGGGAAAACGTTCTAAGTGTTTGTCTTTAGGTTCATTGCCCTTAATAACACCAAGAAAAGTACTTCCGATGTTTGGTAATCGTACTCTTAAATAGAATGTAGCTTCCTCATATTGGACAAATTGGCTAGCTTCGTTGCCTAGAATAGTCTATGTTTTTATTAAGTTACAAAGTTTCTGGGCATTCTGAATCACGTTTTGGAATTATTACAAGAAATTTGCTGCAGGTTGAACGTCCTTTTCATTAAGTAGTTTAATTCACAAATGACAGCGCCGTTGAAGGACTGTTGTGCGGCAATTCTTTTTATTTCATTGTGATTAACCAAGTAAATATAAATTTTACTGCCCAGTCGTCCATTACCGTCCTGAAACTCTTACGTTTATTAAACTTCAAGCAGGTATTTGCTCTTGAGTTAAAGGTTTTTTTATTAATTGTAATACATTCTTTTAAACCAGAGGCCTTCTGGGAATATATTGGAGTTTTCACAAAGAGATTGAACATCAGCGGCTTAAATTAGTTGTGGCCGTTTATGGTCATCCATGCTCAGTATCCAAATTCCTGTAAAAAATTGCATCATCTTTCTACTGTGATTTGGTTTAAGATTTGAGGTGTCTTAGCTTTGGTTCCAAGAGGGAATTTTCAGGGGCTTTGTTTATATCTGAAATGTAATTTCACTTTTGAATCTGATGTAGTGATCTAATTGTAACTGCCCTTCTACCCGTGTCTGTGGGTTCTGTTGGGTGATCCTACTACGGCGACTGCGCCTTCCAGAGTGTGATTATCACCGATGTCACCTTTCTAGAAATTCTTTGTTCAAAATTTGATTTTGTATTTTTAGAAAGCTTTATAATAAATATTTAAATAATTTCATTATAAATAATGTAAATTAAAGCTTTAAAATGAATCTTTATTGTACTTTGTTATTTAATTGTGAACTGTGTTTGAGATATGATTTCCATTTACTTGTTGTCGCTTGGCTCTACCGCCAAACAGCTAGTTATACTGACACCAGAGTGGAAAACCACAATTCACCTTAGTCTTCTTTCTTTCTGTGCAATATTTGCCTTAAACGTTATTCACATAAGACTGTTACTGCTAACGGAAGGTTTCTTTGTTTTATTCCGCTACGAGGTGAATTACGTGTTTCTACCGAAAATCCGTTTGCAGAGGTATGTTACCTGTCGATACGCATGACTGTCTGCAACTAAATGGTTTCTGTTGCAGTGCATGCGTTGCTGATTTGTGGTGCGTCGTCCACGTTTACGTAAAATCCAGATGCAAGAAGCCGCAGAGATCTAAGAGCTGTTCCTTTCACTAACAGGTCTATGGAGCAGTCAGGAGCGCTTTTTTCCCGTTTTCTGGAAGCTTAGGGTCGTCTATGATGGCATCCACAGTGGCCGCTTTCTCACAGTAATTTCTTTCTCAAGACACTTTTTCAGTTAACAGTCCCAATAGCATTGACAAAATTATTAAGAACTGGTGTCCTTCAATTGCCGAACAGGGGTTAAAAACTTATGCTTATTATGTTCCAGACTTCCAATCGTGCGTCATCTCAGTATAGTCTCTGGCACCAGCCTTAGGCTCATTTCAGGACAATGGATGTACGACGAGAAGGAACAAAAATGCTTCTGTCACATTACACACCACTCTGTTAATATTCAGGAAAAAACATCCCTTTATCAGGCTGTATATGAATTTGTAAGTGAGAATTCTTCGAGTAGGTCTAGGTTGATGTGACGTTCATATTACGTCGTTTGTGGACTGTATTATGTTACTACCTTAACAAGATGATAAATGATGTCAAGATTTAGAAAATAAAATGCTAATTACGACATGACAGCAGTTTGACAGTTCCACTCTTAAGACGCTATATGTTTACCTACAAATAGCGTCATAAGAGTGTAATTGTCAAACTGCTGTCACGACGTAGTTTACTTTTTATTTTCTACATCTTGACATGATTTACCATCTTATTAAAGCAGTGACATTTTTAAAGTGAGCTTCTAAACAAAATATTACTAAAATAATGATCTACGTTTTAGTTTCTAACATCAAACTGTTTAAAAATGAGCGTAAACGATTTAAAGTAATCATTTGTTGATACTTTGCGGTCAGCTGTGCCAGAAATGTAACTGGCCAAACTGTAATGTGATACTGACGACGTAAAACAGTTTCTAGCTGTTGCAAGCTTCTCTGGTTGGAATAATATTTGCCTTAATTGGGTCGTTTACCTTGGAACTTTGTACACTGGTACCCAGTAATTCTGAAGCTCAACACTCTCTGTTATTACAGTACGTGATTGGCTTCACCGCGTATTCAGAAAGGCAGTATGGAGAACATTCTGAAATGTATTCAAGCATCCGTTTGCCGGTGCAGCGCTTCTGCAGCACTGAATTCAGAAGCGAGCAGGGGATGTAAATAGCCAGGTATGTTTTGCAGCCGCAAAGTGAAGCTAAATACGAGAAAACAGAGTGTTTGCGGGTCGTCCGGCCGGTAAACAGATGCACCGAGAAGCAATAAACACATCCCACATGAAAGTAAAATGAAATGAAATGTAAGACTCATCTATCATAGCCACTTTGGGCTAACTCTCAGAGTCGGTTTAAGGTAAAGGAGAGAAAAATGAATTCTAGTTCCGCGTTCTGCCTGTACTTTTTATTTCGAAGAAAAGCGCTCCCTTATTGCACTCATATTATTTGTCGACCTGACGAAGATTTAAGATTAATCCGAAAGAATGGAAATTATTGATATAACACCTTTTGACCCTTTTAAGATATGGCCCTGGAATCATTTACATCGATAAAGCAAAAACATCATTACCGCCTACTCAATAGCGCGCTGCTACCCTTTTGGAACACAATGCAGCAATCACCATGCGTGGCATGCCTTCGAAAAGAGGTATGTGGCACCAAAAGGCCAACGCACAGGTCACGCAATCCCCGTAAATTACATGCCGGTTATTTGAGGGCGCGATGCTGGCGTCTTGTAGTGTTCCAGATGTGTGCCAGTCGGGTTGAGATAATGCGAATTTGCCGGTCAAGATGCCAGCACGAGTCATTATCATGCTCATAAAACCACTCTAGCACGATTCTGGCCTTGTGACACGATCAGTTTTCTTGCTTGAAGGTGGCATCGTCGACGAAGACTTCAAGCACCATGGGCTGCAAGTGGTCCTCAGTAGCGTTGGCGAAGTCCACAGCTGTCTTGGTGCCTCCGATTACTGTCACCCGTTCCATGGATACCCAGATGCGGGCCATGCCGCCAGTAGAAACATAAGGACCACAGACAAGGGTTCTAGCCATACTCACCATTGATATTATTGGGGAAGCTAGGAACCGTAATTCATTGCTGAACACAGTGCGAAGTCATTAATCAGAAGTCCACGGCACCATTAAGACCGCATTCGTCTGTGTTGTGGTGTTAACAGCAAACTACGCACAGGGCAGTCATTCCCGCTCTGGGTGCTGCCAGACTCCGATCACTGATGCAAGATGACACAGAATGTAGCAGGCAGCCCAGTACTTACTGTCAGATGGCAGGCGCAGAGGTGAAGAAGTTACGATGTGTTGGGCGCACAGTACAGCGGTATTCCCTTGTCACCGTTATCCCCGGTCGATCCGAAACTTGGCCACAGGATGCCTGGCCCATGTAGTCCAACACTGAGTAACTGTCACATACGAACGCCCCACAAATCTCGATAATGCACGACTCAACTAACCAGCCAACTGGAAACCCACCATGTGGCCTATTGCAAATTCAGTTACACGCTGATAACACTGCCTCACACGGGTATGCGGCATCCCCGTGTGCTTCACAGTGATCGATCAGCATTGTGAAATGGACAAAGCGATTTCTTCATAAAGCCCCTTTTGCGGCATTTTATGATCTAGTTTCATCTCTATTTTCCCTGATTTAACAGTTCTTTCAATCTGGCTGTTTATTGTACACTTGTGACCGCTGTCTATTAGTTTGCAACTCACGTATCACGTCTACAGGCAAACATCAACTAGCCAGTTTCTTGTGACCGTCTAACTGATATAATTTTGTAATTTTCTGCTAGTTTTAGCTTCCAGAAGTATTTTTCTTGCAACCAAATTTTATATTCTTTATAAAAGTCGAAGAACTGCTAACAACGAAGGAGAAAGCACGGGACTTCAAAACAAGTGACAAGAGGCAAAAAGCACGGCAATAAACTGCGGGCCGATTTTATAAAGAAATTTTGTTTTTAATCTATAAATACCGATATTTAGAGACATATATTGTATACGAACCATATTTCCTGACCGAATGCAGCTGATAATTTATAAATAAAAGCGAAAAGTATCTGGTGAAAAATACTGTTAAGGTGGGAAAACAAATAATAACTGTAATCAATGGGTGGAATATGGCACTGCAAAGAAACATACGTTTAATCCTGTATTTGCAATTTAAGAGTTACCAAACGTATACTGTTACATAGTTAACTGTATCCTTCAGTCATCACAGTAAGGGTGGAGACCACGCTGGTGTTACCTGTGAACAAAAGTAATTTTCACATGATGTGTCACTACTAAGGAACTTTAGCTCGATGAAACTTGTACTATACCAGAGAGACGTGCCACAGTTTAGTAGATAAGGTAACTGGAACAAATGCGTAATGTGACGAACAGAAATGACACTTTTATGCAAAGACAATACTTATACTGATGTCATCGCGATTTATGATGGTGCCCTAGACATTGTCGAAGCCTCTGAACGCGTCGCAATACATCTGCTCAAACTGATCCAACACGTGCTAGACGGGATTTGAGTGTGAGGAAGTATAGTCCGATCTACGAACATCGGCGGTTCGCGAATGTAGAGGCACGGACGTGGACTGAATTGTTGAAGATTCCGAGCGACAGTTGCGGTGTGCGCATGCACTTGCTTTCCTCCTGAAGAAAGCGTATATCCTGCAAACTATGTCTCTCACTTGCTTATGCATAATTGATCACTTACCACTACAATCAGCGATGACAATTCGCAACAAATGGAATCGAAATTAACTAAACCCGCTACGATCACATTTAATGCTCGCGTTAGGTACAGCATTCACAGCAGAGCGCTCAGAATATGCTGAACGCTCATTGGCTGTATCAGGATGCGTGACGTAGATGCGCAGAACAAACCTAAACTCGCCCGCCGCCCAAGTGTGAGTAGGACTGTCATTCTGAGGGTTTTGTATAAATTTAGTTGTTATAATTCCTTTAAAGGCTTTGATGAGTGAGATTGCGAGTGTCTTTAGATTGCATTGACTTAGAAGCTTAAACGTTTTACACCGCTATGGGATTATGCACTTCAATATTTGACATAAATTTCAATTGCCTTAACGGATGGGCAGCAAGATGATCCTATAAGGTACCGTCTTTTCCGAATGAGGTTCAAAAAATGGTTCGAATGGTTCTAAGCACCATGGGACTTGACATCTGAGGTCATCGATCCCCTTGACTTAGAACTACTTCAACCCAACTAACCTAAGGACATCACACGCATCCAAGCCAGAGGCAGAATTCGAACAAGCGACCGTAGCAGTGGCGGGCCGCCGTGCCCGAGCGGTTCTAGGCGCTTCAGTCCGGAACCGCGCGACTGCTACGGTCGCAGGTTCGAATTCTGCCTCGGGCTTGGATGTGTGTGATGTCCTTAGATTAGTTAGGTTGAAGTAGTTCTAAATCTAGGGGACTGATGACCTCAGATGTTCAGATAGTGCTTAGAGCCATTTGAACCATTTTTGAACCGTAGCAGCAGCGTGGTTCCGGAATGAAGAGCCTAGAACCGCTCGGTCACAGCGGCCGGCCCGACTGAGGTAGGGAGCCCTAAAAATGAAGCCCTGAAAGGTGCAGATGGGAAGGGAAGGAATATAGTGTCACAATAATGCTGAGAGCTCCAATTCAGAAGATTTGGAGGTCGGTAGGCCCATGCAACATTACGCCTCCCCACACCACAACGTGGACCACCGAACGATCATATTCGACAAGGTTCCTGAGTGCGTAACGTGCGCCACCTTTCACCATATGAGAGTATGTGCAGAGTCACAACTCAGACTGAATTTATTCTCATCCGAGAAGTGCACGAGTCCCAGATGCACGTTGACTTAGTTCCTATGCTCCTCGCACCATCGCAAAAGGTGTCGTCGATTTGCGAGTGTCAACAGAACACAACGTACTGGTGGTCGTTTAAAGAGACTACTCCCACGCATTCGCCGCGTCACAGTGGAGCGTGAGACTGCGAGCCTTGCAGTCCTGTTAAGTGTGCTGGCAGTTGCATCCACTGTATGACGGGTTCCCTTCTTTCCTGCTGCACAATGTAGCGGTGATCTGCTGCTGTATCTGACTGTGGACGACAGTCTCCTCTCTTTTGGGTAGCAATGCCTGTGGTACGGAACGCTCCTGGGCTACACTCGTGACACATTTTCGTTCTTCGTTACCCGATGGTTCTTCCCAGTCCTCCAAGTGTTGTTTCTGGGCCAAGTCGCAGTGAAGAACACCACCACAGGGCACCGTGACTGGCCGCTGATTAGTACACACTGTCTTTTTCCCTTTCCTATAACTGCCTCGTGGAGCGGAGCCAGCCATATTCGGCGCTATAGTTATACTAAACTCCCGCCAGTTTCTGTGCACAACAGAGAGATCTCTAGCAACATACTGCCGGACTTTTCACCGAGTTGTCAATCTCGACCTTAAATTTGGGGGGAGGGGGGGGGGGGGGTTCGATTGACGAGTTACTAATGTAGTGTACTGAACATGTTTGGTTGTGTATAGGAGTTTGTTTGATTTGAAATTTATTTACCTAGTGTTTTACTATCACTGTTTTTTTAACAGATCGTCGGAAGAAGGTGACTTGCTTAGAAGTCGAAACCAATAATGAAACTATCTGTGCGACCATAGCTGAGAAATATGATAAAGGAATCTCGTAAATACTTTACTACACGTCAAAAAGAAAATGCAAAAAAAAAGTAAAAATACGATAAAGAACTGGCGTGAAGTGTAGTGATACCGAAACGAACGGTGCAGTATGTAACTGATGGCACCCGCTGCAGGACTAAACGCGCGATGCTGCCCTTTTGCTGGAACCGTCGCGTCGTGTTCAATACCTGGCGTTGTCGCTTTAAGCCGGCTGCGCTGTGTCGTCCTGAGGCAGCTTCCCAGCGAGGCGCTGAGCCGGCAATTAGCTGCGAGCGAGAGTCTATAGACACAGGCGATTAATCAACAGCGCCGCGCCGCAAGCCAGCCTGCTTTCACTCAGACGAAATGAACGCGGTCTCGACAAATATTATAGTCGATGCAAATCCCCAGCTTAAGGGAGATGTACTCTGGAGATTGTTGGCAAACTGCTTTCATAATGATTATTGTGTATTATCATACCTCACTGCCACATTGACTTCAAAGTGACGTAATCGTGTACTCTTTCTATTCGTTCGAGGAGCACTGGCACAGTGTTTACAGCTCTATCAGGCTAATGCTGTAAGTGGAGTCCAGCTTCAATAATACTTGTTTGAACACTAGCTGAGTACGCGGCATTGACTGTGTTTATACGTCTTCTCCGCCTCCTCTCTGTCCATCTCCTTCTCCGTGCCCCTCCATGTTCATCTCCTTCACCCTCCTTCTCTGTCCATCTGCTACTCACACCTCCCTCTTTCCATTTGCTTCTTCCCACTCTCTCTCTATCCCTCTGGTCGTCCTACTTCTCCCTCTAACTTCAACTCCTCCTGTCCCTTATCTGCTCCTCATACCCTCTATCTCCTCTTCCCCCTGTTAATACCCATCACGTCCTCGCTCCCGCCCCCCTCTGCTCTTCACCCTCTCCTTTCCGTCCTGTTCCCTCTCTCTCAGTACGTCTCCTACCCTATCCCTCTTACCTTTGTTTGTCTGTTGCCTACTCCCCTTCTCTGTCCATCTACCCCCCCCCCCCCCCACACTCTTTCAGTCCGTCTCCATTCCCATCTCTCCATCCTTCCTCTTTCGCCGTCTCTTACATCCTCCTCACACCCACATCTGTGTCCTTATCTTCCTTCCACCTCTCTGTCTGTCCATCTCTTCCTCCCCTCGTTCTCTCTCCACATTATTATCATCATCCAAATAGGAGATTGCTAGCTCTTAGTGCACAGGATTTCCTTCCAGACAGTAAGTAATATGTGTACTAAGTTCGGATGATGTCGATCCAGCGGTTTAAGTGGAGTCTTTCTTATATTCAGCTTGGGAAGATGAACATATGTCACATGTATTTCACATTTCATACATATTTGCCCCGCAGTTTCGTTCTCACTGGGCTCAATGTTTATGTCGTCATATCTCCCAAACAACATGTCGTACAGTGATACAATTTTGTGCGTACATCCAGCAGGGTATGTGGATATTTTCTGCGAAATGTGTTGCATATGGCAGGAAAGAATAAATTTAAACATTATGCATGGTGCAGTAGATTTTCAAGTATCTCAGTGTTTATGACGTTATATCTCCTGCAGCTTAATTTTCTAGGTACACTCAGTGGCATCTGTAGACATCTTCTGTGAAATTTGCAATGAATAGATTCAGCAGCAGCATTTCACGTATCTCAGTGTTTATGACGTCATATCTCCTGACAAATGATATAATGAGACTGCCTACAAAGTATGTCGCTAATGCAGTTAGTAATAAAGAACTAATAAAATGAAACGTCATGCCTGATGAGGCAGTTTTAGTGCATGAACATCGAAAATATAGTAAGAGATAAATATTTTCATTCCATCAATTTGTAATGGCTGTCAGCGAGAAAGCTGAAAGTTTGAAATTACGTGTAAGGTATGATGCAAATAACTAAGTGCTAACATTCTCAGGTACTGGATGAATAAAGTCTGATAATTCGAGCGTTGGGGGCTACACTTTGTTTTCACTCTCACACATCTGATACGCAGGTGGGTCTTACCCGGACAGTGATTGTTTCCAACGGTAAGTGTAATGAGTACCAAGGTGAGCCGAAATCTGTCCAGTGGTTTATTAGGAGATGTGGAACATAAATAGTTTCATACATACCTATCTACATACAGACATTTTTATACCGATGTCGAAAATTAAAGCAACAAACCGCTGTTTCCCCGTCCAGGGTTTAATTCTCGATACAAACTGTCAGCAGCTGTCCGTACGAGCATATTCTCCACGGACGATGGCATTTCGGTCAACGGAAAACCACGCCAACGATGACGTCAGGGCATCTATCAAATGGAGTAGTCTACGTCAACAATCGCTGTGTTCACGCTCACAGACGGTGCAGTGTGGCACAGAGAAGATACCCACCAGACTCTGCGGCGGAGAGCCATAGGAAGAATGGAGGCAGGAAAGTCTTTAACTCGCGCCGATGGCTTAACGTGAATCGTTCTCTTGTCTCTCGGATATGCCGGCAGTTTATAGAGATCGAGACTGTATCACGGAGGCCCGGGCAGGGTCGACCACGTATGACTTCAGAAGAGAGGACCGTTATTTGGTTGCTGGAGCCGGAGATCTGCTGTATGTGTGCCTCTGACGCGTCTTCACAGAAGGAAAGTCTAGAGTGGAGTCGTCAACATGGCACCTGGACTGCCGAAGGGTGGGCCAATGTTTTTTTCATAGACGAGTCCCGATGTGCTCTGGAGAATGAGTCTCGTTGGATTCGCATCTGAAGAGAATATGGAACACGATTTCGATACCCGTACATTGTAGAAAGAGACCGATATCGAGAAGGATTGCTAATGGTGTGAGCAGGGATTCTGTTGACCACTCTACCACCTGTTCATGAAATTATACGGGTGAATCGGAAAGGTTTAACTGCTGCCAGGTACCGTGACGAGATCTTGGGACCTCATGTACCGTTTTTGTGAGGTGGTTTGCGCCAAGATTTCGGTGATGGACGATAACGCTCGACCTCAGAGAGTACGAGTGCTTGATCTTTTCTTGGAAACGGAAGACACTGCACGTATGGCGTGGTCTGCTCGCTCTCCCGACTTGAATCCCATTGAGCATGTCTGGGATGCGCTAGGGCGACGTGTTGCATCACGTCAACATCCAGCAACCTCTCTCCAAGACTTGCGAGCGGCTCCGCTGGAAGAATGGGCGTTATTGCCACAACATGACATTGATAACGTTATTCACAGCATGATCCGTCATTGTCAGGCCTCTATTGCTGTCAGAGGTGGTCACATTCTATAGTGAGCACATTTAACAGTTGTCAGAATGAGTGTGCAAATTTGTTGAGTTGGAAAAGAAGAAGAACATTTTCGTCTACTACTCTGCATGTTGCAGTCGTTTACATTCAGTTTTCTTTACATTGTTTCTACGTTGCTGTTACCTGTTTATACTGTTTTGTGGCAAAATGAACAACCCCGCAAAATTTCGGTTTGTTGCTTTAATTTTGGACACCAGTGTATAATATGCTTGGATGTGGCACATTTACGGTGCAACGGAAAACCTCAACACTAAAGTCATGTTAGGTAATCTGGGAAATTCCGTTGTCGGTTCCATACACTGTGAAATTCACAGACAGTGTCTTTTATATAGGCTGCCTTAGTGAGAAAAAGAGTTTTAAAAATTAGCTTCATCCTTTTCGCTTCATTTTTCCAAACAATGGGAAATAATCGCATTCATCTGGTGAGGATGGTTTGAAAATAAACTAAACAGACCTCGTGTGGGGAATACCAGTGCGTTTCAAAAACATTCATTCGATTTCGCAATTACGGTCTGTCTTCTACATGAATGAATACACGAACTTTAGGTTGGCGTCAGTTGCATGTTGCCAGTTCATGTGGATCCCTATAGCACTCTCCCTGAGGCATATAAAATTCACCCCCATGGTTGTGTATTTATTCATGTATGAACGCTACACAGGTTGCCACTGGCCTAATGGGGGCTCGCCTCTCGCCATTCGTTCATGTAATTTTTTAAAAATACTCCCGGAAAGGAGGGAGCGGGACCTTGTAGGAAGTTCTTTTGAGCTACGTCAATCTAACTGGCGTAGGGACAGGAGGATTCCAGTTTGAAATAATGACTTGTCTCGCAGCATACTATTTTTGAACTTGCGCAACAACGTAGTTACGGCAACAGGAGCTGCACGTGGGACTGCAGGGAATGACACCATATAGTCGTCAGTGATTCGTATATTCTACAGAAAATACTTGTCATTAGTGAGCTTCACCAGCCTATTCATTAGTGCGTTGAACATTGTACGGTGAGGGCAAGCAACAATTTCATGTATTTCTGTGAACCTTAAGAACTTATTTCAAGATCGTCGATCAATAATTCTACAAGAAAAGTTTATATGGTAATTTTTTGCGTACGTATATTTTTGTTTTTCTATTTACAGATGTCATTGCGAAGATTCACTCTCCCCACTTTGAGAAAGTCTAGAACTGAACCAAGGACGAATAAAGTAGGACAAAGTAGGAACTGCAAATTAAAAAACGAGAAGCTGCTGTTTCTGGATTGTATTGTATTGTACTGTATGGAACTAGGGACCTAGAAACGATTGGCAGCTGTCATCACCGCCGTAGCCCGCAGTGGTCCACAACTCCACAACACGCTACAGCAGTCCACTCACCCCATCGCCTCCCCACACCGAACACAGCGTTATTGTGCGGTTCGGCCTCCAGTGGACACCCCCCCCCGCCCCACCCCCCCCCCCCCCCCCCCGCATTTAGAAATGATTTTTCTGCATATTAACCTCAAAATGCTGCGAAATTTGAGAGTATAAATAGCAATTAAATCGTTTTGTTTGTCTGTCTCCTTACTGTGAAACTATAGTAAGTTTAGATCGAAATGTAAACATAATTAGTTTTTTTGCGTATCGTTTGCAAAATACTGAAAGTTTAAAATTTTTTAAATTAATAATGTTAACAAAATAGCCGACGAAGTAGCTGGTATAAGTGAGGGTGCATACACTGTGGGTTAGGTGGCTTTTGTATTCGAATTTGAAGTTGCTTTCCGACTTAATAACGCCAGAATTGTTCGTGTCGACTTCCCTACACCACTGTGATACGCTGTAAACATCGTTTACACTGTGCATAGCCTTGTGAAATCAGTGTATTTTCTGAAAAAAAACTACATTATAATTAGTCTTCTTTAGTTGTAAAGACAAACCTCACGTTGAAGAAAGATAAAGTTCTATTACTAAACTTTTTTGTAAACAGACTGTGACGGTATCACACGTCCCCTTGACTCAGTAGTGGACCCTGGCTGAGGTGAGTATAGCATCGACTGCTAAACATCAAGCAGTAATGGTTGTATTTATATCGGGTCTCCAACCGGAACATATCGTCATCTGGACACAACATTTCGGCTGTCAATCTGGCCGCCATCTTAAGATAATAATGTCGTCGCACTGTCTCGCCGGAACTGAAATCAAACACGCCGCGGCGGCTCCTTCACACACCGACCGTGGGTCCACACCGCGTGAGCGAACGTAACTGCCCTCTACCGAGGGACACAACAGCGCACCGGTGGTGAAAGCTGGCGGAAATGATAAATCGACATCAAACACTACTAACGGTTTTGGATGGCCGAAGCAAGGACTGTTGTTTCTTAATGTCAAAATGCACATGGTTCCAACTCTTACTTAAAGAATATCCTTTATCTCTCTTTATAATGTTGTCAGATAGTCGGATTTCAATGGCTTCTTTCGCTACACAGTCCCAATATTGCAACGCCCAATCAACCACGTTTGTTGAATGTAGGCTTTCCCGCACTGGCAGGATACCTTGGAGACCCCGAGCTTTCTCAAACCGAAACCATCATTCACTGAGGCCAGCAGAGCTCTGGCTTAGCTGGGAGACGTCAAAAATTAAAAAAAATCGATTTTTCAAAAATATGCTTATTTTGTAGCGCACATCTTCCTGAATAATTTGATGTATAAAACATATGTATTTGAGGAGTGATAAGGTACGTAATTTGGTCTTAAGTGTATGAAGGTGCAGCGCCACGCCCCTCTGCACAGCATTCTTCTGTCACACCTAAGCGTATTTCGCTCTGCAGAATTCGAATGTAACATTTGCGCCAAAGATAGTCACACGTGAAACAAAGGACTATCGATTCGATACTTTCTCTGCTGCTATCGACATGGATTGTTTTCATCGCTTGCTTTGTTTGTTCTATGTTTTGAAAGGCGTGCAGTGTGGAGCTGTGAACATCGACACAATTTTCATTTTGCCGTGTTGTTTGGTGTTCGTTTGTGGCATATTATCGCACAGAATGCCTAGAATTCGTTGCTTCAACCGTAAACAACGTCACCACGGCAACAGACACACAGTAAAGGGTGTAACAATAAATGTTACAGTAGTGGCTCACGACTGCAACCTCTCAGTACTTATGTGAAGTATCTTGGTGATGGTGACAGTAAAGCTTTCCTTGAGGTTCAAAAGTGTGCACCATATGGAGCTGAGACTATTGTGCAGAAGTTAGAATGTGTAGGACATGTACAGAAAAGACTTGGCACTAGACTTAGAAGAATGAGACAAGATTTCTCAGGAAAAAAATTATCTTATGGGAAGGGAATAAAAGGGAGAGGGCGACTGACGGATGCAGAAATTGACAAACTACAGTCATATTATGGATTGGCAATAAGAAATATATGAAGCAAGCAGTTTGGGCCTTATACTTCCACAAAATGTCCACAGACAACAACCCTATCCACAACTTACGCCGAAAAGGAAGTGAATCATGGTGTGGCTACCAAAGGTTAATTGCTGGTGGTGAAGAATATCATCACAGGAATTCTCTACCAACTGCTGTAATGGAAGCCATCAAACCTATATTCATTGACCTTGCAAATGAAAACTTACTGAAGAAATGCCTTCATGGTGGTACCCAATACCCAAATGAAAGTTTTAACCAATATGTAAGGGAAAGATTGCCAAAAACCGTTTTTGTGGGAAGAAATGCACTTGCTATTGGTGTTTATGATGCAGTTTCATGTTTTAATGACGGTGTGCAAAGCAGGAAATATGTATTAGAGAAAATGGGAATTAAATCCAGAGTGAACTGTATCAAAGCTTTGTATGCAATAGATAGAGACCGTGTAGTGAAAGCAGATAAATCATTTTTGGAGGTCATAAAATCAAGAAGAGTGCATCAGAGGAATGTGAAGAGGAAGGAAGCTGATATTGAAAACGAAAAAGAACCAGCTCATGGTGCTGGACAGTTTTAAAACTATGCCAAATACAAGCAGAAACTTTAACGGCCATTTCCCGCAAATCTCAATTTCCTGTACTTAGGTATATGTAGCATCCAAAATAAATATCCTGTTACTATCAAACTTGGTACGCTTATTAAACACAAACTCCTTAATGCAAAACTCTATAATTTTCCAAATCTATTAAAAAGTGTGTAAAAATTGGGATAATTAACTATAAAATTTGGGTTTTTTCTAAACATGAAGTTTAAAATGTAATAACGCAGTCATTTATTCATAAATTAAATAAATTCTAGAGTTTCATACTCCTTTAAGTATGATTTGTATGCTGTGGAAAATTCATTGTAGAATCTGTCTTACTTATGAAGAAAAGTGTACCTAAAGCAGTTAATGCAGCCAATGGTAATGGAAGAAATGGTCGAATTTCACATATAAAACAAACTGCTTTTGTTATGTTTCTCAATGTCCACTGCTATCAGTGTGAATCCTGAATACTTCTTGGTCATGCTGACAAATTTTTATGAATTTATTTGTAAAAGTATAGACAGTGGAAATTAAAATGTCCTGTGGTGCCTCTCCTGCTATAAGTCGGCCCGTTTGACGTCCTACCCCCCTTAATGCCTTTTAATAACAACACACCTGCCTATTTCACTTAAAATTAAGCGAAGGGTTTGTAACGCATTAGAATGAACAATGCCACAATGTACTCCATTTATGACTATCTAATAAAGTTTTCGAAAGCATCAGACTATGCAGGGTGTTACTAAAAGGTACGGCCAAACTTTCAGTAAACATTCCTAACACAAATGAAGAGAAGATGTTATGTGGACATGTGTCCGGAAACGCTTAATTTCCATGTTAGAGCTCATTTTAGTTTCGTCAGTATGTACTGTACTTCCTCGATTCACCGCCAGGTGGCCCAATTGATTTCATACCTGTGCTGCTAGATCATGTGCCTTTACAAGTACGACACAACATGTGGTTCATGCATGATGGAGCTCCTGCACATTTCAGTTGAAGTGTTCGTACGCTTCTCAACAACAGATTCGGTGAGCGATGGATTGGTAGCGGCGGACCAATTCCGTGGCCTCCACGCTCTCCTGACCTCAACACTCTTGACTTTCATTTATGGGGGCATTTGAAACCTTTTGTCCCCCCTACTTTTATAAATCCCTCAAAATCCTTGAATGCCATGCTCTCCGCCTCGCCTATCGCATCCGTCTCCCCTCCCCTATGCGGATAATGTACGATCTCATCCCCTTCCCCCACCTCCTCCTTTTTCTTGAAAGGATACGGATCCTGTACATCTCCCATAAACTCGATCCTCCTCACCCGCTCATCTCCCCGATCCTCTCTCACCCCCGCCCGCTGCGCGCCTGTATTCGCACGTCCCACCCGGTCTCCATCTCTCCACCCTCCTTCCCCTCTCCCACGGTGGCTTCCGCCAGCTCCCCCTCCCTGATGATGTGCTCCTCCCCTCCATCTACCCCTCCTATCAACTTTGACCCTGCCCCATCCCCCACTTCCGGTGTCCTTTCCTTTAGGCACCCTCCCTCCCTTCTCTTCCCTTCCCTTCTCTTTCCTTTTCCCCCATCCCCTCCCTCCACCCTTCTTCCCCCGGGCTTCCCCTCCCCCTTCCTCCCTCCCCCCCCCCCATCTCCCCTGCCCGTGGTATCTCTGCTCTCCCCTCTCGCTCTCCCGCTCCCCTTCCTCCTTCTCCTCCTCTCTTGGCAGGTCACCGGACTCGCACATGCATAGTGAACATTCGCGCGCCGGAGGTCATCGCCATTAGTGTCTCGTGTGTGTGCCTTCGATTGTGTTTAGTGTTTGTTCGCCGAAACGCCGCCACTGTTCACGTGTACCATCGCCATCATCCCTGTTTTGTGCGCCGTGTCGACTAGTGTCAGTGTTGTTTTCTCGTCAGGTGTGAACGGCTCCGTGTTTTTTGTTTTTTGGTGTCCACATTGTTTTGCCCGCCATTTTTGATTGTATTCTCTGTGTCCCCTCTATTTATTACTTATTGTAAATCTCAAGGCTGAAGAGCGGCGTACTCAGCTGCTGACAGCCCGCCTTGTGTAAGGTAATAAAAATTACAATAAAGAAAAAAAAAAAAAAACCCTCTTGTCTACGCAACCCCGGTACCAAATGTAGAGACTCTTGTGCTCGTACTGTGGACGGCTGTGATACAATACGCCATTCTCCAGGGCCGCATCAGCGCATCAGGGATTCCATGCGACGGAGGGTGGATGCATGTATCCTCGCTAAAAAATGGTTCAAATGGCTCTGGGCACTATGGGATTTAACAGCTATGGTCATCAGTCCCCTAGAACTTAGAACTACTTAAACCTAATTAACCTATGGACATTACACAACACCCAGTCATCACGAGGCAGAGAAAATCCCTGACCCCGCCAGGAATCGAACCCGGGAACCCGGGCGTGGGAAGCGAGAATGCTACCGCACGACCACGAGCTGCGGACTATCCTCGCTAACGGAGGACATTTTGAACATTTCCTGTAACAAAGTGTTTGAAGTGACACTGGTACGTTCTGTTGCTGTGTGTTTCCATTCCATGGTTAATGTGATTTGATGAGAAGTAATAAAATGAGCTCTAACATGGAAAGTAAGCGTTTCCGGACCCATGTCCACATAACATATTTTCTTTCTTTGTGTGTGAGGAATGTTTCCTGAAAGTTTGGCCGTACCTTTTTGTAACACCCTGTATATGACTATATTTCAAGGAACATATGGAATCAGTGGAAGACTATTATGTGAAAATATTTCGTATTACTTAAAAGTCTGTCTGCTCAACTTCTCCGTTAGAGGAGATATCTTCGAAATGTGCGGATGCAATTTATGTATCGTGTGAGTTGTTAGCTTCTGCAAATTTTCGCTGTGAATAGCTAGCAAAATTTAAGACAGCAGCATGGATATTGTACTGAAGGGTAGAAGGGCATGTGACTAATTTCAAGAGTAAAACGTAATTTACTAGTTTGTCGATGGTTCCGTTGCGGGAAGAGGGGCCCAAACATCGGCATGACTGCGAAGCCAAGTTCGCTAACGATTTTATTCACTAAACCCGTATGTATAGTACCACATCTGTTCATTAGTGTAGACTGAATTGTACTCTCCATGCACAGTATTTGTCCGTCGTAAGTAATACCAAAAAGCTAAGTGGAAGACCGAATAAGATATTAGTTTTACGCTGTAATTTAATGAAATGCAATCGAAAATTGCTTTTGAAGTATAGTAGATATATTGAATGACATTTATACAGGGTGAATCAAAATTCTACCAACAAACTTTTCAGCTGGTAGGGCGGGTGATACTAGAGCTGTCGGTTGCTTGTGTGTGTTGTGGTAGCCACTGGTCCAGTCATAAGAAGAGCGAGCGTGAACATAGACGATGCAGAGCTACCCTTGCTGTTCCTACGCTCCGTGATGAAGGTATTCATATTTGTGGACTCTCCAGGGAATAGCAGCGAGCTACAGCGTGTTCACTGGAGAGTAGAAGTAAGTGAAGGTCTCTCAGCGTTGCTTGCGCCAGGCATTATTTGCTATCGTAGTTTTGGAAGAGTAATTAACTGTTCCCTAACGTGTGGAAACTTGTACGCCGTTTGTGATTATCGTAACTAGAAGAACTCGACTCCAAGATTTGTCATTTCCGCATGTTAATGAAAGTCTGTTCCAGGTTATTGTTAATTCTGTATTCGAGTTTGAAATTGCCGTGTACTAAACATCTGCCCCATGTGGGAAGCAGTGTAGCGTGAAACAGTCCGCAGTTAACCAGGGAAGCTACATCTGGCATAAGCTTCACTACTTGAAAGTTTAGTATAGACCTGTGTATTACAAAAGATATATGTGACCATGATGTTTTCCGAACTTGAAATTTGATCTCTTGATAGGAAAAGGTTTAAAACGTTTTTCCTTACCGAGACTAAGCCGATGAAACCGACTGTGATACAGAAGTTTATATCAATGTGAAGTTTGGGAAGTATTGTAATAAATGCTTTATTCAGGGTGTAACCCCAAGCTCAGTTAATCGCCCTATCCATTATCCTAACTGTCCAGTGATACTGTCACACCACAGATGAGGGGCACGTCGGCAAACTCTTAATGAAAAAAAACAAAAAATGGTTCAAATGGCTCTGAGCACTAAGGGGACTAAACATCTGAGGTTATCAGTCCCCTAGAACTTAGAACTACTTGAACCTAACTAACCTAAGGACATCACACACATCTCTGCCCAAGGAAACATTCGAACCTGCGACCGTAGCGGTCACGCGTTTCCAGACTGAAGCGCCTACGACCGCTCGGTCACAGCGGCCAGCAAACTCTTTATCAGCAAACCTATACATAGTAATGCCGAGTATTACTCTCAATGCACAACCAACATTATCGGAAAGCAAGGGCTTACATAAACAGTGCACCACTGGACGCAAACTTGACAGCAACAGTTTAAAAAGTGCGTTACTGCAGTCAAGAGCACGTACTGTGAGCGAATGGAAACAAGACACACAGCGCGTGCTATCCATGTTTGCGTTGTTGTGTACATTTTTAGTGCAATATAGATACAAAGCTAGTTGGCAAGAAACCGAACGAAATGCAATAATTCTGTGAGAAGTCACGAGAAACTGTAGATGTCATTCACAAAAATACTCGGAAGGTATCCCTGAATACTATCTGTAAGTTTGTCGGAGGAGTTCTGGTTCATGTCGTATAAATTAACATAAATGAAATAGAGTTATCAAAGACGGAAAAATTAGTTTTCAGTGAGTAAATATTGATTATGCATTACTACATTTCATTACGTCGATGAAATGATATTCAGCTGTGCTACCAGACGACTGATAAAAATACTGTAAGCTAAAATCAAAAGAATCTTTAAAAAAACCTCTAACGAGGATGCTGGTTCGTAAATTTAAATATATGGATATTCATCAAAAGAGCGATCAAAGCCTCCACTGGTGTTTTCGTCAGATAGACACGCAGCTATTACACCACACTAGTACTTGCAAAGTCAATCATGAAATGGAGAAAACTATGAGTATTGATATCAGTTAAGCTGGCTCAATGAAATAATAATAATGGTAATTTATGGAGCTCAAATGAGGAACCACTATCTGAAAGCTGCTAAATAGAAGTTTTGGGATATGGCATATTAATTATTAGCATACATGATTATTAAGTCACATACGCATTTCTATAAAAATCTGAAACTTCGATGCGTAGGTTGCAGTAAGAAAAGTAAAATAATAGGTAATTTATTTGCGCTGGCTTCGACGTAGATGTAAGAGGTGATGACAGATTTGCCATTTCTCTGTAGGACTACAAACTACATATCACTAAATTTTAGTGAATACAATAGAGTAAAATGTTAGAAAATGTTGTACCCGTATCAGTTATGGAGCAAGAGAAAAGTTAATTTTAGACTTGGGGACATCCGACCATTGAGCCCTTTGTGTCTCAGTGCCAAATTTAGATAAAACCTATAAAGTGAAAAGAGTTAGGAACTTAATAATATGAATATATTTATCTCGAACGTTAATGAAACTTTGATTTTCTTCTACAGTGTTACTTTTATTGTATTAACCGGTTTTCAGCTTACAACGAAGATAGCCTTGTAAGCCGAAAACCGGTTGATACAATAAAAGCAATACTGTAGAACAAAAACAAACTAGCACTTTTCATTTATTATAATGTTGTTCTAATATGAACCGATGGAAGATTCAGTTAACATGAATGAAACTTTCCGGTCAACACTAACTACAATGCTTCTTGTAAAAGAATTCATGAGTTGTCGTTCGCTACTGCCTTTATACCGTACCTTTCGCACGCAGGGTCGCCAGGGTTAAGTATGGATCTGGCATGGTTAATTTTCTAATTCACCCAGTGGGATGTGGAGAGGGCCTAAAAACCACATCCAGCAGGCCGGCATACTGGCCCTCGTCGTTAATCCGTCGGGTGGCTTCTATCTACGGCCGACGCGCCTACATGAGTCCTCGAAGCAGCGCATTAGCGTTCTCGGCTAACCTGGCTGGTAAAAGAATTCATGAGTATATTCAATGAATGTTTTTCCTTCATCTTAGTAGGCTATTTCAAATAGCCAATAACACTTACCCAAGGATAACAGAAGGCATCATAATCTATAACGTTAGAAGTAGGAAAGTGCACATGGGAGCAAAGAACAACATTGATGCAGAGTTTCTCATGTATATAAACGAACACTGGTTTCAAATACCATTAAAACAAGCCAAACATTTTGCGCGCTTTCCCTGGAGACATGTTGGCGATGTATAACGTATGTTAAGGAGGAGAAATTATCTGAAGGGGACGTACTACGTTTAATGGAACTTTTAGGTGAAGAGGTTGATGGTGTGCTCCCTTTGCAAAAGATATGCAAGGAAATATCATTCACGAGCATTTTACTTCCTGCCGCAGCAACTCTTAACGTAAATTCCAACCAGGGTCATTCGAAGGTCAAGATTACACGTAGCGTGAAACCTTTTTGCGTAAGTGTGAGTATCTACCGGTGGCTGCGTGTGAAATGTTCAAGTGTGAGGTAATAGTGGATCATGAAGTGGACGAAGTTAAGGAACTGTCTTTCCTTGGACGTTTACTAACGAGGAAGGGAGATCATGAGAAACAGATTAACACAGGCAAATAAGGTTTCCTTGTCTAGAGAAGTCTGCTGGTATTAAACATCGCTCTAAATCTGAGGAAGAAATTTCTGACCATGTACGTTTGGAACAGAACATTGTATTTGAGTGAATCATGGACTGTGAGAAATCCGGAGCAGAAGAGAATTGAAGTGTTTCAGTTGTGGAGCTGTAGAATGATGTTGAAAATTATGGACGGACGGATAAGGAACGAGGAGGCAGTACGAAGACTCGGCGATGAGAGAACGATATGGGATCACTTACGAGAAGAAGAGACAGAATGATAGCACATGTTTTCAGACATCAGAGAGTAACGTCCATGGCACAAGAGGGAGATGTAGAGGCTAAAAACTGTAGGGGAAAGCAGAGATAAGTATACATCCAACAGATGATTGAGAATCTAGGATGCAAGTGCTACTCCAGAGATGAAGAAGTTTTCAGAAAAGAGAAATCAGTAACGGGTCGTACTGAGGCAATCTAAGCAGTAAGGGAATTGATGACTGAAATAAATAAACAAATAAATAAGTAGTCAGCGCCTCAATTTTTCTTACTGAGTCTCGGAAAATGAATTTGCCTCAGTTCACTGTTTTCTGCTCTACAGATTTTTAGCATAATGTTGGCATTTAGACTGAACATTTTCGACGGGCCATGCATATATGATATCGCCGCCGTGGGATGAGTGACTGTGGCCGTTACGTAAATGAAACGGATTCCTGAGTACTCCCCGATTGACGCAAAGCGGCAATTAAATTTCCAGCATCGTCCGATTTAACATTGTTCGGCAGGCGGCAATGCTGGACGTCCGCCCCGCACGGCAAGGGCCGCTAATTGGATGCGTGGGAGGGGAGGCGACCACGCGAGCCGGCACGCGCTGAATAAGTGATGGCGTGTTTGCGTCCACGGCGGCGCGGCATCGCGCGGCGCGCCCGTCCGCTGTATAATGCAGCGCGTGCTGACGCCGGTGCCATCTCCCTGCAGTGTGTGTGTGTTTTTTTTTTTTGCGGGTCGGCTCTACCTGACAACTTTCTGCCAAGTGCCTGCCGAGCAGAAGCTTGTGTTACGCGATTATTGCCATTACACCACCAAGCGTTTCGAAGTAACAGCTCTTCCTCAAATTGACGCTAACATTGCCTGCCAGCAGTCTAAACCTA
Organism: Schistocerca americana; assembly: GCF_021461395.2. Taxonomy (NCBI): domain Eukaryota; kingdom Metazoa; phylum Arthropoda; class Insecta; order Orthoptera; family Acrididae; genus Schistocerca; species Schistocerca americana. The sequence continues at coordinate 1,019,305,081 of NC_060119.1, forward strand.
CATATCCAAAAGCCACTGTATTCTGCATGATGGAGGGTAATGTTTATGTTATTCCTTGCCATTGACGGACAAAGAATAGGTTTATTAGCTCCGTCACGAAGGCCGCCTGGGCAACTACGAATATGGCGATACCTGCATCTACAAATTTCACATCAGTTAATTCAGGTGACTTTGGATCGCTATGGAACGCTTATGCACGTTGTCAATATTATCACCATTATTATTACTGCACCCCCCCACCCCCCCACCCCCCCATGAACCATAGACCATGCCGTTGGTGGGGAGGCTTGCGTGCCTCAGCGATACAGATAGCCGTACCGTAGGTGCAACCACAACGGAGGGGTATCTGTTGAGAGGCCAGACAAACGTATGGTTCCTGAAGAGGGGCAGCAGCCTTTTCAGTTGTTGCAGGGGCAACAGTCTGGATGATTGACTGATCTGGCCTTGTGACACTAACCAAAACGGCCTTGCTGTGCTGGTGCTGTGAACGGTTGAAAGCAAGGGGAAACTACAGCCGTAATTTTTCCCGAGGGCATGCAGCTTTACTGTATGGTTAATGATGATGGCGTCCTCTTGGGTAAAATATTTCGGAGGTAAAATAGTCCCCCATTCGGATCTCCGGGCTGGGACTACTCAAGAGGACGTCGTTATTAGGAGAAAGAAAACTGGTGTTCTAAGGACCGGAGCGTGAAATGTCAGATCCCTTAATCGGGCAGATAGGTTAGAAAATTTTAAAATGGAAATGAATAGGCTAAAGTTCGATATAGTGGGAATTAGTGAAGTTCGGTGGCAGGAGGAACACGACTTTTGGTCAGGCGGATACAGGGTTATAAATACAAAGTCAAATAGGGGTAATGCAGGAGTAGGTTTGATAATGAATAAAAAAATAGGAATGCGCGTAAGCTACTACAAACAGCATAGTGAACGCATTATTGTGGCCAAGATAGACACGAAGCCCACGCCTACTACAGTTGTACAAGTTTATATGCCAACTAGCTCTGCAGATGACGAAGAAATTGAAGAAATGTACGATGAAATAAAAGAAATTATTCAGATAGTGAAGGGAGACGAAAATTTAATAGTCATGGGTGACTGGAATTCGGTAGTAGGAAAAGGGAGAGAAGGAAACGTAGTAGGTGAATATGGATTAGGGGTAAGAAATGAAAGAGGAAGCCGCCTGGTAGAATTTTGCAGAGCATAACTCAATCATAGCTAACACTTGGTTCAAGAATCATAAAAGAAAGTTGTATACATGGAAGAAGCCTGGAGATACAAAAAGGTATAGATTATATAATGGTAAGACAGAGATTTAGTAACCAGGTTTTAAATTGTAAGACATTTCCAGGGGCAGATGTGGACTCTGACCACAATCTATTGGTTATGAACTGTAGATTAAAACTGAAGAAACTGCAAAAAGGTGGGAATTTAAGGACATGGGACCTCGATAAACTGACTAAACCAGAGGTTGTACAGAGTTTCAGGGAGAGAGTAAGGGAACACATGGCAGGAATAAGGGAAAGAAATACAGTAGAAGAAGAATGGGTAGCTTTGAGGGATGAAGTAGTGAAGGCAGCAGAGGATCTAGTAGGTAAAAAGACGAGGGCTAGTAGAAATCCTTGGATAACAGACGAAATATTGAATTTAATTGATGAAAGGAGAAAATATAAAACTGCAGTAAATGAGGCAGGCGAAAAGGAATACAAACGTCTCAAGAATGAAATCGACAGGAAGTGCAAAATGGCTAAGCAGGGATGGCTAGAGGATAAATGTAAGGATATAGAGGCTTATCTCACTAGGGGTAAGATAGATACTGCCTACAGGAAAAGAGACCTTTGGAGAAAAGAGAACCACTTGTATGAATATCAAGAGCTCAAATGGAAACCTAGTTCTAAGCAAAGAAGGGAAAGCAGAAAGGTGGAAGGAGTATATAGAGGGTCTATACAAGGCCGATGTACTTGAGGACAATATTATGGAAATGGAAAAGGATGTAGATGAAGATGAAATGGGAGATATGATACTGCGTGAAGAGTTTGACAGAGCACTGAAAGACCTAAGTCGAAACAAGGCTCCGGGAGTAGACAACATTCCATTAGAACTACTGACGGCCTTAGGAGAGCCAGTCCTGACAAAACTCTACTATCTGGTGAGCAAGATGTATGAGACAGTCGAAATACCCTCAGACTTCAAGAAGAATATAATAATTCCAATCTCAAAAAAAGCAGGTGTTGACAGATGTGCAAATTACCGAACTATCAGTTTAATAAGTCACGGCTGCAAAGTACTAACACGAATTCTTTACAGACGAATGGAAAAACCAGTAGAAGCCGACCTTGGGGATGATCAGTTTGGATTCCGTAGAAATATTGGAACACGTGAGGCAATACTGACCCAACTGTTTATCTTAGAAGCTAGATTAAGGGAAATCAAACCTGCGTTTCTAGCATTTGTAGACTTAGAGAAAGCTTTTGACAATGTTGACTGGAATACTCTCAAATTTTGAAGGTGGCAGGGGTAAAATATAGGGAGCGAAAGGCTATTTACAATTTGTATAGAAACCAAATGGCAATTATAAGAGTCGAGGGGCATGAAAGGGAAGCAGTTGTTGTGAAGGGAGTGAGACAGGGTTGTAGCCTCTCCCCGATGTTATTCAGTCCGTATATTGAGCATGCAGTGAAGGAAACAAAAGAAAAATTTGGAGTAGGTATTAAAATCCATGGAGAAGAAATAAAAACTTTGAGGTTTGCCGATGACATTGTAATTCTGTCAGAAACTGCAAAGGACTTGGAAGAGCAGTTGAATGGAATGGATAGTGTCTTGAAGGGAGGATATAAGATGAAAATCAACAAAAGCAAAACGAGGATAATGGAATGTAGTCAAATTAAGTCGGGTGATGTTGAGGGTATTAGATTAGGAAATGAGATACTTAATGTAGTAAAGGAATTTTGCTATTTGGGGAGCAAAATAACTGATGATGGTCGAGTATAGATTTAAGTGTCAGGAAGTCGTTTCTGAAAGTATTTGTATGGAGTGTAGCCATGTATGGAAGTGAAACATGGACGATAAATAGTTTGGATAAGAAGAGAATACAAGCTTTCGAAATGTGGTGCTACAGAAGAATGCTGAAGATTAGATGGGTAGATCACATAACTAATGAGAAGGTGCTGAATAGGATTCGGGAGAAGAGAAGTTTTTGGCACAACTTGACTAGAAGAAGGGATCGGTTGGTAGGACATGTTCTGGGGCATCAAGGGATCACCAATTTAGTACTGGAGGGCAGCGCGGAGGGTAAAAATCGTAGAGGGAGACCAAGAGATGAATAGACCAAGCAGATTCAGAAGGACGTAGGTTGCAGTAGGTACTGGGAGATGAAGAAGCTTGTACAGGATAGAGTGGCATGGAGAGCTGCATCAAACCAGTCTCAGGACTGAAGACCACAACAACAACACATCATTACTGAGAAAAATGTGCGAATAGCCTAAACCCGGTCCGCCATCACCTTTCTTGTCACTTCTGCTACTGACTGACCCATTACATGTTTGTTTCCTTTATAAGCCACAAGCTGGCTGCTCTGGGAGAAAGAGCCAGTGTCCTATGAGCCGATCGAAGATTTCGCTTCCAGCTTCTTCACAAAAAAGCTAATGTCTGCGATTAGTACATACTCCGAAACCCACAGTGGATGGTAAGGTAAATGATGACGATACCTTTTGTAAGTAGGTTGTTTAGGTTTTCTTTTTGGCAACGCCACGTAGCGCTCTGTATGAATATCACTGGCTGTGCTGTGTGCAGTCTGTGGCTAGTTTGTATTGTTGTCTGCCATTGTAGTGTTGGGCAGCTGGATGTGAACAGCGCGTAGCATTGCGCAGTTGGAGGTGAGCCGCCAGCAGTGGTGGATGTGGGGAGAGAGAGGGCGGAGTTTTGAAATTTGTAAGACTGGATGTCATGAACTGCTATATATATTATGACTATTAAGGTAAATACATCATTTGTTCAGTATCAAAATCTTTCATTTGCTAACTATGCCTATCAGTAGTTAGTGCCTTCATTAGTTTGAATCTTTTATTTAGCTGGCAGTAGTTGCGCTCGCTCTATTGCAGTAGTTCGAGTAACCAAGATTTTTGTGAGGTAAGCGATTTGTGAACCGCATAGGTTAATGTTAGTCAGGGCCATTTTTTTGTAGGGATTTTTGAAAGTCAGATTGCGTTGCGCTAAAAATATTGTGTGTCAGTTTAAGCACAGTCATGTATAATTGTTCTAACGGGATGTTTCATATGTCGACCCTTAGCCGAGGATACCTCACTGGAATCTTCTGATTTTTTCTTGTAGTTTGTGTAATTAGTGTAGATTTTGTTTATTGCTAGCGCGTAATTGTAGAGAGAATCTCCTTTGTAGTTGCAGTCTTTCATTGTTGTACAGTAAAACAGGTGTGGCATGCATATAAATTTGCACCAAGTATTTCGCAGCTTGCAATTAACTAGATATTATTTTCGGCGCTATGTTAATGTGTTCTCTTATTTTCTGTGTTATCGTGTGAAATTTTGTGACAATAATGGCGTGTGAAAAACGTAACACTAGGCTCCAAAGTAAACAGAGAAATAATAGTGACGACGAGCGTTGCTTGCCAGCACCGCTGTGTAATGAATTAACAGACATTCAAAGTAGTAATTTGGTAACTGTGCATAGGGAAATGGAGCGGCCGTCAAATAATGGTGTAGACAGTGAAACAGGTTGTGAACAGGGAAGCATTATGGATCGATCGGTCGGCAACAGCTCGCCTCAGGAATCGGGAATGACAGAACACAATATTGCAAATTCTGTAGACTCAGGTTTTGGGTTGTCACCGTTTTCTCAAATGAGTCAAGACACATTTTCCGCTTGTCAAAATGTGAATGTTGCCGGTGCAAATTCGCTGCCGAAAAGTACTGAGGAACATGTTTCAGACAACAGTGCATTGTTATTGCAATTAATGCAACAAATGTGACAAAAGCTTCAAAAGTTAGACACAATGGAACAAAATCAGAGACAAACACAGCAAAAGCTTCAAAAGTTAGACACAATGGAACAAAATCTTCAAAAGTTAGACACAATGGAACAACACCAGAGACAAACACAGCAACAGTTAGACGCAATGGAACAAAATCTTCACACCACGCTTGAAGAAACACGTGAAGGTTTAACTACTGAGTTACATAAAATCGAATCGAAATGTCAAAAAGTCTGTAACGACGTAAAAACACAAATTTGTGAGCACTTTCAATATATTTTTTCGCGGCATGAAAATGCATTACAGAATCCGAAGCAGCCATAAAAGAACTGCAAATTATTGTTCATGAAAATCATGAGACCTTGCAAGCTAAAATTGACTCAGTTGCATCTACCGATTCGGTTACGCAACTTGCAAAAACTCAGGAAAACTTAAAAGACACAGTAGAAAGACACATGGAGGAAATTAGTTCATTATCAGAGAAAGTAGTTGAACTTTTGGATCAGCTAAATAATTTATCTACGAAGGTAGATGATAACCTGAATGACACAAAACCGGTAGTCTTTAATGACACAGAAGAGTGCATACAAATTAGGTAATTCAAACAAAATCAGAATCAAATTAATACGCAACACCAAAGAGAAATCCGGGAAGTAGAAGATCAGCTGACACAGGTAATACAAGAATTACGTATTTCAGAGGCCACTCGCATTCCAATACGGGAAGAGGGACATAGAAATACGGAACAACCACAAAATAATAACTCAGGGCAATTCGGAAATTATGAAAGAAATTGGCAAGGTACACCGAATTTTGAGATGGACCCACCGAAATGACGTAACAATGACCGACATGCGACTCGCCGACATTTTGACTATAAGCTGTTCATTACTACATGTAAATTCAAAACATTTAAGAATTCTGGCAACGACATTCATCCACAAGCATGGCTCCATCAATTCTCTCATTGTTTTCCTCCCAACTGGTCATTAGAGCACAGATTAGAATTTACGTGTGGCTACTTAGAGAATGAACCAGCTGTAAGAATGCGACCGGTCATTCATGATTGTCACAGTGAAGGAGAATTATACCATGCCTTCCTCTCAGCATATTGGTCTCAAGCTACACAAGACCGAGTAAAACATAGCATCATAATGATGAAACATTTCGAACAATCTGAATTTTCCAGTCTTGTCAAATATTTTGAAGACATTTTGCACAAGAATCAATACCTGTCAAACCCATACAGCCTTTCAGAACTCATCCGCATTTGCTTAATGAAATTGCCTGAACATTTAAGAAATATTATTTTGGCAGGACGTTGCAAAGACGACATTGAAGCTTTTCAGGGACTCTTACAAGAATTAGAAATTGACTCAGACAGTCACGGGATGCGAAAACAGGAAAACAATCACTACAGGTCACATCCGTCACAATTCCGTGATGACAGAAACAATAACTGGACACGACAAGTCTATTCTTACAACGCAAATCGTGACCAAAACAGACACCACCCATATGACAACCACTGGCAGAGTAATAACAGTTACAGAGAAAGATTGCATTTCCGTAGTAACGAATATGAGATTACCATAGAAACAGACAATATGGGAACACAAACAATTATTATCAAGGGAGACAGAATAACTTCAGACGCAACAGTTCAGCGTGCAGTTACGATTCCGGGAGAAATTCTCCACCACATGACCGACAAACAAGAAACTATGTAAACTACCGACAAAACGACAGACCTGAATTCCATCAGAACCGGCGAGCTTCAAACAGGGCAGGGCCTTCTCGACAAGGTGAATTTGCAAAAGTTAGTCCCAATAACGACACGCGCCAACAAAGAAACAGACAATGACTCGCACCTCAGGCAGCCGCGTGCGCTGGCTGGCTCAGAGAAAAATAACATAGACGCTAACCTTGAGAAAAATTCCAGTATTCTTTACCGACGTATACCGCATGATAATTGCGTTCAAGTTGAAAATCTGAGTACTATGAAGAGTAAAGGATTGCACCACATTTCACATGTAAAACTGTTTATTGAAAGATAATCTGATTTTTAACTTTGTCTTTGCCATAAAATATTTCACATTACATTACTAGTATGCTTTGTCACACATAGAAACTTTTAACATGCAACAATAATTTAAAGTTAACTATCCAGTCAAGAAACTGGGCAACTTATTTAGACGAGTATTACAAATGCATTGTTATAGTGAACAGACGACACAGTGTTGTTATGTGTACATTCTTGCTTGTTAGTTGCACGATCACGTAACGATTATAAGGCTCACATACTTAGAACATTTGCCAGTACTGCTAATGAGATCTTAATGCAACATTTTCGTTTACTTGAAAATACATTCTGGATTTAAAGTACTTTCTGTGAGATACCAGATGACACAGTGGTTAGTTTATGTGACAGCTACACGGTTTTATCACGACGCTACTAATGAGTGACAATTTACAATGTTGTTTTTGCGCTGTATCTGTTTTATATCTGCAGAGTTTTTCTGAATTATTCTGGAAAGCAAAACATGTTTAATAGTAACTTTGTGGTATAGCTACAATAAGACAGCCTTTTTTTTGTTTTGTAGCACAACAATACGTTACAGCGTAGTACTTTCTTGATCACGGTACTGTACGTAATAACTACGATATCTATACGCAAAGCATTTCACTTTTGTGTATCATGAGGTAAGTACATTGACTTCTGCAGAACTTAGCTTTCGGGGGACAATAACTACGAGACTTCCACAGAGATTATCTTACAACATGATGCACAGTTTAGCGCTACAGTACACGTATTTGAGTGATTAATTTCGCACTTAAAACATTTATTTTTTAAGATATTTGAAGTACAATGATACAAGGGTTTTCTGTGATACATTTCATTCCATTGCTGTAATCTGTAACACCGGAGGGTATAATTACATTAATCCTCAGGGGGGTACACGCTTACTTTGTGTATCATGTGTTTGGCAAGCACAAGGAGCCGTAGCTAATATGGTATTTGCTTACACAACTTTACACATCGGCACCTTGTTTCTCTAACACATAATTACACAGCTATCTGATCATTTAACTGAGGAGAGACAAACTTTTTTTACTACGTCAGTGACACATGTTTACGCAATTACGGAGTTGGATTATTTCACACTTACGAAATTGTATTTTGTCTGTACTTTGTGAACTGTTCATATTTTTTCGTACCCATTGTGATATTATGAGAGCTTTGAATGACATATTTGGTATGAGATCATGATTTTTAAAGTACATTTAAGGTAGATGACACTATTGAAATGAGCAGAGAATTTTCTTTAGGTTTTGAAATTATTGTAGAAAGCTACGACGTTTTTGAGGTTTGACTGAGGTGGTATGATGTTATTATCACGACGATGATGTGTATTATGCTGCTGAGGTATGTTTATGATTAATAAGCTGATGCTATACGAGTTATTTGATTATGCTACATATCTGTTATGATGAAATATTGAAGAAGTGTCGACGAATATGTATATGTGTAATAGGGTAAGGAATAATAAGTAGTGGTTAGGGACTCTGGTTTGTGAAAAAGGTTATTGGAAACCACGAATCGTACTTTAAGAGTTATGAAATGTATGTAAATGCGTGAATGTATTACAATGCCGGGTAAAATTTTTTGGACACTGTTATATTCATAAGATTTTGTTTCTACACATTTGCAATGCAAATTCTCGTCTCGTGAAATTTTGTATATGAGACTGCCACTGCAGTGCAATCTGGTGCTGTAAATATTTCGGTAAGAAAGTTAAGTGACCTTTACGTAATGCGTCATGGACATGACGCATTACGTGGGCAGCTGCATGACAGTCGCCTGGAAAAAGCCATTAGTGTGTGCCTTTCAGAGGCACAGGTGGAGAAGAAAAAAAAAAGAGGCCATTATCCTCGCTGTTGACATTCCTTTTATAGAAAGAATCGTAAATACGACACCCTCAAACTTGAAAACATGATTACACTGTAGAGTTCTTAATTTATGATATTTACTGAAATGAAATGATGAGAAACGTTTCATGTCTATTGCCTTGCTAGTTGAAAGATTGCTTACTGGATTATGAAATGCCATATGGCTAGTGAATGATGTTTCACGCCTTGCTTTGCCTATTTTGTTTAATATCTAGTTCCTAGCTGCACTGCAGCATTGGTTAAAATAAAATTTTATAGATGTACTAATATAAATATTTTATGCCTACAGATCCAGTAAAAAATAGCTTTATGATGGATGTACTCCAAAAAAATGAGGGAGCACAAAAGACATTTCCACTTCACAGGAATTGCATACATAATTTTTGTCAGTGACTTGGTAACTTGTCTGCTAGAGCAAGTTACAGTGATGCATCACTCTATTATTAAGATGTGGCATAGGTATTAAATATGGCCATTTTTACTGTAATATTTTTTCTGCTTGAGCTTTGTCATGTTTAGATATAAGTTATTGCATTTGCTGCTGCTGTTTGCCAGGCATAAAGTTACTGAATTTGACTTTGTATTACGCTGTTAAGCCAGTTTTACTACGGATTTATTTTTCTTGTTTGCTGCACAGTGCCTTATATTCGTTGTAATATTGCAATTGCTTTGCCAATTTGAATTTTTTGTCATTGATGTTTGTGTTAATTGTTTTGTGCTGCTGCATTGCCTTGTCCCTTAGTTTAGCATCTGAGCTCAGTAGATTTAAGTGAGCTTAAGAGGGGGTAGACTATATAAGAAACTAGCTATGATGGATTGGAAGAAATGCATTGAGAAGCTATAAGAAAATGGTTTGGCCAAAAAAGTAGTGCACAGTGGAGAAAAACTATTTTTGAAAGAGGATGTGAACAGAATACAGAAAGCATGCTTGGATAGGATTTTTTTGGTAGAAACAAATGTTGAAATAAGAAAAAGAAGGTCTATGGAATGAAGTTTTGGGTTGGACTGCAGTACCAAATGTTACACTGAAAACGAACCCTGTCCTTTCCTTTTGTGTTATCCCACTATGTGTTTGTGTACCCTTGTGTATTTGTTTTCTTCCTGTCTCTGTGTACTGTTTCATAGAATTTTTTTTCTCTTCTAATACTAAGCTACATTCACTATGATGAGGAATACTGTTATCCTCAAATATAATTTGCATTAATAATATGTTATTTACTTTGTAAAGATGTTAGACATTATTAATTCTGTTCTGTTTTAATGCTCATATGTGAAGTTGATGTTTCAATAATTATTCTGATATTTTATGTATTTACTTAGGTCATAATTCCTGTAACACTGATGTATATGTTTATTTCTATTCTTTTGTAAAGCCCCTATTACTACAAAGTTATCTGTATTATTATGTTTTTATTGATGTATTTTGTACCGTTGTTATTGTATTCTTATGTTATAAAATTGTAATTGATACCAGTTCATCATATTATTAACTTGTAAGTTACATTTCACTGCACACGTTTCTGTTGGTCATAGTATATGCACAGTATGTGAGAAGTTGGGACTGTTAGTGCTTGCACGTGTGTTAATAATTCAGCAAGGGACTGGATAACAGCATTGCTGGTTCTAAGGACAATTCCAAAAACTTTGTGAGTGCACAAGTGGTTGTTATGGACTTGCTATATTGTCCACAAGACTCTTCGATGGTGATTGTGCACCTGCACAGTCGCAGCAGATGGCTGCTGGCCATCTCTACAAGGACTACAGTGGGTCTACACCTTTGATGATCCACCAATACCATTATTTCTACAAGGACTACAGTGGGTCTACACCTTTGCTGACTCACCAGTACCATTATCTCTACAAGGAATTCAGTGGGTCTGCACCTCTGGTGGCTCACCAATACAGTAATCTCTAACAGGACTACAGTGATCTGCTCTGTGATGACCTACCTACCAATATTCTTCAAAACTTGGACTGGCTCTGCTGTGGGTTTGCTCTGTTGTCGTCCATTACCTGTCTGCATGTCAAGAGTCAGCACTGACTTTCTGTTGGAAGGACAACACTACTTCTTCAAGACGGCATGGAAATCCACTACTTCCGTGTGCATTTTCTTTTACTGCAGAGACTTTGAGAAAAACACTGCAATTTTACTGTGATGAACGATCAGGACTGTCTTTATGGACTGTGAGAAAATTTTAGCTTTTGACCAACATTGTATCAATAAGTGTCTGCATTTGATTTCTTTGTTATTGTAATTGTGAAAAAATTTTAACAAATATGTATTGGCCAGTGCCCAAAACAGTTTGTAAAATTTTTTGTGGGGAGCATGGGGGCTATGTATGTAGGTTGTTTAGGTTTTCTTATTGGTAACGCCACGTAGCGCTCTGTATGAATATCACTGGCTGTGCTGTGTGCAGTCTGTGGCTAGTTTGCATTGTTGTCTGCCATTGTAGTGTTGGGCAGCTGGATGTGAACAGCGCGTAGCGTTGCGCAGTTGGAGGTGAGCCGCCAGCAGTGGTGGATGTGGGGAGAGAGATGGCGAAGTTTTGAAATTTGTAAGACTGGATGTCATGAACTGATGTATATAATATGACTTTTGAACAATATTAAGGTAAATACATTGTTTGTTCTCTATCAAAATCTTTCTTTTGCTAACTGTGCCTATCAGTAGTTAGTGCCTTCAGTAGTCAGAATCTTTTATTTAGCTGCCAGTAGTGGCGCTCGCTGTATTGCAGTAGTTCGAGTAACCAAGATTTTTGTGAGGTAAGCGATTTGTGAAACGCATAGGTTAATGTTAGTCAGGGCCATTTTTTTTGTAGGGATTTTTGAAAGTCAGATTGCGTTGCGCTAAAAATATTGTGTGCCAGTTTAAGCACAGGCTTGTATAATTTTTAAAAAGGGGACTTTTCACTTTTCCTGTTCCACTTGTTAAAGGAGCGAGAGCGAAACCACTGACTAACTGCTAACTGTTTCCTTAAGGCCCTGATTGATCTTGTCTTTCCAGTCCTTACACCGGATGTATATTGGTGGTAGTAGGAGCGTTATACAGTCTGTCGCAAATGGTGGTTCCCTAAAGTTTCTCAGCATTTTTTGGCGAGTCCTTTCAGCGAAATAAAGAACGTGATTAGTGTTGAATGTTCAACGAGGTAATTAGAGGTGGAGGACAAGCTCATGTTGTTTTGTTAAGTATGGGAAAGGAAATCGACAACGTACATTGCGCGGGATTATCTGAGCGGTCTACGGCGCTGCATTCATGGACTGTGCGGCTGGTCCCGGCGGAGGTTCGAGTCCTCCCTCGGGCATGGGTGTGTGTGTTCACCCTTAGGATAATTTAGGTTAAGAAGTGTGTAAGCTTAGGGACTGATGACCTTATCAGTTAAGTCCCATACGATTTCACACATATTTGAACATTTTTTTGACAATGCACTTTCCAACGAAGCATCCCAGAATTTGCTTGGAGTGATTTAGGGAAATCATAGGAAAACGTGGATGGCTGGAGGCAGATCTCAACCACCGTCCTCACGAACGTGAGTCCAGTTTGCTGTTAGTAATGGGTAGGAAACTAGAAATTCTTATTAAAACTCATTCACATAGGCACTTTATTTTACAATTCCGTGTTGATCACACAATCTTTAACACTTCACTACTACCAGTTTCGGCTACTGCCATCTTCAGATCGTAAAAGATTCTGATGTAGCATAAGCGTCAAATTAAACGTGTAGGTACATACTAAGTGTCTCAGGAAAACCAGGTTGGGTCAGAGACAGAGGCTGAAGCAGGAAGTGTACTGGAATGTTGCAAATGGGTCAGGACTTCGACACACTTTGACACTATCTGCCGCGTGAGAAATACTTATCCAGCACAAAGAAGACTGCAGCAGAAAACCATGGTAACAGAGAGAAGCATATTCGTTAGCTCGCAATAGAAACTTTATCTCTTACATAAGAGCACATAGTGAGGACCTGATGCAGCCCTTTACAGCATGTTAAATGAATATAACAGAATGTGGAGGACACATGCGGTCGTTAGGAACTGAGCATCATGTCATAGCCTCGCTTTAGCTCCTTTGAATACTCCACTTTTCCAGCTCTTGTCAGCTGATCATTGGGCATTCGTAGTAATAGCATTCGATACTACTTTTACGATACTGTAGTGAATATATGTCCTAGCCAGTATGGTCTTTGAAATACAGTGGTGTCTGAAATTAAAAGAACAATCAGAAATTTTGGAAGGTTGCGTTCATTTTGCCACAAAACAGTATAAACAGGTGATAATAAACTAAAAACAATATAAAGAATACAGAACGTAAACAACTGCAACATGTATAACGGATGATAAAAATTTTCTTCGTTTTTTCCAACTTAAGGGACTTGTACATACCTGATTAATAGGCTCAGTATGGGGTCTGACCACCTCTGGCAGCAGTATAGGCCCGACAACGATAGGGCATGCTGTGAATGACGTCATCAATCTAATGTCAAGGCAATAACGCCCATAACGCCCGTTCTTCCCGCAGAGCTGCTCACAAGTCTTGGAGAGTGGTTGGTGGATGGTGACGTGGTGCAACCCGTCTCCTAAATACATCCGGGATGTGCTCTATGCGATTCAAATTGGGAGAGCAAGCAGGTCACGTCATGTGTGCAATATCTTTCGTTTCCAAGAAATGTCAACCATCCATGCTCTATGAGATCGAGCATTATCGTCGATTAAAACGAAGTCTGGACCCACAGGACCTCGCAGTAACCTCACATGAGGTCCCAAGATCTAGTCACGGTATCTGACAGCAATTAAACCTTGCCAGCTTGCCTGTACAATTTCATTACGATGTGTTCGAGTGGTAAAAATAATTCCTGCTCACACCGTTAGCGATCTTCCTCGATATTTGTCCCTTTACACAATGTTTGGGTCTGGAAATTGAGTTCCCCGTAATCTCCAGATGCGTCGAGGATCACTTTCCCATGTGAACGACTGAACTTCGGTGAAGACGCATCAGAGGTACACATACAGCACGTATCCGACAGTAAAGGACACTTGCCGATGCCTTATGTACGTACTCGATACAGGACGTCCATTAGATGCTGCGAGGTCAGATGCCAGCTGCCCTTGCAGCCAAATAACGATCCTCTCATTTCGAAGTCATTGGTGGTCGACCCTGCCATGGTCTTCCAAATAAACTTTCAGTCCCTATAAACTGTCGCCACATCCGAGAAAAACAGAACGATTCACATTAAGCTACCAGGTCACATAAATCTGTGACTGTCCAGCTTCCTATGGCAATCCATTGCAGGGAGCCTGGTGGGTGTCGTCTCTGTGCCATACCGCACCGTCTATGAATGTGTACACAGTGACTGTGGATGTGAGACTACATGGTCAAACCCTACCCGTTTCATAGGAGCCCTGAGGTCATCGTTGGTGTGGTTTTCCATTGACCGTAATGCCATCTTCCGAGCAGAACGCGATCGTACGGGCATCTAATGACAGCTTGTATGATTATAGCGTGAATTAGACACAGGACAGGGAAATAGCGGTTTGTTGCTTTTGACACCAGTGTAGCTGAAGATGTGCTTCTGATAATGGTCTTCCTTCGATGAACTTCGCGCTGCTCACCAACTACCATCTAATGCTGGAGAAATGGAGTGTCTTCCGACAACACCAAATCGCAACGCAAAATCCAGTAATAGCGCCTCTTGCGGCCCATGTTAGCTCCTCCAAGTGCTGAAACTTACCAGGCTAATAGGAAGATCAACTGGCCACACGACTGTTGTTAACAAGTACATCAGTGATGGGTCATCAAGGATCGTGACAGAATTCAGTCGGACTGAGGACAATCCAGTAGCATGCACAGACCAAACATTCACACTGGGGAAGGCCACTGCCTGCTAGTCGGCTTTCCGGTGTGCTGCAGAGGTCGTTAACACCATTGCCTGTGCATACAGATGTGATCTGACTAAACAGACATCAGCTAGAATCCAACATGCAGCTGAATGAAGCATCAGCCTAGGCTGGCGTGGGAGAGCAATGCAGTGCAAATAGAGTGAATAAATGATTGAACTTCAGTGTTTGCTAGCGTCGAATACGCTTCACAGGTTCCAGCAGCCATCCTGACCTCACACAGGGATGTCACCACTCGGTTCTCCTGCGGCGCTAACCACTGCGGCACCTCGCTCGGTCCACTTGATGGACTGTCATTTGAGTTTACAGAACATGTTCTTAATATTTGTGTGATGATAAAACTTGCTGATAACAAATCTAGAAAAATGCCTCTGAATTTTTCGATGTGTTCCTTTAATCCGACCTGGTGGAGATCACAAGTTTCGAGTAGTACTCAAGAATGGGTCGCACAATTATTCGGCATGTGATGTTCTCTACAGATGTGCTACACTTTACTAGAATTCTCTCAACAAACCGAAGTTGACCATTCTGCTACTACTGATCTTATGTGTTCGTTTTATTTCTATATAAAGCAAACCACTATTCATGACAACAAACATGAATTCGATCCAAGTAATCCTGTATACTCCTACACTCATTCAAAGACAACACTGTCCCGTACACCACAGCATGATCAGCAAACAGTCACAGACTGCTTCTCATCCTATCTG
The DNA here is from genome assembly GCF_021461395.2 of Schistocerca americana. NCBI lineage: Eukaryota > Metazoa > Arthropoda > Insecta > Orthoptera > Acrididae > Schistocerca > Schistocerca americana. The sequence goes on from NC_060119.1 coordinate 1,019,320,615, forward strand.
TCCGTTTATACATACAGGTAATAATAGCGGTCCTATCACACACGCTGGGGCACTGAGGACAACGTACTGGGTTCTTTTACTAAAAAAGTCATTGATTCACCCACATGCCTGAGCATCTATTTAGTATGTCATAACGTACAGAAAGTAATAAATAATGACTCTAATTACTGTAGGAGGTGAGTTTTGTTGGCTGATGAGTGACTTGTTTTACAAACAGACTTTCCACAGCTGCACATAGCTTTTATTTCAATTATTTACCTGTTGTGCTTCACTACTATTTCGGTGGTTGCAGCCGTTTTCTCGATCAATCATTCCTGCTGAGGCGTAGCGCCGTATAACGATCCTGCCTTGGAGGCGGTTAAGTGGGAGATGTGTCTCAGAGCTGGATAGTGACAGATGGTGACGCGAGACTGGACGCGCACGTAGTTAATCCATCAGCCGATAGAGGACAATATTGGATAGGGGGACTGTGATTTTAGTTTCGATTGTGCCCACTAGAGTGCACTAAAGTAATAGAATGTTTTTCATAGACTGTTCTAGTATTTTCATAAAGTATTATTATTTCTTTTTGTGAATGTAAAATATTATAAATGTGTTTTAGCAGTATGAATGATGCTTGAGTGTGGTTTAAGGTTAATATGAAGATAATTGTTTAACGAGTTATATAGTAGGATTTAGTGTGGGAACATTTCGAGGAAGTATGGATGTGGACAAAGGGGATTTTTGTAGAATAGATTTGTAAAGTAAGTTTATGGTAAGGGGAAAGTTAATTCACGTGTAAATAACAATAGTAAATAACGTTATGCATAAACAAAAATTCAGCATATTAGATAATTACGTAGGTAGAAAGTGCAGTCGTGAGGTTTACTATTTTGAGATTGGTTATGGATGAAAAGCGCGGACTGACGCGGGAGAATGTTGTTTTGCTATTGGCTGATGAAAAAACTGACCAATGGTAAAGCAATATTTTTCGCACGCCTTTCTCTGCTGGTAGAGAAGACTTAGAGTATTCTAGAGAAGCGAGGGAGCCTAGCCATCAAACAGTTCGGACGTGTGTAGTAGTAGTTCCGATGGAAGCGACAAGTTGCCGGATCTAGCAGTGTTTCATATATCAAAAGTGTGGTAAAGTGACGGCATAATTATTTCGATGGGCGTGTAGAAATTTCGGAAGTTTTAAGTGAATTTTGTGACGAGAATAGACATATATTCCGCGTGGCGTATTCAGCAGGTCGGTGGCTAAAAACTGTGACTGCATTTGGTACCGACAGACTTAATATTTGGCGAGCATTCTTAATCAAAAACAATAAGTATTTTTGTAGCTATTACGTTTTCCGGAAATGCAACACAAACTTGCTAACGTGAGTGAAAGGGATTGTGAGTGACTGTGTTAAGACTAGCACGGGCTTGGCAGTGATACTTGTTCACCTAAGTTTCAGAATATATTAATTGAGGACAAAATTTCCAACCTTTCATTTGTGTGTAAACTTTCTCCCGAAACGTAGATTAGTGACTTAAATTGCAGCCTCGTTCACGTCGAATTACAGTAGGTTTCACTCGGCTTTCCTACTGATGATCTGCTGAGACCATGTTCACAGGTAGGTGCAGGTTCGTCGTAAAGGGACAGAAAGAACCGCGCCGCCGCACTGCCATCACCCAAGCCGCACCCAAAATTATTTTATTGGTATACTAGAAAAAACACAAAATATGCTAGACATTTCTAAAAACAGTGGTTGAAATTTACCCTGAAATAATGAACTTATGCCTGTAAATTAATTCTATGACCATACTTTTGATGTGACAGTGTGTCAAGTAGGACATTAAATGGTCTACTTTCCTTTTTGGACAAGCTGAGAATGTCACTTGAAGCCTATTTCCACCACAATTATTGCGTGTACGAACTGCGGTGGTTGGCCAGGCAGCAGCTGCAATATGATTCAGGAACTCCCTTTTCATTTCTGCCAGTTAAAGATACTCCGTCCAGTCACGTCAATGCGACCACCCTACAGAAGCCTGAACAACGACCTTTTGCACCAAGGACCACTGCGAAACGTGCACGAAGAGAGTCAATGAGATTCTGGAAGGTACCAGTAGGGATGTGGAGCCATGCCGACTCCAGAGCCGTTGCCAGCTGCGCTACGTTTCTCAGCTCAGGATCTGTGGCGCATACAGCCCGATCGGAATGGTCCCACGTGTCCTCCATAGGGTTTAAGTCTAGGGAGTTCAGTGGCTAGGGGAATAGAGCAAATTCATCCTGGTGCTCTTCGAATCACACATGTACATTACAAGCTTTGTAGCATGTTGCACTGTCCTGCTGTTACATGCCATCCCGTCGAGGCAAAACAAACTGTATTAGAGGGGATTGATAAATAGCTGTGTTGATTTATTGCGCCTTCCAGAATGACGAGCTCACCCAAACAGTGCCACGAAAACATTCCCGAGACCATAACGATCCCTCCTACAGCCTGGGAAATCCGACAATCAAATGGCCATCTGCCCTACGGAGTGTGAAACGTGATTCGTCTGAAAAGGCCAGCGGACGTCCAAATGCGGTACTGGCGTGAAAATTCCAGCCTTTGTAGCCTATGAACAGCAGTCAGCCTGTCTGCATGAACCATACACCTGCTGTGTAGGCTCATATGCAGCAACGTTCGCTGAACAGTCATTGAGGAGACATTGTTGGTATCCACTTGACACATCTGGGCGGTCAGTTGCTCTACAACTGTACGTCTGTTCGCCTGTATTCATCTCTGCGGTCGTCGTTGACCTTGTTATCCAAAGCCCAGTTGCTTCGGCGCCCGTTTTGGATAGCGCCATTTTGCCATGCATCGTATACTTTAACCACAGCGGCATGCGAAACTTAGGTGTTTCGGAAATGCGTCCACCCTTTGCCAGAAAGCCTTTTTGGACGTCAGACATATCGCTCTATTCCGCATCACGACAATGACTGCCCTATTTTCCGGGTCACCCGCACCCTCCCCCCCCCCCCCCCCAAACCCCCACAAACTTTACTCATCTCTAAAATTCCACTTACAAACCTGTAGGATTCGTGGAGGGACCGAGTAGATAACATTTTCAATTGGAACCCAGGTTCGGAAATGTACTGTTTTGTGCTACAACTGTCTGAAAACATGATAGTAGTGCAACCACTCTTACAAGTTATTTACTAGGCGTGGCCCAGTACATCACTTGCTTTAGAATGCCACTCATTAAAAATCAAAGAACTCCAAAACGTCAACTCAATCAGTTTCCACAAACACTGTTATTTATAGTTAAACCGTTTTGCCCTTTCCAAAGGGGGTTAGCATTCTGAGCCACTACATTAAGGATTGATGTGGCGAGTACGATGATCGTTGCACACATATGCTCTACGAAACCTGTTGTATCTACAATCTGTCCTGCAGCGACCACAATTCGTGCCATCAGATCATCTTCTGTCGCCACAGGAGTGTCATAAGACAAAGACTTCATTCGACCCCAGAGCAAAAACTCCAGCAGACTCAAATCCGGTGACCGTGGGGGCATGAGATTTCTCGGTCTTTCCATTTACGTCCGAATGGTGGGTCCACACGTTCCCGAACGAGACGCCAGAAGTGAGCGGTTATGCCGTCAAGCTAAAACCATTTGTCTTGGTGGACGTTCAATGACACAACATCCAACAATACTTATTGTAGCAAGGTCAAGTAGATGGGACCCGTGATACTGGGTGGAAGCATGTACAGCCCAATCACACGACGATCCAGAATACCTGCCCACACGCTGGTTCAAAATCTGTATTGGAATCCCTGCATTCGTGTGACATGTGGGTTTGCGTCTGCCCAGTCACTGATATTTCAAGAATTGAGAACCATCCCTTGTAAATTTAGATTCTTCTTTGAAGAGAAAGCACCGTGGAAACATTAGGGACCGGTCGCGGTGGCCGAGCGGTCCTATGTGTTCATCCCGGAACCGCGCGACTGCTGCAGTCGCAGGTTCGTGTCCTGCCTCGGGCATGGATGTGTTTGATGTCCTTAGATTAGTTAGGTATAAGTAGTTCTAAGTTCTGGGGGACTGATGACGTGAGATGTTAAGTCCCATAGGGCTCAGAGCCATTTGAACGAAACATTAGGGGCAGCGCAGAAACTCTTTACAGAACTCAACGCGTGGTGCAAAATCGGTTGGCATTAGTGACCGTACCGTTTGTAGGTGGTATGTATGTAGTTTTTGGGCATGCTGACATACAAGACAGTGCTTGGAGCAACATCCATTGCACTCCCAGTTGCTAATGTACTCGGTGATGGGATCTCTTCAACGCGATGCATTATGGGCTCTTCCAGTTCGGATATGCTGCTCTGCTTGGGACCAGTCACGCATGTTGATGGTCAAGATACCCCTTTCTCGAAGCCGTTGCGTAAGTGTGACGAAAAGGGTATGCGATGGAGTCGGACATTATGGATAATCATCTTGACAAAGGCGACGAACAGCTCTACCATTAACGCTGATCGTCACCGTACAGAAGGATACTATCGGTTTATTATGCAAACGTGTACTCAACCATGCTGCACTAACACTCACAATCAGGTTCGAATCAGCTCAAAGAGGTACGACAGCAGGCTTACGAGGGCCGTGTGGAAAATGAAAATTTGGCAAGAAATCGGAAGAGAAGCTTAGCGATCACCCTCCTTGATTTTAAAGCGGATGAGTGAACGCCGACGGCGGAAGCTGGAGATTAGCCAAACAAAGAGGTTTTCCCGTTCTGGTACCTCCTGGCTTTTGTGACTGCGTCGAGCGACAAGCAGCTCTTAAGCTAGATTTACGACAGTTTTACGACGCACGTATAGTCTGAAGACCGTAATGTAATGTTAATTTGAAATCAACAAAGCCTTGATATCTGGAGGAGCTGTGAAGAAACTGAAAATACTATTTTACAAATAATTTCCCGCAGACTAACGTAAAAGAGTGAGCCACACTGTATCGTATTTCTTTTAAAGGTCAGAGTCAATATTCTTGTCTGAATAAAAAACAATGAAAATAAAACTATTACTACTCTGAAACAAATATAATAATGACCAAATTGTCTTTAGATGGAACCGGGGAAGCGCTATCAAAAACGATATTCATCTTAAACGAGTTAATTTAGCTGTCAGCATTAACAACCTATAATACTGCAATACAATCTTTAACAAACAAATAGTAGGAGACTTCTAAAAGCAAGTGAGACTTTGTGTTGGTAGGTCCAGTCACTTTTAATGCAAGATCTGGACTTCCTGAAGAGCATCACCCATGTCTGTATGGCCTCAGTAAAATTGTTGGCTAGAATTACATACGGCTGCACGTGACGTTGCATTTGGTCCATATGCCACGAGAATTTCAATTTTCGAATACGTTACCAGTCATTTCACTCGTACGTTGTGATGTAGCTGTGGGTACTACAGCAAGACTCTGCCTGCAGGAAACGTAAAACGTATACTCTGTTCTAAAATGCGCCACTCTTCTTCCACAGTTGTCTTACATGGAGAGATCCCAAGCGGTTGGATCGACTTGAAATCAAATATAGAGTGATGTAGGTTAAGATTCCAGGTAGCTGCAGCCATTCACCCTGGTCGGCCCTCGTTGCTAGCTACTGACTAAAATAATGGATAGGACAATAGCGTCACGTGCAGGAGGTAGTGGGTTCGAATCTCAATAACTAGGTTGTTAACCTACATAATCGTATAGATGGTTTCAAAACTTGGATCCCACCGCTGGGGACCTCTTCTGCGTGATACGTATAAATTTGTACTGGTCTCTAATAGCGCACCACAGTATACACCTAGGTCCATTAGTTTCGTATATTGTTTACAAATGGCTCTGAGCGCTATGGGACTTAACATCTGAGGTCGCCAGTCCCCTAGACTTAGAACTACTCAAATCTAACGAACCAAAGGACATCACACACATCAATGCCCGAGGCAGGATTCGAACCTGTGACCATAGCAGCGGCGCGTTTCCGGACTGAAGCGCCTAGAACAGCCGTATACCGCAAGTCTCTAGAGAAACGGAAGGTTCCAAATGATTGGAAAAGAGCACAGGTAGCTCCAGTTTTCAAGAAGGGTCGTCGAGCAGATGCGCAAGACTATAGGCCTGTATCTCTGATCACCGATCTGTTGCAGAATTTTAGAACATGTTTTCTGCTCGAGTATCATGTTCTAACATTCTGCGTGGTGTCTGTTTGTTCTAAGTCGTGTCTCCCTAACACTTTCGCGCAACGACGCTCTGAGCGCGTTTTTTAGGGAATTGACTAGTTTGAACCAGGAACCTGTTGCTGGTAAGGAGACGCCAGACCACACATGACATGTAGAGTTCAGAAGAGTTCAGTGAGACAACCGATGATATAATCAAATACTTAATGATTTCAGCGTCAGCTCCACTGCACTCCCTGTAAAAGAATCTTAATACTAACTAAATTTAGTGGAAGGGGTTCAAAGCTTTCCTATTTTTAGTTAGCTGGTAAAATAACTTCGGAAAAGCAGTTAAGTTTACCATTGGACTTTTTATTCTACTCACAAAACATTGTTTATAAATTGTACTATTGATAAAAGGAAATATTTTAATACAGGATGATAAAAACCAACTGTGTTCAACAAAAATGTGAACGAGTATTCCCTGAATATGTTTCCAAGTTCTATATTGGATCGAAGGATGACCTATGCCATATCACATCTATAATCTAGGTTTAAATTAAGTTTCACAAAAGAGATAACTATCAAAAATGGTCTACAGTGACCCTCAGTTATCTTTAATTACTTATTTAACTTGTCGTAAATTACAGTGGCTGATGTGGCTTCTCAATAATTATACAACAGAAAAATCAACGCGTTTCAGATTTTAACTTCAAGTAGCAAATGCGAATACCACGAAGTTTAATTGACGATCGACACTAGTATTACGTAAAAAGGGGATGTAACAGATGAGACTTCTGCAGTTCTGAGTGAAGCCTTATGCGCTCTTATGTGGCATCAAGTGCATTCATTACCTTGTCGGTGGTTAGTCAGCATCAGGGGGCGGTCGGCGTCGCAGCTCCACACACCTGACCGTCTCGGTAGCAACTCTCGAACTTCTCCTTACTCGCCTGATAAACAAAGAGCCTACAGAATACCAGACCAGCTGTGTGACTGGATTGAAGAGCTTTAAACAGAACACAGCATGTTGTTTTCAATCGAGAGACGTCTACAGACGTTAAAGTAACCTCTGTCGCTCCATAGGGGAGTGTTATGGAACCATTGCTTTTCACGATATATATAAATGACCTAGTAGATAGTGTCGGAAGTTCCATGTGGCTTTTCACGGATGATGCTGCAGTATACAGAGAAGTTGCATCATAAGAAAATTGCAGCGAAATGCAGGAAGATCTGCAGCGGATAGGCACTTGGTGCAGAGAGTGGTAACTGACCTTTAACATAGACAAATGTAATGTATTGCGAATACATAGAAAGAAGGATCCTTTAATGTGTGATCATATGATAGCGGTACAAACACTGGTAGCAGTTACTTCTGTAAAATACCTGGGAGTATGCGTACGGAACGATTTGATGTGGAATGATCATATAAAATTAATTGTTGGTAAGGCGGGTGCCAGGTTGAGATTCATTGGGAGAGTGTTTAGAAAAATGTAGTCCATCAACAAAGGAGGTAGCTTGTAAAACACTCGTTCGACCTATACATGAGTATTGCTCATCAGTGTGGGATCCGTACCAGGTCAGGTTGACAGAGAAGATAGAGAAGATCCAAAGAAGAGCGGCACGTTTCGTCACAGGGTTATTTGGTAAGCGTGATAGCGTTACAGAGATGTTTATCAAACTCAAGCGGCAGACTCTGCAAGAGAGGCGCTCTGCATCGCGGTGTAGCTTGCTGTTCAGGTTTCGAGAGGGTGCGTTTCTGGATGAGGTATCGAACATATTGCTTCTCCCTACTTACACCTCCCGAGGAGACCACGAGTGTAAAATTAGAGAAACTCGATCACGCACGGAGGCTTTCCAGCAGTAGTTCTTCCCGCGAACCATACGCGACTGGAACAGGAATGGCAGGTCATGACAGTTGCACATAAAGTGCCTTCCGCCACACACCGTTGGGTGGCGTGCGGATTATAAATGTAGATGCAGATGTAGAACCGCTCCGTCACAGCAGCCGGCTATTGTTTACATCATTTTCTTTCCATAAACTTATGAATGTGTAGAGTTACATTTGAGCAAACTCTTATAGTCCTAATTTAGTGATTAAGTAGCAAACAGTGCAAGATAATAAAGTTGTATATTCACCAGAGGATACATAATGAACAACAAATATAAAATGATATATTATCCTTTACGTATTCGTAAGATTTTTTTTTTTATAATTTAATGCCCATGACCGAATCGGTGCAAATTTAAGTTACAGCGTCATGAATATGAATAACGTTACGTTTTATGTCAAAAAGCTCTGTGCATTTACGCGAATCTGAAGTTTTATTTAAATTTTAAGTTGGTCAATTGGTTCTAAAGTTATGAATTCCATATAATTACGACCGACATCAATGATGACGGTAGCGTGTTGGGTGGCATGAGAGGAAGTTGTAACGAATTAGAAACGAGCGCGCTAAGATATTATGAATTATGGGGTTAGGTTTCGGATGCAGTTAAGAAAGCCTCGATTTTGGCCCCAGGACGAGCAACTCACATTTACGTTGAGATACAGTGAGACGTGTTAGACTTATACCATTTGTGGGCAGGATACAGCCGCACTTGTGTACGAGTACAGTTGCAATTCTTATAAAAAAATCAAATGGTTCAAATGGATCTGAGCACTATGGGACTTAACGTCTGAGGTCATCAGTCCCATAGAACTTAGAACTACGTAAACCTAACTAACCTAAGAGCATCACACACATCCATGCCCAAGGCAGGATTCGAACCTGCGACCGTAACGATCGCGCGGTTCCACACTGGAGCACCTAACAGCTCGGCCACCCCGGCTGGTGATTCTTATAAATCCTGGGAATGATGACGATGATGATGTTTGGTTTGTGGGGCGCTCAACTGCGCGATCATCAGTGCCCATGACGGCCGGTGTATCCGAGCGGTTCTAGGCGATTCAGTCTGGAACGATGCGACTGCGACGGTCGCAGGTTAGAGTCCTGCCTCGGGCATGGATGTGTGTGATGTCCTTTGTTTAGTTGGGTTTAAGTAATTCTAAGTTCTAGGGTACTGATGACCTCAGCTGTTAACTCTCATACTGGCCAGAGCCATTTGAACCATTTATCAGTGCCCGTACAAAGTCCCAACTTTTCTACAGGCCTAATTTTATCCACAGTCCAATCAAGCCACCGTCACGAATGATGATGATGATGATGAAACACCCATCCCCGGGCAGAGAGAAACCCCAACCAGGCCGGGAATCGAACCCGGACTCTGTGATCCAGAGACAGCAATGTTAGCCACTAGACCATGAATTAGGGACTTAAAAGTCCTCGGAATGAAACCCAGTTTCGCATTAACTAAAATTTACTTACTTAAGTGATAGACTGTGACGTAGCTTAGCAATGAACTTTATTTTCGAAACGGAATATTATGGTAGACTTCCCTTACTGGTTACAACTACTGATTGCTGAAATTTATTTCCTGCGATACACGTGTTTGATTAATAACCAGTTCTAGTAAACCCAGCCACTGGTTATCGCATAATGATCATTCAGAATCTCTCCAATTACATTTCCTGAAAAAAAAGCACCCCACTTTGTGCGTGTACAGCCGGCCGAAGTGGCCGTGCGGTTAAAGGCGCTGCAGTCTGGAACCGCAAGAGCGCTACGGTCGCAGGTTCGAATCCTGCCTCGGGCATGGATGTTTGTGATGTCCTTAGGTTAGTTAGGTTTAACTAGTTCTAAGTTCTAGGGGACTAATGACCTCAGCAGTTGAGTCCCATAGTGCTCAGAGCCATTTGAACCATTTTTTTGTGCGTGTACACATCATCGGTGGGTACGTAAAGGATTGGAGCTGCAATTCTGTGTGACTGGTGGAACGGCTATCAGAGTGCATTAGAGTTGTTTGTGTTTAATGTTGATACCAGACTGCCAGGTGTGGTGGCCGAGCGGTTCTAGACGCTACAGTCTGGAACCGCGCGACGGGTACGGTCGCAGGTTCGAATCCTGCCTCGGGCATGGATGTGCGTGATGTCCTTAGGTTACTTAGGTTTAAGTAGTTCTAAGTTCTAGGGGACTGATGACCTCAGAAGTTAAGTCCCATAGTGCTCAGAGCCATTTGAACCATTTGATAACAGCTCGGGATAGTTCATAAGATGCGTGAACAGCCTCGGATGTTGTGATCACCGCGAAAGAGAGGTGATGTCATATACACGTATGAGGCAGCGTTATCAGCACCTGACAGAGTTTGGAAGGGACCTCATTGTGGTTCTTCATGTCACCGGCTGGTGGAGTCGTGTAGTATCCGGATTTACTGTGCATTGGAAAGTGACAATGACGCTACATTGGACTGCATGGAAACACGAGGGTAGGCTTAATCATCGTCACGGTTCCGGAGAAGCGTCTTTGATCATCACAAGGTAGAACCGGCCTGCTGTGGACCAAGTGCTTCGCAGCCTCTTCACATATGCCATGGGCTCTCTGCAACATTTTGTGTCGTCCCGCACGGTTGCTCGGAGATTAGCAGCAGCCAGACTACGGAACTGTCGAGGCACAATGCTGTTACTCCTGCCGCCATCGTCTGGCAAACTATCGACTTGTAGTAACGGAGGAAGCTCTGATAGCACAGTGGTACATCCTCATCGTTTACCGCTATGTGGCAGTATCGTGGTGCCATTGAGCAGCTGGATAATCACTGTCCACACATGGCACTTGTCTATGAACTGCAGCGGTATGTAAACGAGAAGAGTAGCAATTCTCTGTAACAGATAGAACGGTCAGCAGAGTGCATTTCAGCTGTTCCCGTTTAGTGCTGTTACCAGGCCTGTACGGCATGTAAGGTGCGTCAGCAGCGTCAGTTGTTGTGATCACAATGGAAGAGAGGTTCGAGAAGCAATAGCCTGGATATAAGGGACCAGCTACAACAGTTGTGGGTCAGCTTACTCGAGGAGGGGACACGCTTCCCAGTCGAAACATTGCATGCATTCTGGACTAAGGGGCGCATACTACCAAGTTCTTTGCAAATTTGACCTGATGTCACCACTTGAAATAACAACTTACATCTTCACAACCTGCGTTTCTTCCTCCTCTTCAGGATGCTGTACTTTTTTCAGGTAGTGTATCTCTTGATACATTTATGCAGTCATATCGTGCAGTGTAATTTATAAACCATACATAACAACTTCTTCACTTCTGTGGCCATACTGTCCGTAGCTGCTTCACATTTGTTGAGGGTATTTTTGTTCAGTCGTTGCAACTACAAAAATGCGTGAATTCTTTCACCAGACGCGTTTCGCTTTATTGAGGTAAAGCGTCGTCAGTCGCCTGTTATAAAGTTATTTACGTTTTGATTTGTTTTAAGATCGAAAAACAGTTCGTTAAGAATATGTTGATATGTACTTACGGTGATTTGTGCTTCATCTCTCGCTTGCATCGGGAAATGCCATTGCTAGCACATCATTGCTTTTGTGCATTAGACACTGATAATTTTGGTCTAATTTTTAGCTGTTTTGCAGCACTGCATTTTTTACGTATTTCACGTAAGAAATGCATAGTGCTCGAGAACAACTAAAAATTAGACCAAAATTATCAGTGTCTAATGCAGAAAAACATCAATGATGTGCTAGCTTACGGAAGTTTCCGATCTAAGCGAGAAGTCAAGCGAAAAACATCGTAAGTACAAATCAACATATTCTTAACGAACTGTTTTTCGATCTTAAAGGAAATCAAAATGTAGATAACTTAATTACAGACCACTGATAATGCTTTGCCTCGTTGTTGTTGTTGTTGTTGTTGCTGTTGTGGTAATCAGTCCTGAGACTGATTTGATGCAGCTGTCCATGCTACTCTATCCTGTGCAAGCTTCTTCATCTCCCAGTACTTACTGCAACGTACATCCTTCTGAATTTGCTTAGTGTATTCATCTCTTGGCCTCCCTCAACGATTTTTTCCCCTCCACGCTGCCCCCCAGTTCTAAATTAGTGATCCCTTGATGCCTCAGAACTCGTCCTACCAACCGGTCCCTTCTTGTCGTCACGTTCCGCCACAAACTTCTCTTCTCCTCACTTCTATTCGATACCTCCTCATTAGTTATGTGATCTATTCATCTCATCTTCAGCATTCTTCTGTAGCACCACATTTCGAAAGCTTCTGTTCTCTTCTTCTCCAAACTATTTACTGTCCATGTTTCACTTCCATACATGGCTACACTCCATACAAATACTTTCAGAAACGACTTCCTGACACTTAAACTTATACTCGATGTTAACAAATTTCTCTTCTTCAGAAACGCTTTCTTTGCCATTGCCGGTCTACATTTTATATACTCTCCTTTCATCAATTAAATTCAATATTTTTTCTGTTACCCAAGGATTTATACCAGCCCTCGTCTTTTTAACTACTTGATCCTCTGCTGCCTTCACTACTTAATCCCTCAGAGCTACCCATTCTTCTTCTACTGTATTTCTTTGCCCCATTCCTGTCAATTATTCCCTTATGCTCTCCCTGAAACTGTGTACAACCTCTGGTTTAGTCTGTTTATCCAGGTCCCATCTCCTTAAATTCCCACCTTTTTGCAGTTTCTTCAGTTTTAATCTACTGTTCAAAACCAATAGATTGTGGTGAGAGTCCACATCTGCCCCCGGAAATGTCTTACAATTTAAAACCTGGTTCCTAAATCTCTGTCTTACCATTATATAATCTATCTGATACCTTCTATTATCTCCAGGATTCTTCCATGTACACAACCTTCTTCTATGATTCTTGAACCAAGTGTTAGCTATGATTAAGTTATGCTCTGTGCAAAATTCTACTAGGCGGCTTCCTCTTTCGTTTCTTACCCCCAATTCGTTTTCACCTACTACATTTTCTTCTCTCCCTTTTCCTACTCTCGAAATCCAGTCACCCATGACTATTAAATTTTCGTCTTCCTTCACTATCTGAATAATTTCTTTTATCTCATCATACATTTCATCGATTTCTTCTCCATCTGCAGAACTAGTTGGCATATAAACTTGTACTACTGTAGTAGGCATGGGCTTCGTGTCTATCTTGGCCACAATAATGCGTTCACTATGCTGTTTGTAGTAGCTTACCCGCACTCCTATTTTTTATTCATTATTAAACCTACTCCTGCATTACCCCTATATGATTCTGTATTTATAATCCTGTATTCACCTGACCGGAAGTCTTGTTCCTCCTGCCACCGAGCTTCACTAATTCCTACATCTCACTTTAACCTATCCATTTCCCTTTTTAAATTTTCTAACGTACCTGCCCGATTAAGGGATCTGACATTCCACGCCCCGATCCCTGGAACACCAGTTTTATTTCTCCTGATAACGACGTCCTCTTGAGTAGTCCTCGCCCGGAGATCCGAAAGGGGGACTACTTTACCTCCGGAATATTTTACCCAAGAGGACGCCATCATCATTTACCCATACAGTAAAGCTGCATGCCCTCAGGAAAAATTACGGCTGTAGTATCCCCTTGCTTTCAGCTGTTCGCAGTACCAGCACAGCAAGGCCGTTTTGGTTAGTGTTACAAGGCCAGATCAGTCAATCATCCAGACTGTTGCCCCTGCAACTACTGAAAAAGGTGCTGCCCGTCTTCAGGAACCACACGTTTGTCTGGCCTCTCAGCAGATACCCCTCCGTTGTGGTTGCACCTACGGTACGGCCATCTGTATCGCTGAGGCATGCAAGCCGCCCCACCAACGGCAAGGTCCATGGTTCATGAGGGAGGGGGGGGGGGTCATAAAGCGAAACTCGTCTGGTGAAAAAAATCACGCGTTTTTGTAAACTGAAACTACTTTGCACCCACGTATGCGCGTGTCTAGGATAATAAACAGACTGGCTAATGAATCATAGAAACGGATAAATCAGTTAGTTCTACATCCTTTAGTTTAAAAAGAACTCTCACGTCGCAGGTATTTGCAGCAAATAATTACATTGCCATAAAGAAACGCTCCCCATAATCAGACTTAAATGATGTCTCGGCCTATGTTACTAGAGCTATTGTCAAGATGGCAACTGAGGCTCTTAGGTGTAGTTACCACTTGGTGTGCGCAGGGGAGTAACGGCCAACTACGGCACTAAGTGGTAGGATGACTAAGGCGGTGGTAAGAGCTTATCGTCTGATTTGTCGGTAATGGCCCATCACTGTCAATAACGAAGAATCATTAATCTTCTTCTCCTCCCCGTACTCGCCCCGCTCTTCTTCTAGATCAATTTTTCATTGGTGTCAGCTGATAGGCAACGACTGTGACGTAGCACTTTAGGTTTTTAGCAGCTGACAAAAAAGGATTCCCGTCTCAGTCACAAAGTATTTTTTTAGCATATGGCCAATTTCAGTGCGTTATGCACAATCATCAGGCACAAAATGCATTGATACGAGTAACATATCAGGGTGAACTGCAGTATCAGACTTCATGAGCGAAATAGGTTGCGTAACTTGTGGCGCTTATCATGCTGGGCTTCATTCGGACATGCTATTCGTAGCTTCGGTTTTATATTTGTTGATGGTGCATTGCTAAAGGTCTTACGGTCATAAAATACATCGAGATCTAGGAATGGAGCTTTTTTATTATTAACATTATTGTGATCGCTACATCCCCCCTCACTGTATCACAATTTCAAGTATTGAGCGATAATGGTATATAAAGAGATTTCTACTGTTTAGCTCCACTGTCGTCATCTCGACAGTGACCTTTTGCATTAAAGCCCGAATATTTAGTTAAGTTCGGTAATATGACTCCTTTGGGACACCAGCTGTATGTTTCTTCGTTACAGAAGGTCATTTAACCTTGTTTTTTCGTTCCAAAAATGATGAATAGTTCAGGCAAATTCATGATATTCTTCAACCATTTGCCGAAGCCGCGCAGTCATTCACATTTCACGTCGTCTGCTTGTGTGTTTTGATATAATGACGCAAAATATACGAGGGCTGTCCAGAAAGTAAGTTACGATTGATCGCGAAATGAAAATCACAGTGAAAATCAGAAATGTTTCATTTGTAACAGTTAGCTACACCTTTCAGCTACTTCTCTACGTAGTCGCCGTTCTGACTCAGACATTCGTCGTAGCGTTGTACCAACTTTCCAATACCCTCATCATAGAAGGCAGCCGCCAGTGCTTTCCGCCAATTCACTACGCTGGTCTAAAGCTCGTTGTCTGTGCCAAAATGTTGTCTTCATAGCCAGCGGTTCGTTTGAGCAGAGATGAAACTCAGTGGGAGACAATTACGGGTTGTATTGTGGGTAACCAAACATTTCCAATTGAAACGATGCAAGAACATCTTCATTGCCCCTGCAGAATGAGGCTGAGAATTGTCTTGAAGAAGAAACCACACGACAGTTATGTAATGTTGGTTGCATAGCTTCAGCATGCCCTCGTACTTGGCGGGAGACACTATTTTCTATAGCATCTTTACGCGCTCACTAAGAGCTGAGGAATGAGAAGAGCGACATAATTCAGAGCGACATAATTCTACCTAGAGTCATACTAGAGACACTGCTCAACACTTCTTTGCAAAGCTTTATCGGATTTTCAAACTCGTTTCCACTTCGTGACCGATCGTAACTTACTTTCTGGACAGCCCTCGTAGTATATTACTAAGACAGTCAGTGTCACTTCTGCGAGAATTGTTTGGTAACTGTAACTTGATTATTATGACCTCGACTTCCCAGATCATAAGATTTTTCCACGTGTTGTTTCTTTGTTGTGGGTTTACTTAAAAAGTCGGAAACATATGACAAACTTGTGTTATTAAAATGGATTAAGACGAAACTGGTGGGCATACCAGCTGGAATGTTTCAGCCAGAAATGGGCGATCTCAATGGCAAATACTAAAAACGAAGCTCTGCCGAACAGGCCATGAATGCCCAACCATACCGACCTGCTGTTGTGTCATCCTCAGTCCATAGGCGTCACCGGATGCGGATACGGAGAGGCATGTGGTCAGCACGCGGCTCTCACGACCGTAGGTCAGTTTCCGAGACCGGAGCCGCTGCTTCTCAATCAAGTAGCTCCTCAGTTTGCCTCACAAGGGCTGAGTGCACCCTGCTTGCCAACAGCTCTCGGCAGGCCACATGGTCACCCATCCATGTGCTAGCCCTGCCCCGATCTGACGGGAACCGGTGTTACCACTGCGGCAGATGGAGAGAATTCATACAGAAAGGTGTGCGTAACCCTAAAGGTGAGCATCAGACTTCGGAATAAGAAATTTAGCTTACAAAGTTCGAGCTGCAAAACCACAAATGCACATACGTCGAATGTTGATGGAGCGCAGTCGACACGTTATCAAACATTCACTTCCCAATGTAACTAAATAACGTGTTTGGTAAAGAGTATTAATCACTTTAGTAGTAAAGAAAAACATATTTGAACTGAAATAATCTTATTGCTACCGCAAATTAGATAGAGCAAGAAAAATGACTTCTTTACAAGAATGTAGACTGAAAACAAAAGGGTAACAAGATGGGTACTTCACTCCTTACGTTGTTTTGAAAAATATGAAATACGAGATTACAAATGTTTCAAATGGCTCTGAGCACTATGGGACTTAACATATGAGGTCATCAGCTCCTAGAACTTAGAACTACTTAAATCTAACTGAGGTGTCAGGTCAGAGGGGTGTTCTGAACACAATTTCGACAAAAGCAGCTCAATAGGCTGTGGAGTGGAAGGGGTAGGCTAACAATAGAACAGTGCATCACCATTGACTAGACAATCATTTATTGAACACATAAGTCAGGTATTACCCAAAAGGAACAATCAGTACAAATTACAAAATAGTATTCTTTTCCTTTAAGTCACTCAAACATTTAAACAGGCAAATAGCAATCATTTAATTGAAAGCCTTTTAAGAAAGCAAGACTAGAAAATTTGATGAGCTAAAATCATATTTAAATAGGCTCTGACCGAGCACATATTTTAAAACTAAATACTTCCTTTAAGGCACCAGCGATCAAAATTACATAATCCTCAACAACCATATTACATCCAAGACATTTAAGATCAAACAGTAATATATAACATCAGAGAGCTGCAGTCCCAAGTTTTAAGTAGCACGTTTCAGATGGACTGCACTGCAACAGTACAATACAAGTCCCTCAGAGGATCTCCCCACACAGGAAGTTATTGCCGAAATCGACAAAATATCATCATTCCATGTACAGACCTAAAACAAACTAAAAGCTCTCTTAAGTTTGGCACAGTTAATTCCCTTTCAACATAACATACATCACAAGTATAGCCCTAGTACGGCACCGACACCCCGCAATTTTGCACGTTAAAAACTACAGCGATGCACTCATCAAGTATCCTTAAACAATCCAAGAACAGAGAGCCGGCTCCGCAATAGCGGAACATTTAACCACGCGCAGCGTGCTGGTTTGCGGGATGCTGATCTCGCCCTTAAGCTCAACACCAGTTCAAATACTAGCCAGCCTACAATCTTGAACCACCATACACATCCTTCAGTTACTGCATAGAAAGCCAATGTGATAGGCAAACAGAAGAGCATATGATGAAAGCTTAAGCAATTTCCTTACTAGGCAACCCTTATGAATAGTAGCCGTAATTTTTTTTAAACGTGAGCACACCCACAATCAAAAGACAAACAACGCGAATCATAAGGACAGTAGCACATAAGCAAGTAGCAATGGTAACTTTTGCTTAGATTGGCTACAAAGCAGCGCGTGATTTAACACACCAGAGAACAGTCTTTACTACATAACCATCAATACAATAGCAAATTACTCACACGTGTACTCCCCCACGATTTCGATTCACAAAGCCATAGACAAAACGTGGAGAACATATCATTTAGACCAACATAATGGCCGGACGAGTGGCCGAGCGGTTCTAGGCGCTACAGTCTGGAACCGCGCGACCGCTACGGTCGCAGATTCGAATCCTGCCTCGGGCATGGATGTGTGTGATGTCCTTAGGTTAGTTAGGTTTAAGTAGTTCTAAGTTCTAGGGGACTGATGACCTCAGAAGTTAAGTCCCATAGTGCTCAGAGCCATTTGAAGCAAGCCAACCAACATAATGGTGCTCGCTCAGTTACCTCAAATAACTGACTCCCTTAGTTGCACAGCAAAGAACCAGACCTAATGAAACCACCACAGTTTTCGCCTCTAAATTGTCACAGTACAAGTGAGAATCACAAATATAATTTTACATCAGTTCCCGTATAGTCAATACAAGCGCCTGATTTTCACCCGTTTATAACGGCAGGCAGCAAAATCGTACGGAAAAGAGCGTAGACACAAGCTCTTACCAATTCTCTTCTCCGAAAGCAGCCATTGCAACTGTCGGGAACCACTAGGACATCTACTGCAAAAATCGTTACTCCTTCACACAAATTACAGGACGCCCGCTTCCCGCTGCTTGCTACGGCGCCTTCCGTTCAGAGCCAACTTTTATATCTCCATGCGATAGTTCCGGTCCCACACTCGCTGCGTCAACCCGACAACCGTCTTCCACGACGTCCCTGAGCGCACACCCCACAGGACCTCGCCTCGTTACTCCTCGCGTAGGCCCCAGAGGGCGCTGATTACCGCCCTGACAGCGGCAGTAAAGATAAACCACCAGAGTGGCACTATCGATATGAGCCGCCACGGCTCACTAACTAACCTAAGGACAGCACACACAGCCACGCCCGAGGGAGGATTCGAACCTGCGACCGTAGCGGTCGCGCGGTTCCAGACTGAAGCGCCTAGAACCGCTCGGCCACTCCGGCCGGCACTAGATTACAGAACGATTGTAACAATACAGATTACAATTTGATCTGAGACATAGCGAGAGATATTAATTTGTTACAGTAAATAGACTACTTAAACTTGATCTGCTCCGTATGGAGTAACTGAAAGCTCCTAGCTGTGTAAGTCTTTTATAAAGTGTCTGTTTAAGGAAAAAAAGCAGAGATCAGTTTTGAAGTTACGAATGATTTTCTGAATTTCACTTTTTGTTTCATTTCGTTTGAGGAGAAAGTAAACTCTCATAATTAACTATGACATAATGAGAGAAAGAATTAATACTTACCGTGTAACGCGTGTTCACAAAGCTTGCTATATGTAATCATTTCAACGAAGAAAAAATGTTCAGGGTGAAACGGGCGTAATAAACGTGTTTTTATTCTCCACAGACAAACAGACCACTTCATTACAGCCACGTTTTATACACTGGCGGTAGGGCACGGAAATTCTCGTCTTCTAATTAAGGCAGGCGAGCTTAATTAAGTCGGATTACACGTCCTCCTGCGGCAGATAGGAGCCGTCGATCTACGCCCCGAGGCTTACGACGTTGTCAGTTAAGCCCCTCAGGTGGCAGCGCTGTTTAAAGGAGAGCAGGCGGTCCCCACTGGCGGAGCGGGCCGTGGCGCCGCGCTGCCCGCCATAGCACAGGTAGCCCTCTGACCCTCTGCCTCCGTTCCGTTGTCATAAGGCCAAAATAAGTTGGCCGCGTTCTCGTTGCATTGTAACACCGATTAGAGCGGCCGTTACGAAATCACACGTCTCATGGTCACATCCGTTGCCTTCAATCCGCAATCACTTAACACTGTGTTTCGTCCGCCTCACAGCCTTGTTGTGAGATATACACTGTTAATAGCGCTATACAGGGTGAAAAGTATTTAAACCGACAAACTTTGAGAGACTGTAGGAGACATCAAAACAAATATTTTTCACTAATGTCATTTTTTCCTATGGGGATTATTTAAACCGGTGGAGGCCGTATTACGCTCTTCAGTTGTAGGCAACTGCTGTCCACCAGTAGCATTGTCTCAGTTTACTAATGGAGCGATACACCTGGAGTGAGTACACTGATATGGTTGGTGCGTACTACGTATCGCACCACAATGGATGAGCTGCACAACGGGTTTATCAACAACAATATCCTAATCGCCGTATCCTGCACTATACGACCTTTGCTGGTGTGTACCAACGTCTGCGTGAGACCGGGTCATTTAGCAGATTACCTGGACAGGGACGCCGTCGCACAGTAATAACGCTGCAATTTGAGGAAGCTGTCCTGCAGCATGTGAACCGCGATCCTTCAATCAGCACTCGTGCAATTGCACGTAACAGGGGGACGAATCAGACGAATGTAAGAACAGTCCTTCGAGAGCAATTGCTACGTCCATTTCACTTACAGCATGTCCACAACCTGGAACCAGTTGATTATCCACCCAGAGCAGTTTTCGCTGTGGTACCTGGAACAGTGTGAAGTGCATGCTACATTTCCAGCCTCTGTGTTGTTTACCGATGAAACAACGTTAGGGCGTGATGGAGTCTTCAACATGCACAATTCGCATGTTTGGAGTGAGGAGAACCCACATGCCACAGTTACTAGCGCTCGTCAAGTGCGGTTCTTCGTTAATGTGTGGGTCGGTGTTGTTGGGGACTGTTTAATTTGGCCGTATCTGCTTCCTAGGCCATTAAATGGCAAGCACTATCACAATTTTCTCGCCAGAGCATTGCCAGAATTGCTGGAAGGCGTCCCGCTCCCTACAAGACAACGCATGTGGTTCCAACATGACGGGGCACCGGCACATTTCAGTCGTCGTGTGCGTCGATTCCTGGACCGACGGTTCCCAGAAACGTGGATTGGCAGAGGTGGTCCTGTACCATGGCCTGCTCGATCTCCAGATATGTCCCCTCTGGACTTTTTTGTGTGGGGAGAGATGCGCAACCTTGTTTACGCAACTCCTGTTGCATCAGAAGAGGATCTGGTTGCCCGGATAGTAGCAGCAGCAGAAACAATTCAGGATACTCCTGGGGTTTTTGCCCGTGTCGGACAGAACATGATCCGACGGTGTAACCTCTGTTTACGTGTCAATGGAGGCATTTTTGAAAATCTACTGTAACTGAAACTGGGTTGTGTTAATATGTTGTCTCTTGGCCATAAAAAAATGGAAAAGTGTTTGTTGGTTTAATTAATTTGCCGCCAGAGAAATCTTCCTCTACCGGTTAAAATACTCCTCATAAGAAAAAATGACATTAGGGAAAAATATTTGTTTTGATGTCCCCTACAACCTCCCAGAGTTTGTCGGTTTAAATACTTTTCACCCTGTAGATCAACACCAACTGAATGTCTATTGTTTGCGTGAGATACCGTGTGATCACGTGTGGTTTCTACATCTACATATATATATATATATATATATATATATATATATATATATATATATATATATATATATATATTCCGCTAGCCACCAAACGGTGTGTGGCGGAGGGCAGAATTCGCGCCAAAGTCATATTTCCCCCCCTCTGTTCCACTCGCGGATCGCGCAAGGGAAAATCGACTGTCTGAACGCCTCAGTACGAGCTCTTATTTTCCTTATTTCTGAATAGTGATCATTGCGCGATTTGAAAGTTGGTGGCTAAGTGTACTAGTCACGAATCTTGCCACTCTTCTTTGGACCTTCTCAATCTCTTGAATCAGACCCAAATGGTAAGGGTCCCATTCAGACGAACAAGACTGGACGAACTAACGTATTGTAAGCTACTTCCTTTGTAGAAGGACTGCATCGCTTCAGGATTCTACCAATAAACCGCAATGTAGAGATCGCCTTGCCCGTTACCATTTGAGATCATTTCGAATAGTCACACCCAGATACTTGACGGATGTTACCTCTTCCAAAGACTGGGTATTTATTTTCTACTCGTACATTAATGGGGATTTTCGCCTTGTTATACGCAGTAGGTTACACTTACTAATATTGAGAGATAATTGCCAGTCATTACACCACGCATTTATTTTCTGCAAATCCTCATTCATTTATTCATAACATTCGTGTGATACTACTTTCCTGTAGGCTACAGCATCATCGGCAAACAGTGTAATGCCGCTGTCAATACCATCAACCTGATCGTTTATGTAAATCGTAAAAAACAGCGGATCTATTACACTGCCTGGGCACCCCTGAAGTTATGCTTGTTTCTGGTGAAGTCACCCCGTTAAGGACGACATACTGCTCCGTGTCTGTTAGAAAACTTTCCATCCAACCGCATATGTCATCGGATAGACAGTAAGCGCGCACTTTTTGGAGCAAGTGACAGTGCGGAACAGAGTCGAACGCCTTTCGAATGTCGAGAAATTTGGCATTAACCTGGGAGCCGGTATCTAGAGGCTGTTGTATATCATGCACAAAGAGGGCCAGTTGTGTCTCACATGAACGCTGTTTCCTAAAACCGTGCAGGTTTCTGCAGATGAGCTTCTCAGAGTCTTGAACACAAAATATGTTCCATGATTCTACAACAAATCGATGTCAGTGAAATTGGCCGGTAATTATGTGCATCCGATTTTCTACCATTTTTATAGATTGCTATGACCTGGGCTTTCTTCCAGTCCCGTGGAACAGTCCACCGTTCCAATGATCTCTGATAGAGGACGAATAAGAATGGTGCTATATTCGGAGCATAGTCAACATAAAATATTACGGGGATATCGTCTGGGCCAGATGCCTTCTAGGCGTCTAAGGATCGTAACCGTTTTACAATCTCAGATACACTAGTCACTATGTCAGCCATCCTTGCGTTTGTTTGATAGTTGAAAGTGGAGTGGTGTTGCATTTGGTAGGGAGGAAATGCAGACACAGGGTGCTACTCCGATCGGTGTTCGATGTCTGCAAAGGGCAAAGTATATTCGACAACGATCTGAAATTTTCGTATCGGATGTAATCTGGCCAACAGTGAAGGAGCCAGGAATAATAGAAATCTGCGAAAGTCCATAAAATGACAACAAAACTTCGTGGTATTTGCGAATCGACTGTATTCCTTAAAAGACGCGACCTCTAGACGTGAGCACGTGTAATGATTCTCCAGGAAAGGGGTAGAAATGCAAACGTAAAAACTGCAGAATTTGACGATTTTGACAAAACGTCAGTGCATACGACTGTTACCGTGTCGGACAGTATCCGCCGGCAACAAAAATGCAATCTCTGTCGTAAAATTATTCTCGTTCACAGACCTCCGCTCATAACGTTCTCCGCTTACTTAGTTTTTGGTTCAGAAAGTGTAATGACGGATACAAATTTTTGATTGAATGCAGAGACATTGCAGTAGCAAAAACGAAGTTTGGTGTACAATGCACTTACTGCGTGCTGAGGGCAATAGTCGTATAGTATAGTTCGATAAAACTTGGGTCTCGGAGAATCATACGCACAATTTCAAGAGAAATATCCACATTCACATCTACATCTACTTCTACGTGATTACTCTCCTATTCACAATAAAGTGGCTGGCAGAGGGTTCAATGAGCCACATTCATGCTGTCTCTCTACCGTTCCACTCTCGAACGGCACGCGGAAAAAACGAACACTTAAATTCTTCTGTGCGAGACTTGATTTCTCTTATTTTATCATGATGATCATTTTTCCCTATGTAGGTAGGTGCCAACAATGTTTTCGCAATCGGAGGAGAAAAACTGGTGATTGAAATTTTATAAGAAGATCCCATCGCAAGGAAAAACGCATTTGTTTTAATGATTGCCACGTATCATGTCTGCGACCCTATCTCCCCTATTCCGCGATAATACAAAACGAGCTGTCCTTCTTCGTACTTTCCAATTTAGGTTATTTGTAATTGTAATCCCTAAGTAATACAGGGCTTAAAGTACTTACAGTTACTTTTGTGTAGAGTATAACGGCGATATGTGTGATGGGGCTAGTGATGAACGGAGTGTAATCGGGAAAATAAAAGATTTTCGGGAGGTAGGGAATATTCTCGGTCGTAATATGACGAGCCGTCGGAATAAAATTCCACGCAAGTACTCGCGCGCTGCCGCGCACCGAAAAAAAATGGTTCAAATGGCTCTGAGCACTATGGGCTTAACATCGATGGTCATCAGTCCCCTAGAACTTAGAACTACTTAAACCTAACTAACCTAAGGACAGCACGCAACACCCAGCCATCACGAGGCAGAGAAAATCCCTGACCCCGCCGGGAATCGAACCCGGGAACCCGGGCGTGGGAAGCGAGAACGCTACCGCACGACCACGAGATGCGGGCGCCGCGCACCGAGTCTTTCATAAATGAAATGTGTTCACAGGTGACAAGCTACATCAATGATGTGCCAGATGTCACCCAAATTGATCCTACAGTTTTCTTAACAGCTTTCTTGCGGGAAGTTTCTATAACGACCAACAGTACGCAGATTCATCAGCGTAGATCATTACACCGGCGGAACTGTTTCGCCCCTCCTACGGCATGTTACTTTTTATTTCGAAATACTTGCATCTTTTCACGAAAAATTATGTATCATAAGCATCTGTAAACTTCGAGAGGCTTTCATTTTTTTCAGTCCAAATATGTCAGCTCAGCGGTTCTGCTTTTTTCCGCAGGCTGAAGTAAAAAATTATTTTCCTTCAATACTTCTTGTAACATTAGTTTTTATTTTTCTCGTTGTAGCTGACAAGAATTTTATTTTGAAATGTACTCAATCATACTGTATACTAGCAATAGTGAAGTCTAATATTTTTTTCGAAATTTCAGATTGTGAGTGGAACCTGAGGTGCCTATTTTAGTGGCGGCCGTTATAGTTACCACATGGTACTGCCTCTGGAGGCAGCGAAATTTTCTTAGGTATTGACAAGTCGACTTTTGGATAATTCGTCCCACTGATATCGGAGCTAATGGTATATCTCTGATAAAATACAGCTATTTTCGAAATGTCAGATTTTCCATGTAATCTTTCCGGAATTGTTTGAAATAAATTGTTAGTTTTGAAACATGAATATATATACTGCAAGAAGTATTGGGTAATCTAGAATATCAACGTTATTGTAAGTCGTAATTAGTAAGAGGAATGAAATTCAAATGTGGTGTCTCAAGAGGAGGCCACGACGGTTCGGATCACGGGTTTACTTCAAACTTTGTACTGAGGAGTACTACTTAGGCGATTTCGAGAAACTCTTAAGAGAAGCTTGACAGGTCACTGATGTACCTTTGCGCCACTGTGCCCCAGATGGCGGCGATCGTGTGATTAGCGTTCAAGCTCCGTGATTGGTGAATCGCTGGCTCGAGACCCACTCATGTTCTTTTTCTTTAATCTATATTTTTTGAAAATCAGTAATATTATTTCATACAAATCACATTCGCAATGTAATTAGACAATAGGACACGTGTATCTCCATGAAGTTTTATAAAATTACCAACGTTATTTGGTTGTTTGGTAATTTTTACTAGCAGAAGAAATACTATATTACAATTGACAAGTAAACGTCTAACCGCATTCATTTTTGGCGAAAATGTATGCCTGTCGTGATTTTCGAGGTTCCTTATACCTGCAGTTGGGTAAAGTAAAATGGTTCAAATGGCTCTGAGCACTATCAGTCCTCTAGTGTTAGAACTACTTAAACCTAACTAACCTAAGGAAATCACAAATATCCATGCCCGAGGCAGCATTCGAACCTCCGACCGTAGCAGCCGCGTGGTTTCGGACCGAAGCGCCTATAATCGCTCGGCCATCGCGGCAGACTTAGAAAGCCCAAGCCAAACCTCGATAAATAAAAGTGTAACTAAATGCATTCAATAGTACAATGAATTACAATATGCCAGATCAATCGTCGAATGTGCTTTCGACATTATAAGTTGTAGGCAGGGTTATAAATATAAAATCAAATAGGGGTAATGCAGGCGTAGGTTTAATAATGAATAAAAAAATAGGAGTGCGCGTAAGCTACTACAAGCAGCATAGTGAACGCATTATTGTGGCCAAGATAGACACGAAGCCCACGCCTACTACAGTAGCACAAGTTTATATGCCAACTAGCTCTGCAGATGACGAAGAAATTGAAGGAACGTATGATGAAATAAAAGAAATTATTCAGATAGTGAAGGGAGACGAAAATTTAATAGTCATGGGTGACTGGAATTCGGTAGTAGGAAAAGGGAGAAAAGGAAACGTAGTAGGTAAATATGGATTGGGGCGAATAAATGAAAGAGGAAGCCGCCTGATAGAATTTTGCACATAACATAACTAAATCATAACTAACACTTGGTTCAAGAATCATAGAAGAAGGTTGTATACATGGAAGAAGCCTGGAGATACTGACAGGTTTCAGATAGATTATATAATGGTAAGACAGAGATTTAGGAATCAGGTTTTAAATTGTAAGACATTTCCAGGGGCAGATGTGGACTCTGACCACAATCTATTGGTTATGAACTGTAGATTAAAACTGAAGAAACTGCAAAAAGGTGGGAATTTAAGGAGATGGGACCTGGATAAACTGACTAAACCAGAGGTTGTACGGAGTTTCAGGGAGAGCATAAGGGAATAATTGACAGGAATGGGGGAAAGAAATACAGTAGAAGGGGTAGCTCTGAGGGATTAAGTAGTGAAGGCATCAGAGGATCAAGTAGGTAAAAAGACAAGGGGTTGTAGAAATCCTTGGGTAACAGAAGAGATATGAAATTTAATTGATGAAAGGAGAAAATACAAAAATGTAGTAAATGAAGCAGGCAAAAAGGAATACAAACGTCTAAAAAATGAGATCGACAGGAAGTACAAAATGGCTAAGCAGGGATGGCTAGAGGACAAATGTAAGAATGTAGAGGCTTATCTCACTAGGGGCAAGATAGATTCTGCTTACAGGAAAATTAAAGAGACCTTTGGAGAAAAGAGAACCACTTGTATGAATATCAAGAGCACACATGGAAACCCAGTTCTAAGCAAAGAAGGGAGAGCAGAAAGGTGGAAGGAGTATCTAGAGGGTCTATACAAGGCCGATGTACTTCAGGGCAGTATTACGGAAATGGAAGAGGATGTAGATGAAGATGAAATGCGAGATATGATACTTCGTGAAGAATGTGACAGAGCGCTGAAATACCTGAGTCCAAAGAAGGCCCCAGGAGTAGACAACATTCCATTAGAGCTACTGACGGCCTTGTGAGAGCAGGTCTTGACAAAACTCTAGCATCTGGTGAGCAAGATGTATGAGACAGGCGAAATACCCTCAGACTTCAAGAAGAATATAATAATTCTAATCCCAAAGAAAACAGGTGCTGACAGATGTGAAAATTACCGAGCAATCAGTTTAATAAGTCACGGTTGCGAAGTACTAACGCGAATTCTTTACAGACGAATGGAAATACTGGTAGAAGCCGATCTCGGGGAAGATCAGTTTGGATTCCGTAGAAATATTGGAACACGTGAGGCAATACTGACCCTACGACTTACCTTAGAAGCTAGATTAAGGAAAGGCAAACCTACGTTTCTAGCATTTGTAGAATCAGAGAAATCTTTTGACAATGTTGACTGGAATACTCTCTTTCAAATTCTGAAGGTAGCAGGGGTAAAACACAGGGAGCGATAAGCTACTTACAATTTGTACAGAAACCAGATGACAGTTATAAGAGTCGAGGGGCATGAAAGGGAAGCAGTGGTTGGGAAGAGAGAGAGACAGGGTTGTAACCTATCCCCGATGTTATTCAATCTGTATATTGGGCAAGCAGTAAGGGAAACAAAAGAAAAAGGCGGAGTAGGTATTAAAATCCATGGAGAAGAAATAAAAACTTTGAGGTTCGCCGATGACATTGTAACTCTGTCAGAGACAGCAAAGGACCTAGAAGAGTAGTTGAACGGAATGGATAGTGTCTGGAAAGGAGGATATAAGATGAACATCAACAAAAGCAAAACTAGGATAATGGAATGTAGTCGAATTAAGTCGGGTGATGCTGGGGGAATTAGATTAGGAAATGAGACACTTAAAGTAGTAAAGAAGATTTGCTATTTGGGGAGCAAAATAACTGATTATGGTCGAAGTAGAGACGATATAAAATGTAGACTGTCAATGGGAAGGAAAGCGTTTCTGAAGAAGAGAAATTTAACATCGAGTATAGATTTAAGTGTCAGGAAGTCCTTTCTGAAAGTATTTGTATGGAGCGTAGCGACGTGTGGAAGTGAAACATGGACGATAACTAGTTTGGACAAGAAGAGAATAGAAGCTTTCGAAATGTGGTGCTACAGAAGAATGCTGAAGATTAGATGGGTAGATCACGTAACTAATGAGGAGGTACTGAATAGGATTGGGGAGAAGAGAAGTTTGTGGCACAACTTGACTAGAAGAAGGGATTGGTTGGTAGGACATGTTCTGAGGCATCAAGGGATCACCAATTTCGTATTGGAGGGCAGTGTGGGGGGTAAAAATCGTAGAGGGAGACCAAGAGATGAATACACTAAACAGATTCAGAAGGATGTAGGCTGCAGTAGGTACTCGGAGATGAAGAAGCTTGCTCAGGATAGAGTGGCATGGAGAGTTGCATCAAACCAGTCTCCGGACTGAAGACCACAACAACAACAACAACAACAAGTTGCAGGATGATTTTTGATGCGTCCGTGGAAAACAAATTGAAAAGCCTTCTGCAACACCGAATGAACGCCTTTTTTCGCTCATGCAAAGAAATCTTCAGAGTTTCTAAGGAAAAACAAAGCTCGTTAACATTTTGAAAAATTTCTCTTTCTTCAAATAATTTGGATGCAAACCACGTGTAACGAAACATTTTCGTAAATATCGATGCCGAAAATTGGCGATGTACAATTGAATGTATTTTAATAGCATCTTCACTAGAAGCAATTTCTCGTTCGTTCTCAACATGCCTGTAGACGCCCATTAAATCACGCAGGGCTAACAGGTAATTAAGATTGTGTAAAGGGCCAAGGGAGTTGCGTTCGGATTCATTTCAAATTTGTGATTTATTATCATTTAGTTCACTAATGCACTTTTGAAAGAACTAAATTTTCTTCGCGGCTGAAGAGCTCTTAACAGATGCTTTAGAATAAGTTCAATTTTGAAAAGACATGACACACTGTTAAATTTAAAAATAAGATAAATCGTATGCATACGAGATCAGCATACGAAGCGGCTGAAGGCCGCCGGATTAAATCTTCAAAATTCCAAATATACTATGATGATTACTGAAGGCAGAAGGCCACAATGTTTTAAGATTGTAAGGTGCACAGAAAAAGACATGCGCAATAAGATGGTAGAAGGCCGCAAAGTTCTGCAAATTATGGAAATATATATTGCAACAATCAGTAAAACAGTACATTAAGTTTAAAAATTTCCTTTTTGTAACACCAACGGCGGAAGACCCACAATAAATTGTAAAATCTTTCACAGGAAATTACAATAACCTTTCAAGAGCAGAAGGCGATAATGTTTGGACTCTCTTAGGTGTTGCCGACCGCAACGCCATATTGTGCTTTTTTACTTATCTTTGTATTTTAATCACGTACCTATACAAGTTTCTTTGGCGCTTCAGCGTAAATTGTTTTACCTAGAAGTTACGGAAGGACCCGTCAAGTTGAAAAAAACAAACAAACAAATATTGTGACCTACAAAAGGAAGATACGGAGCACACTTAAGGTGTCCTCTATTGCAAACGTATCGCCAGGAAGAAGAAGTTCTCTCCGGGTACTGGGTCTGCGGTGACGGAGTTAGTGTGGAGGGATCGCGGAGCCTGTTGCGGTACTGATTACGGAGCCGCCGCTAACGGTCGCAATCCTCAGATTAGTGGCCGAAACTAATCAGACAGCCAGGCAGCGGCCGCTGCAATTATGCGGCTTCGCACTACCCCGCACCGCGGCCCGCCGAGGGCTCTCAACGTGAAAACACTGTCTTCACTAGTATTCTGCGTCTGATACTCACCCGTAGCTCTGAAAGAGAACAAAGTGAAAGAAGTATAAATGATTAAAGTTCGCCATTCCACGAATACTGATACCATGTAAGACTTGGGAATGGCACAGTCTTAGCGAGTCCCTTGTAAATCTCAGCCTACAGTTAAAACCTTATTTTCAACGAGAAATGCCTGGACATAATTTTTATCACTTATTGAAATCAGTTACTGAAACACACAAGCAAGTATGAAAACCGCCTATTTTCGATGGTAACATGCAGTAACCCCTCACAGACGGCAGGTGGAAGCACTAACAATTGGGGGGGGGGGGGGGGGAGGTATATAAAGTGTACTCGGGGGACGCGGAGAAACAGTACACTCATTATCGTAATACGGAATCGGTGCGATTTATCTGATATCCAAAAGCTCATGATCATTGGTTTCCTAGCCAAGAGTGGGTGCATTACAGAAATGGTTAAGTTTGCAAACAGTTCGCGTCCCGCCATGGATCAGGTATAGCGTGTATGGCAAAATGGAGCCTCCCCGAAACTGGCGCCGAGGCAACTGCGGTGGACCAAGGGCTATAGAAGATATGGCTGAACAACGGTTGCAGAGATATGTGCGGGCGAATGGACATGCAGTTTCTTATATACTGAGCGCCCAGATGAATCAAGGGGCTACCAGCGATGTCTCATCAACGACCGTTCACTAAACGCTGTTACGTATGGGACTCCGCAGCAGCCGCGTAGTCCACGCAGCCATGCTGACTGCTGAAACATCCTGGCAGATTAAAACTGTGTGCCCGACCGAGACTCGAACTCGGGACCTTTACCTTTCGCGGGCAAGTGCTTATTATATCTCTTAAAAAAAATAATGCAACTATTTATTTAGAGAAAACACTCTCCCAGTAAATTTGTTTGTCCTTTGATTTATAGTGATCTGTTACTGATTTTTAGTAAAGTTAGTTTTTACGTTTAGCTTTCAAAAAAATACAAAAGAGATATAATAAGCAAAGTAACGAATTTCGTAGGTTGCCAATTACGTATTGTATCTGGATTTTCCGAGCGCCAGGCTCCCTACAAATTACTGTAAATGCAATAGCGTAGTATTACTCAGCTCTGAAATTATTACTATCACAGAAAATAGACAAGTTTTAATAAAATTATTTCACTGGATTCCTTCAATTAATCCCACTGAACATTTTAACATAATTTCTTCCGCTCCGGCTATCAGACACTGTGCTGTGAAAAAATATTTTTAAATGTACCGCGTAATGGCGGCTAATTGTTGACAGTCAGAGATCACTGTTACTCGCTCCGCAGCAGCTCGAAACATGCTAAATAATTTTCATTAAATATTCTTTTCATAAGATAAATTTGGCGTAGGTTCTTGAAATAACACACGGAGATCACTTTATACTAATATATTCTTACTAGGACACAATTTACACCATTAAATATTTGCAATTACGTTACGACAGAAACAAGTCCTAGCGCAGCACAATAGCTTGCGTACCTTATTCCAGCTAACACCGGAACGAACAGAACAAAACAGACTAGGCAGAAGAATGAAATGGTTCAAATGGCTCTGAGCACTATGGGACTCAACTTCTGAGGTCATTAGTCCCATAGAACTTAGAACTAGTTAAACCTAACTAACCTAAGGACATCACACACATCCATGCCAGAGGCAGGATTCGAACCTGCGACCGTAGCGGTATTGCGGTTCCAGACTGCAGCGCCTAGAACCGCACGGCCACTTCGGCCGGCCAGAAGAATGAGCATTGCATTGTATTTTATACTCTTACAAAGATAATCACATTATAATCTCATACAATAAAAATAATGTCTTTTCTGCATTTATCGATCTATATTGTATATTTTTACAGTTAGTGTTATTACCTTTCGCAGATAAATCAATGTTTGTAATTCATTTTGAGTCACATACATTTTTATTTATGTTTCACCTCGATAATGGTGAATATTGCAAAAGGGACACTACATGCTCTACCATCTGAGCTACCGAAGCACGACTCACGCCCGGTCCTCATAGCTTTACTTCTGCCAGTATCTCGTCTCCTGCCTTCCAAACTTTACAGAAGGACCGGGCGTGAGCCGTGCTTCGGTAGCTCAGATGGTAGAGCTCTTGCCCGAGAAAGGCAAAGGTCCCGAGTTCGAGTCTCGGTCGGGCACACAGTTTCAATCTGCCAGGAAGTTCATATCAGCGCACACTCCGCTGCAGAGCGAAAATCTCATTCTGCATGCTGACTGCTGTTCATCGGCCACGAAGGCTGGATTTGCACTCCAAGCTTCCCGGCCTGAGAGCATTCCCCGGTTGATCTCATCATTCTGGAGGACACAGTGGATCAACACAAGTATGCATCTGTTCTTGTGGACCATTTTCACCCCTGCATGCGACGCGCGAATCTGTTTTCGTGTCCAACTCGTGGCTGCCTTGGTGTCTAAGCCGTCTAGTGTGTTTTAGCCGGCACGGTAGCTCAGCGTGTTCGGTCAGAGGGTTTAGCTACCCTCTGTAATGAAAAAAACTGAGTGAACGGATCAACGAACAACCTGAACGAGTGTCATCGGACGTCCGCCACGAACAAATTCAACGAACAATATAGGACAAAATTAGATCAACAAAAAAAAAAAAAAAGTGTGACCATAGCGGCTGTTTGATGCCCTAAGCGACCTCGCGGTTGCCATTGTATCTCGATGGAATATTTTATTCCAGTTAACAAACATGTTACATTTTTACATTTTAATTTTTATTCTTGTGAGAGTTTCTATTTGACGAGAGCATTTTTGCTCAGATGTTTTTCACATATGGTGTGATTAGATGTAATCATATGTAATTTTTATTCTGGTAAAGACCGACTTACAGCTGTCGAATCCATGGTCAAGTTGACAATTTTGTGCAACCGAGGTGACTATATGTAAATTCTGTAATTACGTTAACGCACGGTTGCTGAATCTCAGCCAATAAAAATGTTTGATAAACACTATATTCAGTTTTTTACAAGAAATAGTCATGCCAACAAATTATGTAGCACATGAACAGGAGTCAGCAAATTGGGTCGACACTTCAAGATCTGGGTGTACATATTGACGAACACCTCAACTGTAAGAAGCGTATTACCGAGCCTCTCAAAGAATTGACTTTGGCTATTTTTGCTCCTCACATTCTTACTAGTCTTGAAAATAAACGAATCAACCTCCTTAGATATTACCACTCAATATCATTCTATGGTGTAATTTTCATGGGTAACTCATCACTTTGAAAGAAAGTGTTCACTACCCAAACGCAAGCAGTAAAACAATATGTGGTGTTCAGCTGAGGTCATCTTGTAGGTTTCTCTTTAAGAGTTAGGCATTTTAACTGCATCATAACATTATTTATGTTCGCTAATGAATTAATTGTAAATAATCCATCACAATTCGAAAAGGATAGATGTCCATTCCTACAACCTAGAGGAAAAAAATTTTTATTACCCGTTATTAAAGCTATCAGTGGTTCAAAAAAGAGTTCAACAGGTGCCAACAAAAAGTTTTATTGATTTGTCCAATAAAAGTTAGCAAAGCAGTAATTTCTCCTGGACAACTCCTTCATCCCTACGGAATAATTTTTATATTAAAACTGGTAGCTTGAAAAGAAACTAGTTATGAAGTGCAACTGCATGAGTAGAAATGAGAATATATATCTGTTAATGTTAGCACCAACCTATGGAACATATAACTAACATAAAAAAGCCTTGAGGTGAAAGGTAAATGTCTGGTGATGACGATGGTTCTGCTTGTTGCTGTAGCCTACTACCTATATGCTATTTTACTGAATCCGTTTTCGAGCACTCTTTCCTGCTCACCTGATACAATGTCGGAGCCATTTTTCTCAAGTTTATCTAACCTATACACTGATAAACAAAATTTTTGTATTGTTGCACTACCTCACGCTCTTCAACTGGTCATTGTTAATACGGACACACACATTTATGCACACATACAATTCAACAAAAACAGAATTATATATAATTATATATAATTAATTATACTAAAAAGGATTGAATAGCTGGTGGAGTGTATATGGATTTGCTGATCAGTGTCTGTACTTATGTCAAAGTTAAAGCAGGAAATATTAAAGACTTTTGTCCCAAAAGTGTGTGTTCATGAAGTACATGTCATCGAATGATAATGATTAACACATCCTGCTGCATTCATTTTGAATAAGCTACCACGACAATTGAAGAGTCTTAGCAGTAATCCATGCGCTTTCAAATCGAAACGGAATAGTTTCCTCATGGATCAACCCTTCCATTCTGTCGAGGAGTTTCTTGAAAAATTAAGCTGATTCTTATGATGTATTGTTGATTGCGTTTACTTAACTTATGGCTTGACTTTTTGGATTCATAAAGATGTTATTTTATCTGTTATTACTTTTGTGTCGTAATTTCATATGTTGATACATTCCATGATCCTGGAAATTTGGTCCTATGGAACTAAACATGTAAATAAAATAATAAGATAACCATGAATTTCATATAATTTTTATTATTTATATCCTCCTGTTTATTTTGACTAATTAACTAAATTGCGCTGATCTAATGATGATTGTGTCATTCTATGCCGTCAATATACTTCCTTGTTATTGTTTTGGGTGGCATCCAAGATGTAATCTGAATCGTCCTACCACTGGTTGCATACATCTAGCTATTGTAGAGTATCGGCAGACCTCTCTGTCACAGCTAGGATGGTAGTAAACGGCGGTGACTCTGCTCCGAATTTAATAAATCGCCTGTCAATTAATGTAATAAAGACTACACTGCGAACGATAGTACACCGCACTTTGAATGTTTTGAATAAACCAGGGAAAAACTTCAGGATGTGTGTAGATGAAGCTTCAGGGTGTGTGTAGATGAAGCATTATGCGAAAAACATAATGGCAACAATGAAAACCCACTCTATTAGGTATATTTGACTCATGTGTACTTTTATTTAAAGCTTCCACATAGACATACTGTGCCCTTACAGTTAATTAAACAGTTCTAAATTATCTGATGTATGTGAAAGCCCACTTAAAATTCGTCTTTTCACATAATATAGTTCGTTCGTTTGCTATAGCTCGTCTGAACTACACAGTCCAAATACACTTACCAGTAAGAAGCTGGTGGCTTCACGCTCCATAGACGCAAACTATTTACTTCTCCTGTTCACCAGATTTAGATCAGAGTCCTATTACATGCTCAATTCTTCAAGCACAACATATCTGCCGTCGAGCATTAAACCGTTCTTGGTCTATTCTGTTCTTTACCTTTGTCTTGCGAAACTTTACCAGACAAAAAAGTGGCTCTGAGCACTATGGGACTTAACTTCAGAGGTCACCAGTCCCCTAGAACCTAGAACTACTTAAACCTAACTAACCTAAGGACATCACACACATCCATGCCCGAGGCAGGATTCGTTCACCACACAGTTAGTTCCGCTTCTTTTTTCGCCTTCTAATCGGGTTTGCGTCTTTTCTTGATACACTGTATGTTTCTCGAAAAAACGCATCACTTCAACTTCTCGCCACAGTACTTCCTTCTTATCCCCGCACATCATCAGTTTAAACATTGTTTCAAAACCCTTATTCTTCACACCCCCCCCCACCCCCCCCCCACCCCCCCCCCCCCGCATTACCACAACTGTTTCCCCACTGACGAATTTCCCTGTCCCTCACTACGTTTCCATTCCGGCCTGTCCTCTTTTTCATTTACAGCAGGCAGATTATAATTATGGCGTAATGGATATTATACAAGCTACAAATTTTACAGAGTTTACGTTCAGTACGTTACCATTACACAAAAGTGAATAAAACAAAATAAAAATAAATAAAATCGAAAATAAAGTATGAAATAACTTAAAACTGAAAGAAGAAGTAATTGATAAAAATGAGAGTACTTGTCAAATCTATTCAAATTATTTATTATTATTATTATTATTCTGGATTTACAATGTGAGTACATTTTTCCAGCACCTATTCTAGATTACAGTAAGTCACTAATTATTGTTCTCCACTCTTCTCTATTTGTCCATAAATCTTCAGGAATGTTGTCCTTCCTCATTGCTGACTGAACTCCCTGTATCCATGTATCAGGTGGTCGTCCCCTTTTTCTTCTTCCAATTGGTACCCAGTCGTTTATGCATTTTGGTAGCCTTTCCTGTTCCATTCGTCTGATGTGTCCATACCATTTAAGTTGTTTGTGCTCGATGAAATCAATAATTGAATTTTTACATTTCATCTTGTCTCTGATTACTTCATTTCTTATTCTTTCTCGTCTTGATATTCTTGCTGAACGTCTCCAGAAATCCATTTCTGTGGCTAATAATTTTGATTTCAGTTGCCATTTTGTTGTCCACACTTCTGAACCATATGTAATAATGCTCCTAACTATTGTTTTAAAATCCTTATTTTGTTATCAGTTGTTATGTGTTTGTCCCAGAGAATTCCATTCAATAAAGAGATTGTCGTCTTTCCAGAATTTATTCTTGATCTAATTTCTTTGTCCTGTTTCCCATCATTTGTAATTTTCACACCTAAATATTTATATTCCTCAGTAGCTGTTATTGTTCCCATCCCTTCTTCTAATATTAAGTCTCCATTCACTCCACCAATTACCATGTACTTTGTTTTATTCATGTTTACATTTAGACCCGATTTTTTATATTCTTGAATCAATTTTCTGGTCATATACTCTATGTCCTCACAGTCTTGGGCTATAATCAGTTGGTCATCTGCAAATTGTAACGAGTATATTGTTCTATCATTTATTGGTATTCCCATAGCGTGACATTTTTTCTTCCAATTCTGTAAAGTTACTTCTGTATATATTTTATACAATGTAGGTGAGATGCTACATCCTTGACGTAATCCTTTTGTGACTTGGAATCCATGTGATAGATATTTACCAATTTTTATTTTTGAAATAGAATTTTTATATAAATTTTGAATTGCTTTAATTATTCTTGGATTTATTCCTATTGATATTAAAGCTTTCCATAAACTGGATAAAGGCACACTATCATAGGCTTTTTCTATATCTATGAATATTAAATGTATAGGTTGTGCTTGAACCATTTTTTTTCAATAATTTGTTGTAGGCAAATGATATGATCAATTGTTGATCATCCAGCTCTAAAACCTGCTTGTTCTTCAGCCTCCTTTTCTTTGTATTCTTGTTCTAACAAATATTTAATAATTCTTCCGTATAATCTACTGAAGGTATTGGTCACTGTTATTCCCCTATAATTTTTACACTCATCTTTCGTTCCTTTTTTATGTATCACTGAAATATATCCTACTTTCAAATCATTTGGGACATCTTCCCCATTTAAACATCTTTCGAAAAGGTTTCTTAACAATTCCATTAATTTCTTTGTTCCTAATTTTAATAATTCTGCAGGAATACCTCCAATGCCTGTAGCCCTTCCATTCTTTAAAGATTTCATTGCAGTTTTTACAGTCTCTATTTCCAAACAGATGTAATTCTCTGCTTGTAGATCTATCATTTCATTATATTCAGGGTTTCCCAAGTATTCTTCCCTGTTTTCTGTTAATAAACTTTTAAAATATTTTTCCCAAGAGTCATGAGTATATTTAATATGTGTTGTTTCTTTAGAATTCCTTCTTAAATTTTTTATAATTTTCCATGCTTCTGTGTTTCTTTTACCACCAATATAGGATTCAATTTTTTGACATGACTGTTCCCAAACTTTGTTTTTTGCTTCTGCAACCTTTTTCCGGATTTTCGCTTGTTGTACATTAAGCTCTATTTTATCTTGAAGATTTCTGGTATTTAACCATTTCAAATTATTTATGTAGGATGAAAATCTCTGTCAGATCAAGGACATATTTTATGTATTTACAGTGGTGGTTTCCACTGTTCTTCAAAATAAAACACGATCAAAATGACAATGTGTAATTAAAACTGGTGAACAATATCACTGATCTCCACTGGCGCAGAAACACAAGAATGAAAGTGTGAAATGCTGCTCAACTCAGATTGGATCAACGAGTAATGAAAGTTTAAAGGAGGTCTAAAAATGATTAGATTAACAATTCTCAACGTGAACTACGTACACGCTGACTCGATCCGCTTTCGGAATACTCGTACTGTGCAGAATGGCGATGTACCGCTGCGAGGAAGGATTCGGATCTCCTTTCGACTATGCCGGTTAAGAATTTCTGCAGTTTCCCTAAATCGGTTGAAGTATTTGCTGGAACTGTTCCTTCAGAAAGCCCTTAACCGACTTCCTGCCCCATTCTTCTCTACTCTGGTAGGTCGTTAACCTCCGTTCCTTGTAGGAACTAAGTAACCGGAGAACTTGATTACGAGGTGGACCACCTCTAACTGGGGCGAGAGCTATCCAATAGGATTGGCGACCCACTTCTTCGAGACAGCAAGCGCCGCACCTTGTGAAAATCCACCCGAATGAGGACGGTTACGTGTGCGCGATCTGTAGAGTGAACATCGGCTGTCGACACTACTGCTGCCACCCTCTCTCTTTTCCATATAGGAAATGTCGATTGGAAACGAAGCTGAGATCGCTTTACAACTTCCTGAAGGAATAGGATCGCATCTCATTTGTATTCTCTGGATTACTACACTCGTATTCAAATCGGAATATGTCAAACAACGCATATTATAAAGACTGTTGCAACTGACAAATAAATGTCAGATAGAATGACTCTCCTTCCGACACACATAATCCGCAGTTTGCACACAAGCAATGAAACAGCTTCTCTGTGGATAATAATAGAGATATTACATACAGCGCGGTTATAATTAAACAGCCGGCCGTAGTGGCCGAGCGGTTCTAGGCGCTTCAGTCTGCAACCGCGCGACCGCTACGGTCGCAGGTTCGAATCCTGCCTCGGGCATGGATGTGTGTGATGTCCTTAGGTTAGATAGGTTTAAGTAGTTCTAAGTTCTAGGGGACTGGTAACCTGAGATGTTAAGTCGCATAGTGCTCAGAGCCAATTGAACCATTTTTAATTAAAAATGGTTCAAATGGCTCTGAGCACTATGGGACTCAACTGCTGTGGTCATAAGTCCCCTAGAACTTAGAACTACTTAAACCTAACTAACCTAAGGACATCACACACATCCATGCCCGAGGCAGGATTCGAACCTGCGACCGTAGTGGTCTTGCGGTTCCAGACTGTAGCGCCTTTAACCGCTCGGCCACTCTGGCCGGCTTTTATAATTAAACTTTCGCTACATAAAGGCCCCCCCCCTCATGAAAAGTGAATGATCGTATGGCAATGAAACTTTGTCGAATCATTGGTAAGGGCATGTGGAAGGAGAATAACGAATAAATCATTGAAAGACACACGTTTTAATTTCCACATGAGAGGGTGACATTTGTTAATTGCGTCCCATCTTCACGTTGCTGACTACAAACGTTGCCGAATGTGACGACTATCTGCATCAACGACGGCCTGGAACACTACTGGAGAAATGTTGGATACCTCTATCGCTATGTTCCTCTTCAACATCTGTGTCAGTGTACCGCTGACAAACCTTAAGGTAAGCCATCAGCCAGAAACCACACGGGTTAAAATCTGGTGATGTTGGTGGCCCCGTAGTTCGGAACGATTGGGCAATGATTCGTTTTTCTCGCCGAGGAGCGGCGAGGCAGAGTAGAACTTGTGAGACACTCTGTGGTGTAATCGCAACGGTGAGCTACGTCAGCAGACGAGGTGAAAGCAACGACTCGCGCACTTGCGCATGTAAACACGGCCTCAGGAGGTTTGATTATTAGACAGCTGACATGATAAACGACCTAACGCAATGAAATGCTACTCGCTCACACACATATTTAGAAGACTTATATATATATATATATATATATATATATATATATATATATATATATATATATATATATATAGGAGGAAGGAATAGCTATACTATAACTACGGTCGTAGGTTCGAAGTCCCATAGTGCTCAGAGCCATTTGAACCAATTTTTGACTATCTACATAAATTGATAATGTGAACATATACAGATATGCATAGGCGTTTACAGAAAGTGTACTACTGGACGTGTAACACACATTTAAGGGTATGAACGATGACAGCTAAGATGAATGCAGGATACAGGGATGGGGAGCATAAGTATCTCATGCTTAATAGAATTTTGTAGATACTTCTCTTTACAGGGTCAAGGTATGTGTAGCTTGTGATGTACTGAGCAGAACAGGCGAATAAAACGGCTGCATACTGATGTAAAAGAATGACTGAATAATCAGAGGCCACTCAGCTACTACACATTTAGTTTTAAGTTAATTTTAAGTTGTTTCTTTTCAGCGAAAAGTGCATTGACGCGGTTTGAAAGAAGAAATGATAAGCTTCGAGAATGCCAACGTACCATACAAGTTTAACGGGCCGCACTTCATGCGAATAAAATTTATTTGTAAAAATATTATGTATATAAATGTGATATGAATGAACGATTCAAAGTATATGCAGTAGCAGTCCGCTAAGTGACGTCGTAATGATATAGGTTCGATGCTACCGAACAAGTAAGGAGCCAACCTACACACAGGGTACAGTCACTACTTCAAAACCTCCAACACCAACTTTTCTCTTTACAGTGTGTATACAAAGAGATTTATGGCTATTAAACACATGTCCTGAGTACGTAAGTTACACGTCGTCTGAAGTAAACAACGTCTGTTTCATGTGTTAGGAACATAACAAGAATCTACCATGAACAATGCTCATTGAGAGTCTCCTTGTATCATTATATATGAGCTATACGTCCTTTTTTAGTAGTTCGATGGGCCTGTAGTCAAATAGATTCCTTCCTAGAGGAGATTCTAACCGTAGTTAGACAAGCAGTGCGTAGTGTAATTCAAGTAGATGCCGTTGCTTTCCCACCTGCTCCATAAATAAATAATAAGATTCCTTGAATAATGTGAAAGGAATTACGGGTATGTATAATGTTTCTTATTTAAAAATCTGTGATACCGAAACATATACAGGGTGTTACAAAAAGGTTCGGCCAAACTTTGAGGAAACATTCATCACACACAAAGAAAGAAAATATGTTATGTGGACATGTGTCCGGAAACGCTTACTTTCCATGTTAGAGCTCATTTTATTACTTCTCTTCAAATCACATTAATCATGGAATGGAAACACACAGCAACAGAACGTACCAGCGTGACTTCAAACACTTTGTTACAGGAAATGTTCAAAATGTCCCCCGTTAGTGAGGATACATGCATCCACCCTTCGTCGCATAGAATCCCTGATGCGCTGATGCAGCCCTGGAGAATGGCGTATTGTATCACAGCCGTCCACAATACGAGCACGAAGAGTCTCCACATTTGGTACCGGGGTTGCGTAGACAAGAGCTTTCAAATGCCCCCATAAATAAAAGTCAAGAGGGTTGAGGTCATGAGAGCGTGAAGGCCATGGAATTGGTCCGCCTCTACCAATCCATCGGTCACCGAATCTGTTGATGCTACGTACTAAAGTGCTTGATGCTAGTACTGTAGAGCAATGAGTCGCATGTCAACACAACATGTCCACATAACATCTTTTCTTTATTTGTGTGTGAGGAATGTTTCCTGAAAGTTTGGCCGTACCTTTTTGTAACACCCTGTATAAGGATGATCGAACTTACGCATGTTTATTCTATAATATGAATGTGAATGATTCTATTATTTACAAACTAAACTAATATGACTGTTTATGGAAATAATCAAAGCTAATGTAGCGTTTTGAAAACTCCTAAAATGAAACTCAATATGTAGTAAGTGTGAGTGGAATGTCAACAATAATATGTGATATAGGAATGTATTAAAATTGCAACTATGTAAATAGCGGCCTGTTTAAAGAGTAACAGCATACGAAAGCTGACACTTTATGCAAAATAAGTGATTAATAGAGTTGGACGGCAATTAGGCAAGGAACCTGCGTAAAAGTATTTTTTTTTTTTCAAAAGTGAAGTGCGTTGACGCTTAGTACCCTTGTGCAAACCTACAACAATTTTTACCAAAATACACACAATAAATGGAGAAGTGTTATGTAAGGAACTTACCTTATCGGCGGGTGCTGATCAACGGGTTTCCTCTCCGCTGAATAAAAGCGTTACGACGGGTAAACAACGGGCCCCTGTCCCTAAAATTGCAGGTCTTTTGTCACAGCATCGAAATTACCACAAGTACGGACACCGTTTCCAAAAAATGAACAAATATTAGTGGAGGAATCCACGGTGCAACACACGACGAGTTCGCTGCTTCACTCCGCGTTGACATCATTGAGAACGTTTTAGCATTACTGAGACGGCCCTTCAATCACATCGGGATTTTGACAACACTGGACAGTATTTTGCACGATATCCTTTGGGGAATCTTACAAATGTCAATCAATGCCGAGGTGAATAACTGCTGTACAATGACCAGTTCGTTAAGATATTCTCTTGAATCAATCATCCAGTTTTTCTGAAATTGTAATCATTTGTTTGTCCTACATGCACGTCACATCAGCCGATTTTCATCCCTCTGGGATAAATCCTTCGTGAAGCTTCGTTTATTTTGTGTTAGTGTGCAATTTTATTGGATTAGGATCGTAAGATTTTGCAGGCCAGTCGAGGTAGGACCGGGCTGCGCAGTCCGTGACATGGCGACTCAAACAGCGTAGCCACTCCGTGCGGCTGTGTATACTCCTTTCACTTTCAGCTTTTCTTTCCTTGCTTGGAACTGGTTTTCTGTATGAACTCTGGAAATTCACACAGATACATCTCTTATCTCTAAATTCCTTACAAGTTATATCTGTCGTGCACCTAGTTATACTTGCATCTGTTAGGTAGCCGTTCACGCTACACCATTTTTCACTTGCTGTCAATCTCGTTTCTTAGACGTCTGCTTATTTGCTGAATTATTATTTTTTCTCCTTTCAACAATTAAATTCAGCATGTTCTTTGATATCCAAGTATTGCCCAAGGCCTTGTCTTTTTACAATTCGATCTTCTGCTGCCTTCAGTATTTCATGTCACAAAACTATCCGTTTCTCTTCTGTTGTATTCCTTTTCCCTGTTTTAGTCAATAGTAGTGCAACGCTCTCTCTGAAAGTCTCAACGATCGCTGGTTCTTTCAACCTGGGTCGCTCTTTCCTAATTTCCTACAGTTCTTCAATTTCCTCATTTTTATTCTTCTGCTCATAACAAGGAAATTATGGTCAGTGTCCACATCTGCGACTGGATATGTCTTACACTTTAAAATCTGGTTCCGAAATCTCTTTCGTACCAGTACACAGTCAACCTGAAACCTTCCATGTGTACAGCTTTCTTTCAGACTCTTAAATCAGTGTTTGCGAAGATTAAGTTATTCTCAGTGCAAAACTCTACCAGATGGCTTCCTCTTTCATTCATATTATACTATTTTTCCTTCTCTTCATTTTCTTACTATCGAATTCCAGTCTCCAATAAAAATTAACTTTTCGTCTCCCTTAACTAACTGAAAAATTTCTTTTGTCTTATTACCCAGTCGTTCATTCTCTTCATCATCTGCGGAGCTAAATGGAATTTAAACTTGTGCTATTGTGGTGGATACTGGCTTTGTGTCCATCTTGGCTACAATAATGTGTCCTGTTGATAGCTACCC
Source organism: Schistocerca americana (assembly GCF_021461395.2). Classification (NCBI taxonomy): domain Eukaryota; kingdom Metazoa; phylum Arthropoda; class Insecta; order Orthoptera; family Acrididae; genus Schistocerca; species Schistocerca americana. Next base: position 1,019,364,017 of record NC_060119.1, read on the forward strand.
ACATTCCTATTTTCTTATTATTAGACCGAACCCCACATTACCACGAACTTATTTTGTAATTACACTAATGAGCCAAAGAAACTGGTACACCAGCGTAATATCGTATAGGGCCCCCGGGAGCACGCAGAAGTGCCGCAACACGACGCGAGACGTAGCATGGACTCGACTAATGTCTGAAGTAGTACTGGAGGGAACTGACACCATGAATGCAACAGAGCTGTCCGTAATCCGTTAGAGTACGAGGGGGTGGAGATCTTTTCTGAACAGCACATTGCAAGGCATCCCAGGTATGCTCAATAATGTTCATGTATGGAGAGTTTGGTGGCCAGCAGAAGTGTTTAATGTCATAAGAGTGTTGCTGGGGCCACTCTGTAGCAATTCAGAACGTGGGGGAGAGGGGGGGGGGTGGAGGGGGGGGGGGGGTAATCGCATTGTCCTGCTGGAATTTACCAAGTCCGTCGAAATGCACAATGGACATGAATGGATGCAGGCGATCACACAGGATGCTAACGTACGTGTCACCTGTCAGAGTGGTATCTAGATGTATCATGGGTCCCATATCACTCCAACTGCACACGCCCCACACCATTACAGAGCTCCCACCAGCTTGAACAGTCTCCTTGTGACATTCAGGCCCCATGGATTCATGAGGTCGTCCCCATTCTCTTATACGTCCATTCGCTCGGTACAATTTGAAACGAGACTCGTCCGATGAGGCAACATGTTTCCGGTCATCCAAAGTCCAATGTCGGTGTTGATGGGCCCAGGCGATGCGTAAAGCTTTGTGTCGTGCAGTCATCAAGAGTAAACGAGTGTGCCTTCAGCTCCGAAAGCCCATATCGATAATATTTCGTAGAATGGTTCGCACGCTGACACTTCTTGATAACCCAGAATTTAAATCTGCAGCAATTTGCGGAAGGGTTGCACTTCTGTCACGTTGAACGATTCTCTTCAGTCGTCCTTGGTCCCGTTCTTGCATGATATTTTCCGGTCGCAGTGATGTCAGAGATTTGATGCTTCACCGGATTACTGATATTCAGGGTACACTCGTGAAATGGTTGTACTGGAAAATCCCCACTTCATCGCTACCTCGGAGATGCTGTGTCCCATCGCTCGTGTGCCGACCATAAGACCATACTCAAACTCACTTAAATCTTGATAACCTGCTATTGTAGCAGCAGTAACTGATTTAAGAACTTCGGCGGAGTCTTGTTGTCTTATATGCTCAATGCGGACCGCAGCGCCGTGTTCTGCTTGTTTACATATTTTTGTATTTGAATACGCGCCCCTATGCCAGTTTCTTTGGTCCTTCAGTGTATAATCGTGTACTCACCTGACACCGAACTATATTGACGCCTACTGTCCCCAACTTCAACTTAACCATGTTTTTCTTTTTTCTTTTTTTTTTAAAAAAAAGTTTGTAACCTAACCGATTGAGGGATCTAACATTCCGTGCTTTGATCTATAGGATGCCAATTTCATTTTTCCTGATGAAGACAACGTCCTGAGTTGGCCCTGCCCAGAAATCCGAATGGGAGACTACTCTACCTCCAGAATCTTTTATCCAAGAGATTTCCATCATAATATGACCTTGCAACAGAGTTTTATGCCCTCGGGAAAATAACGGCTATAGTTTCTTCTTGCTTACAGCCGGACACAGTATCAGCACAGGAAGGCCATGTTGGGTGATGTTACAAGGTAAAAGGCCGGGTTAGTCTGTCATCCAGACTGTTGCCGCTGCAACTACTGAAAAGGCTGCCGCCTCTTTTGATGAACAACATGTCTGTCTGGTCTCTCCACAGATATCTCTCCGTTATAGTGGGCTATTTGTAACTGTATCACAAGGCACCGTCCTTTTACCCTTTTATTAAATCAGAGTTTCTGCAAAGGTCCATTTGATGGTGACCGGCCGGCGCCGTGTAGTCTTCTGCCAATGGTGAGCTTTAGATGCGAAATGAAGGGGCATGTAATCAACACACCACATTCCCGGCCATTGTCTACTTTCCACATCTTGAAGGTACTATTTGCCATTCAAGCAGTTCCCGAATAGACATCACAATATATGAAGATGGTATCTGTTCTTTCGGACATGTCCGAAAGAACAGATACCATAAAAATACTAAGGCTTACCAGCCAATGATCTTCTTCAGTGCGGATGCGCTCACATTGCTCAAACTCTTACCTGAATCGGTAGACTGACTGCCGCGAGTAATGCGTATAGCGGGCGAAGGCACTACAACTGTAGTGTGTGGACAGTAAATTGAAAGTGTGGGTCTCACGGGGAGCGTACCAGAGATAAGTCCCTGCAGTCGTACGATTGTATGTGTCCTCGGTGGCTCAGTCGGTCAGATCGTCTGCCACGTGAGCAGGAGATCCCGGGTTTGAGTCCTGGACGGGGCACACATTTTCAACTGTCCCCTTGATATTTATCAACTCCTGTAAGCAGCTAACGGTCTGGATTTCATTGTAATTTCATGCCGGCCGCGGTGGCCGAGCGGTTCTGGGCGCTTCAGTCCGAAACCGCGCGACTGCTACGGTCGCATGTTCGAATCCTGCCTCGGGCATGGATATGTGTGATGTCCTTAGGTTAGTTAGGTTTAAGTAGTTCTAGGGGACTGATGACCTCCGATGTTAAGTCCCATAGTGCTCAGAGCCATTTGAACCATTTTTTGTAATTTGATAGGCATCACAAGACCAAGGGTACCCCGTTGCAGTTCCCCTACGGAGGAATCCCCACTATTGAAGCCATAAACTAGATACGTGGACTCCGCGAAGCGCTCGTACAATCTGATTGCTCAACTGCGAAGATAAACTACTGAACAGTGAGTCACTGAGTCTATCTCAAGAACTCTTGGGCCTACTGTGAGGTCGCTGTGGAAGGCATGTACAATGCACTGAACTCAGACTTACCTGCTGTCTTCAGATAACAACTCCATCTGTTGTTTATGTCTGCCACGGATCTGTCCAATCGCACGGGAACACGTTACATACGACTTGGATTGGCTAAGGTAAGGAAAGCTACATTCACTTAGTGCATCACCATCATAATGAGTTACTAGTTAACTGAATTATAGAAGGTAGTAGGTACTGTAGCAAGAGTCCTACCCTATAGAAGAAATACCTAAAGTGTAATAACATGCTGTGTTCGCGCTTATGTGTGATCATAGTTTTGTGTGAATTACTTCATAGTGCAAAAGAGCAAAAAGTGAAAACGAATTGGCTAGGTACGAGTAGGACATGTTCACAGAGGTTTCTGTAAAAACTTAATTATGTGCAGGGTGACAAGTATTGAACTATATGAAAGAAAGTAATTTAGTTACAAACTACGGCATGCATACACTTTACTCAACACGTAAACGTTACTACAGATATTCGGATTTATGTTATGAAATGTTGGATATGCCTGCCATCATTATCGATGATGTGGCGCCGACGAAAAGCGAGATTCTGCGTGACCTGCTGAAGTGACGGAACATCGATACTGTCGATGACCTCCTGAATGGCTGTTTTCAGCCCAGCAATGGTTTTAGAGCTATTGCTGTACGCCTTGTCTTAAATAAAGCCCCACAAAAAGGAGTCGCATGTGTCCAGATGCGAAGTATTGGTAGCCAACGGAGGCCAAATCCAGTGGCCTCGGGGAGGGAGGGGGTGGGGGGCGGGGTTTCGGTCCGTAAAGTGCTCCTCCGGGAGATCAAAAACTCTCCTGCATCGATGGGGTCGAGCTCCGTCTTGCATGAACCATGTCTTGTCTAAATCAGGGTCACTTTGGATAATGGGGATGAAACAATCTTCCAAAACCTTCGCTTACCGTTCCGTAGTCGCAGTGCCATCAAGGAGTAGCGCGCCGATTATTCCCTGACTGGACATTGCACACCCGTTGATGACAAAGAGACTCCTAAGCGAGGGTTCGTAGCGCCCCAAATGCGCCACTTTCTCTCATTGACGGACCCATCCAAATGAAAGTGGGCTTCGTCACTAAACCAAACAATACATACTAATTCCCACCACGCCCCGCTGCCACCAGTGAAGTTTCAACATCCTAATGCAAACCGTTCAGAAATTATGAAGGTTTTATTTCATGTAGTTCAATAATTGTCACTGTGTATATAGACAGTTCATCCATTCCCGGAATCGAGGATCTCGACAATTTTTGCCTGTAATCGACTGATTCTAGCGAATATTGGCCCCAGGGATTCTAAAAGTTTCGAGTATATTTTAATTTCAAGTTTGAAGTCGGCTAAAATTAAATATTTTTTCATGTGATATAATTAGAAATTAACTATTTACTGATTCTTTTGCTTTACTTGTACTGCGAAACCTTACTTTTTGACAAATTTCATAATATTACATCAAAGGGAAGTACCCTACAATTTTAATGAGTGCATTTGCGACGTGAAAGGGCCGTAGCTGTTGACAGCATTGACTTAGGAGCTAACGTTTATTATAGACCTTAGTATGTGACATAAATTTCAACTTAATACTATCGTTTCTGAGAAAACTGCTTTTTTAACTGTCGGGCAGACAGACAGACAGATGGATGGACCGACAACAGCGTGATCCTATAATGGTTCTGTTTTCACCGAGTGACGTACGCAACTCTAAAAATGAAATTAAAACTTTGTAGATGGAGCCGTATTATTCACTGAGAATGAGCAGCATAATTATAAACTGGCTTGCTCTTAAGCACACCATCATACTGCAGCTGTGATCCATGCAACATGGTGATAAACCTAAAAATTGTTATCATTTCAGTGACAGGTAGGGTATTTCAATGGGTCAACAAACGAAATGATCGTCCACAGAACCACTTTTCAGTGAAGATGTTTGACGTAGGTTGTTCGGTTCTTCAGATGTACTCACTGGGCTGCATCGAACATAGGTGGAGGACGAAAGTGCCAGAAACCACTCCGGGTGTGAGGAGGCGCGCCTCCGGGTGCATTATTGATTCCGCTGACGGCTGGACGCAGCGTCGCCGTCAGAATCCGGTTTAAACTTGGGGCCGACTCGACGCACCGCCTACGGCCCGTGACGCGGCGGGCCTGAACGCCGGACACGCTGGCCGCCTGAAACTTTCAGCAGCCAACTCGGCTGCTGACGTCACCGCACAGCCTGCCTCAGCCTCGTGTGAACAGCGCCGGTCAGGGCACGCCGATGGACTCACAGCGTCTGCGCTGGCAACGGGACGGGAAACGGAACCACGACGGGAAAAGAAAAGGAAGTGCGGAACTTCTGAATTAATAATTCAGTTCAATATGTGTAGCGACTTGGATTCTGAAGAAATATTCTGGCTCTCTTCGCCATCCATCGCAGACGACTCATTATGTTCGTACTTTAAAACGCAAATTAGGAATACTTAGATTATTGAAAATCCACTTAAAATAACACAGTAGTATTATACTGGTAGTAATAATAAAAAGCAATCTGTCTTCAGGCCACGAGTGGCCTACCGGGACCATCCGACCGCCGTGTCATCCTCAGTAGAGGATGCGCATAGGAGGGGAGTGGGGTCAGCACACCGCCCTTCCGGGCGTTATGATGACATCCTTGACCAAAGCCGCTACTATTCGGTCGAGTAGCTCCTCAATTGGCATCACGAGGCTGAGTGCACCCCGAAAAATGGCAACAGCGCATGGCGGCCTGGATGGTCACCCATCCAAGTGCCGACCACGCCTGACAGCGCTTAACTTCGGTGATCTTACGGGGACCGGTGTATCCACTGCGGCAAGGCCGTTGCCTGGTAGTAATAGTAACTGTAATTCATTTACAACAGCCCTACAAGGGCAGGAATCTCGATGTTTTCTGAGTCACAAACGACACCATTACGATTGACAGTAGTCTGTAACAAGTTGACAGCTTACTGGTACTGCGAGATTATTTCGAGTCTGATGCTAAAACAAACCAAATTTTTGATCTAGATTTAACATTGGACAATGTAGGTGGTGGTGGAAACAATCTTTTTACTTATGTTAATTTTGTTCAATTTTTTAAATTTTTTCCATAATTATTATTTTGGCAGTAAATAATGACTTACTCAGCCTTTTATGCGTTTTAAGACAACTTTGGAAGTCGTCTTTAATATAACACAATTTGTGTCTTGATTGTATGAGATTGTTATGTTATTAGTTATCAAGGTAACATAGCAGTATGACACCTTCCCAGATCCCAACCGAAAAATAAAATCAACAACTGTAAACTAGCTGTGAATATAGGACGTTGCATTTTATATATAAGAGGTTGCTGTAACGTTCTTCAAACTTAAGCTTATACTCCCAATTGTTATACAAGAGATGCTCGATAATAAGAAAGCAGCAGTTAAAAAGGTTACATCATTGAGACGGGGAAGAGATTTTTTCTGGTACTTAAACAGATATTTGCAATTTCGTTTTTGCGGGCTTCAGTCACAATTTTTTTAGAAAAAGAATGCATGAAGGCGAGCCACAATGGGCTGCTTATATCTGTAAAGCCACAGGTAGCAATGGACGCAGGCGCCCGCGTTAACAAGTGCGGGCAGGTGTACACGACACCAAGAGTGCCGTCCGGTAGCCGTAAATATATAAGTAGGCTACTTAACATTTAAAATATAGATAGTTGACTGCTAAAATGAACAGTATTTAGTACTTGGACTCACACGCAATGTTTTACATTTACGGCTACCAGACGGCACTCTTGGTGTCATGTTCACCTAGCCGCACTTCTTAACGCGGGCGCCTAGTCCGTTGCTACCTGTGGCTTTACAGATATAAGCAGCCCATTGTGGCTCGCCTTCTTGCATTCTTTTTTTTTTTTAAATTGTGACTAAAGCCCTTTTGCCCTGTTATTTAGTTTATACGTGACATGTAAGTACTATCTCTGTCTTGTATTGTTAGTCAGTACTTACAGGTTTAAACAAAAAATTTCCTTTTCCCATAAATTTGTAATTATGTTATAGGCCACTTTAAACATTCAAATTCTGATGAAGGCACTCTTATAAGTGTTGAAACCTGGTTAATAAGATTAAAAATTGTGACCGAGGGCTCATTTGTTTCAACTTTACTGCCCACCAAAGACAGGGCTCAACAGTGTCTTACAGCTAGTGACCAATTTGGCAACCTCTACATTCAAATCATGGTAACTTCTTCGTATAAATGTACGCCAGGCATATCAGGAACCTCACACGGTGCAGATATTTTGGAAAAGTGTTTTTCAACAGGAACTATTATTACGTACACAAAGCTTTTGCTATCCATACTTTTCTGTGCAAATATGTGATGTGCTCTATGCCACACACACAAGGACCGGAAGGGGAGGTCCAACTACACGTCGTGACGTGTATTATTATTATTATTATCATTATTATTATTATTATTATTCGTATTGTTTTATTTTGCAGGGGGGTAGGTGGATGGGAGGCTGGGATGCGGTGGGCATACGACCAAAGATGTACTTTCAAATTTTTTTGTCTCCGGTATGAAACTGTCGTTGATAGTACTCTCTGATCATTTGAATGTACGTTCTTTAATTGCAGTTACAATGTTGTTGTTTTTGTGGTCTTCAGTCCTGAGACTGGTTTGATGCAGATCTCCATGCTAATTTATCCTGTGCAAGCTCATTCATCTCCCAGTACCTCCTGCAACCTACATCCTTCTGAATCTGCTTAGTGTATTCATCTCTTGGTCTCCCTCTACGATTTATACCCTCCACGCTGCCCTCCAATGCTAAATGTGTGATCCCTTGACGCCTCAGGACATGTCCTACCAGCCGATCCCTTCTTCTTGTCAAGTTGTGCCACAAACTTCTCTTCTCCCCAATCCTATTCAATGCCTCCTCATTAGTTATATGATCTACCCACCTAATCTTCAACATTCTTCTCTAGCACCACATTTCAAAAGCTTCTATTCTCTTCTTGTCCAAACTATTTATTGTCTACGTTTCACTTCCATACATGGCTACACTCCATACAAATACTTTCAGAAACGTCTTCCTGACACTTAAATCTATACTCGATGTTAACAAATTTCTCTTCTTCAGAAACGCTTTCCTTGTCATTGCCAGTCTACATTTTATATCCTCTCTACTTCGACCATCATCAGTTATTTTGCTACCCAAATAGCAATACTCCTTTACTACTTTAAGTGTCTCATTTCTTAATATAATTCCCCCAGCATCACCCGACTTAATTCGACTACATTCCATTATCCTCGTTTTGCTTTTGTTGATGTTCATCTTATATCCTCCTTTCAAGTCACTGTTCATTCCATTCAACTGCTCTTCCAAGTCCTTTGCTGTCTCTGACAGAGTTACAATGTCGTCGCTGAACCTCAAAGTTTTTATTTCTTCTCCATGGATTTTAATACTTACTCCAAATTTTTCTTTTGTTTCGTTTACTGCTTGCTCAATATACAGATTGAATAACATCGTGGATAGGCTACAACCCTGTCTCACTCCCTTCCCAACCGCTGCTTCTCTTTCATGCCCCTCGACTCTTATAACTGCCATCTGCTTTCTGTACAAATTGTAAATAGCCTTTTGCTCCCTGTATTTTACCCCTGCCACCTTTAGAATTTGAAAGAGAGTATTCCAGTCAACATCGTCAAAAGCTTTCTCTAAGTCTACAAATGCTAGAAACGTAGGTTTGCCTTTCCTTAATCTATTTTCTAAGATAAGTCGTAGGGTCAGTATTGCCTCACGTGTTCCAACATTTCTACGGAATCCAAACTGATCTTCCCCGAGGTCGGCTTCTATCAGTTTTTCCATTCGTCTGTAAATAATTCGTGTTAGTATTTTGCAGCAGTGACTTATTAAACTGATAGTTCGGTAATTTTCACATCTGTCAACACCTGATTTCTATGGGATTGGAATTATTATATTCTTCTTGAAGTCTGAGGGTATTTCGCCTGTCTCGTACATCTTGCTCACCAGATGGTAGAGTTTTGTCAGAACTGGCTCTCCCAAGGCCGTCAGTAGTTCTAATGGAATGTTGTCTACTCCTGGAGCCTCGTTTCGACTCAGGTCTTTCAGTGCTCTGTCAAACTCTTCACGCAGTATCATATCTCCCATTTCATCTTCATCTACATCCTCTTCCATTTCCATAATATTGTCCTCAAGTACATCGCCCTTGTATGGACCCTCTATATACTCCTTCCACCTTTCTGCTTTCCCCTCTTTGCTTAGAACTGGGTTTCCATCTTTGGGGATTAAGGAGCCTGGGAAAAATTCCAAATCGATCTCGAGAATATTTGAGAGTTACATCCACTTGCTTCGCCTGATTGGTATTTGAGTCCCAATCTTCGTTATATAAGAAAATATAAAAATACCATTGCCGTGTGGTCTCCTTGTTACCCTCGTGAATCAGACTGAGGCGCAACTAGGTCGAGTTCCAATATCAAGCCAGAATCCGTAATTTTACCTTTACTTTTTAATATATAGTGTGATGTAACGATGTCTTTCTTCACAACTTTGCATGCTGTATCTACACTGCTCAATAGAATTAAAGGGTTACTTTTTTCGAGCTCATTGCGACGTATAAGTTTTAAAGTTCGTTCAAAGGTGCCCAGAACCTTTCTCTGAAATGATGTAAATGCGCGGTGCCCTGCGACGCCACCCTCGGGCTCGGTGATGCTTCAAATAGCAGAGTTTTGACACGTGAGAAAACATAATACCGCAGCTCGGTAGTTCACGGGCACCATAAGGTGGGTTAATGAAGTCACATTGGCACCAAATTTCACAACATTTCTGGTCAATGCCACCCTGGGCATGTCACGTGATGAGAAGGTCGTCACGGCCCCTCTTTACTCACATTTCATATCTTCTTTTGACGTCCCTCTGATGGAGGTGAGAACCGCGACACTCAGCGTTGAAATCACGCTATTTTCTTATAGGTGCCGAGGAAAACATTTGAGACACACCGACACTCAGAAAAGACCTCAACGGGAGGCATAAAGGTTGTTAATGATAGCAGCTCTTTCCCTTGGACATTGATTCCCACAAATTTCTCGGTGGAAAACGACACTTCGCTGTACGGTGAGCAACAGGATGGTGTTATCGACAACCTTTGACACAGCTGACACCCTCGGACATTTCAATCCTTCTCTAAGAATACTGTAGGGCTGTGTCCCCACTGAACATAACTGCATTGTTTTGGAGTGCAGCGCAACCGCAACTTTTGCTCTGGTGTACAGTTTGCCACCAATCAGGTCCGTTCAAACTGTTCGACGAAATTTGAACGTAATTCAAAACAGTAAGGGCTACTAATGCTTTGTCAGCCGTCCTGTTTTCCGTCCTCCTGCGGCGTCGTCATGTGCGAGTGACACATCAACATGTGTGTCGACGAAACGACAAACTGTGCCTCTAAGACCCGTCAGACCGGCAAATCCGCCGGTGACACGCACCTTCGTTGAGCGTATTACAAATGTACCTTCAGAAATTTCGACACCAGTCAGTCTGGAGATTATTCTAGCGCCTGATGGAGAGGCAACCCCTTCGACAGGTCTTGGATGGCAGGGGTTGCCTAACTTCAAGCGCTACTGTAGCCAATAGGGTGAAATGCTGTCTATCTTTCTGACAACTACACTTATAACATGCTCAACAAAGGTACTTGAGTGGCAACGAGGTTTTGCTGGAACTGAGGAGTCTTAAGGGGAACCGTCGCTGTTTTGTTCATGCACACGTTAATTTTATACTCAAACGTGATCACGCCACAGGAGGGTGGAAAAGATTATGGTCGGAAAGCATGAGTACCCTTTGCTGCTTCGGATCACGTTCAAATGTATACTTATATGAATATTGTAACATTCTGCGTGGTGTCTGTTTGTTCTAAGTCGTGTCTCCCTACCACTTTCGAGCAACGACGCTCTGAGCGTGTTTTTTAGGAAATTGACTAGTTTGAACCTGGGACCTGTTGCTGGTAAGAAGACGCCAGACCACACATGACATGTAGAGTTCAGAAGAGATCAGTGAGACTAGCGATGATATCATCAAATACTTGATGATTTCTGCGTGAGCTCCACTGCACTCCCTGTAAAAGAACCTTAATACTAACTAAATTTAGTGGAAGCGGTTGAAGGCTTTCCTATTTTTAGTTAGCTGGTAAAATAACGTCGAGGAAGTAGTTAAGTTTACCATAGCAATTTTTATTCTACTCACAAAACAATGTTTATAAATTGCACTATTGATAAAAGGAAATATTTTAATACAGGATGATAGAAACCAACTGCGTTCAACAAAAATGTGAACGAATATTCCCTGAATGGGTTTCCAAGTTCTACAATGGATCAAAGGATGAACTATGCCATATCACATCTATAATCTAGGTTGAAATTAAATTTCATAAAAGAGAAAACTATCAAAAATAGTCTACAGATACTCTCAATTATCTTTAATTACTTATTTAACTTGTTGTAAATTACAGTGGCTGATGTGGCTTCTCAATAATTATATAACAGAAAAATCATCGTGTTTCAGATTTTAATTTCTAGTAGCAAATGTGAATATTGTGAGATTTAATTGACGATGGACATTAGTATTCTGCGAAAAGGGGATGTAACTGATGAGACTTCTGCAGTTCTGAGTTAAGGCTTATGCAGCATCGTGTGCGTTCATTACCTTGTCGTAGGTTAGGCAACGTCAGGGGGCGGCGGGCGGCGCAGCTCCACACACCTCGCCGTCTCAGAAGCAACTCTTCTCTAATTTCTCCTTACTACAATTTACCAAAGTTGGTTTAAGAAAAGCTATCTGGCTGTGTTTTCAACTGACCAATCAGCATCTCAGTGTTAACCTTAAGCTCCGCCTACAAAAGTTCTGTCTATCCAATGAGAAACGTTATACTTTTCATGGTGTGGCAATGTTTTTAATGTTTGCTACGTAACAGAGACGCGTATAGTCTCACGCTAAAACTTGAAGCTGGTGTGGCCCTTTTAGTGTTATCGTAAGATCTATACTGTTCTTCTGGAGGGCCCTATGTTTTATCATGGGCTGGAGGTGGTCTTGGCGATCGGCTGGCGACATTGGTGTCCGTCCCTTATCTTAGGGTCTCCTAGCCTACACGATTCTGCTCTCGGCTTCTGTTGTGGTTTTTCCCCTCGGAACTGCGTCTGTTTCACGGTGAGAAGGTATGACATGCATTTAGGCGTTCTTGTGTTAGTCTGTGGTATTCCATTTGTTCACTCGTTGATCGTATTACTTTGGTTAATTTAATGTCAGGATTTATTCGGGAGCTATGTCACATACTGCCGGATTTGCTATCATGTCAGGGTTTTCATGAAAGGTGTTGGATTTGCCTGACACCTTACAATATGGTGTCTGTTCTTTCGGACATGATCGAAAAAACAGACACCATTGATGACCTGCACCTGTCGAGAACGAAATTAGAATTATATTAATACCTTCAGTTGCAGATTGGCGTTGATGTATATCAACGGGGACAGGTGAAAATGTGTGCCTCGACTGGGACTCGAACCCGAGATCTCCTGCTATTATGGTAGACACTCTATCCATCTGAACCACCGAGGACACAGAGGATACCGCGACTCCAGGGGTTTATCCATTCCACGCTCCCTGTGAGACCCACATTCCCAACTTAATAACCACACACTTCATTCGTTGCGTCCCACCCCAGCACACTCATTACTCGTGGAAGACATTCTTAGTAAGCCCCGTAAGAGTTCGGGGAATATATGTGCATCCGCACAGAAGAAGAAGGTCATGGCCGGTATTGCCAGAACTATATACTTATATGAATATGGTGTATGTTCTTTTGGACATGGGGGGACAGTGGAACGCAGCCGAACAGTGTCCTTACGGAAGAGTTGAGACGTCCGAGGGTGTCAGCAGTGTCAAAGGTTGTCAAGAACAGCTTCCTATTGCTCATCGGATTGCGAGCTGTCGCTTTAGAGCGAGAAAGTTGTGGGAATCAACGTCCCAGGGAGAGGGTTGGTACCATTGACGCACTTTATGCCACCCGTTGAGGCATTTTCTTGTCGATTCTGAGCGTCGGTGTGTCTGAAATGTTTTCCCCGGCCACCCATAAGAAAATCGCGTGATTTCAACGGTGGGTGACGCGGTTCTTACCTCCATCGCAAAGACGTCAAAAGAAGGTGTGAAATGCGGGTAATAGGGCCCATGACGACCTTCTCATCATGTAACGTGTTCACAATAGCATTGCACAGAAATGTGGTGAAATTTGGTGCCAATGTGACATCATTAACCTACCTTTCAACCTCCATGAACTTACGAGCTATAACCTGTTTTCGTATGTGTCGTCTTTTGGCTGACGTACCTTTGGGCCAACGGTCAAACTTATGTTTCTCAGTGGGAGACAATTATAGGGTTTTGGGAAAAGCGATGTTTTAATTTTGTCGCAGAGTGTGTTTTGTTGCCATTGCTACAGTTCCAGACCTCGTGATTAGTGCAGACGAGTGAAAACAAACCTTAGAGTCACGTTAAAAGCTTCTTCTGAAACAAAGGTGCTTGTGAAGTTCACGTGATCCATCGGTCCTGGTCTGTTTGACATACACATGGTGTTTACCTGTTTAATTCTTAGTGGCCAGGTGTTCGTACTGTAGCGGTCGCCACCTGCTGCCTGCGCTGATCTCGGGGAGAAGACTTGAGGCGCGCCGCACCTCGGGCGGTGAGAGACGCATGGCTGTGGCACGCCCCTCAGGCGTGACTGATGGCGTCCTGCGAAGCGAGCGCCGCGGTGCGGCTTAGCAGCCGCCTAGCGCGGCACATCCTGGCCACCGGATTTGTGGGACCGAGCCGGCCGCCATCCTTCACGCGTCAGCTAATGGTCTGCGTCGGCCGCTCAGGCGCTATCCGCAGACGTTATGCAAACAATGCGGGTCGCTGTCTCAGCCGCTCTCACCGTGATAGGCGTCAGTGATCGTCTTCCATAGTGAATATCTTTCTGGCACTGGGTCCAGCAAACGAGGAGACACCAGACGGTGAATGTAATCGTCGTGTGACTAGAGCCTCTTGTCGGATAGACCGTTCGCTGAGTGCAAGTCTTTCGATTTGACGCCACTTCGGTGACTTGCTCGTCGATGGGGATGAAATGATGATTAAGACAAAAGAACACACAGTCCCTGAGCAGAGAAAATCTTCGACACAGCCGGGATTCGAACCCGGGCCCTTAGTACTGACATTCTGTCGCACTGGCCAGACGGTGGGAAACTTTGATTTCGGCGATCTGCGGCCTACTAATCGGACACTTCAATGTAACTCCTGTAAATGAATCTAGGCAACTACGGTTTCAAATTTGAAAAAAAGAAGAAAAGTCAGCTACAGCTCATGCCGCAGGTTCCATTTCGCATCAGGTGAAATCATTAGGGCCCTACACGACGAAGCGGTTGGAGAGTTGCTGTCCGCAACTTCCTGGTATGAAGCTCATATGAGTTTAACATGTCAGCTTTTCACCTGGTCGATTTGATCTATGACTCCCTGCTTGTGGCAGTTAACGGCATTTTATTTGGAGAAAGTTCTGTCCCCTTGCTTCCTCTATCGTGGGCTAAATATTTTACTAACGGATGTACACCTGAAGATGAGATTTGATATCACGAAATCGGTCGTGCTCCTGTAAAGAAAGGTACATGTAGAGCTGAAAACAGTTTATTTCTGAAACTAGTCCAGACAGTTTAGTAGTCCACTCATAACGAATACACATTGCATCTACAGGAGAACAGAGCTGATTACTTTGTTGATGTCCACGTTGGAACTGATATAAACAGTCATGAGGGAGTTGAAGCAACAATGATTACCACAGTACATAAAACCAGACAATTGCTAGTAGGACTTGTGCTCCGAGGATTCCGTAAAAACTTAATTATGTATACAGATAATTCACCAATAGGTTTTGATGAGTTCATCTGAAAATTTCAAAATATGTGATTTAAGTGGACGTATCTTTTGATTCATTCAACTGATGCCTTCACTTAGAAGATCAAATGTCTTACACTGCCAAGGAACCAGAGATCTTAATATTCGACATAAATTTCAACTTGATAGCTCTATCCGTTCCAGAGAAATAGTGGTCTTAACAGATGGAGAGGCAGACGGATGACAAAATGATCCTGTCTGCGTTCTGCATTTATCGATTGAGGCACAGGTCACTAATAAGAGCAACTACAACAGTTTTTCGTTTTTAGTAAGTTAAATAAAGACGCAGCCGTGTCGCACCTAAAAGAGAAACTCAAAATATTTACCTTCGGAATACTTTTGCCAAATTGTGCTCCACAGCCGCAGGATATTTGGTGAAAGACATATTTACGTAAACGCCAGCAGCTGCTGCGTAAATTTATTGAAATGTGCTACTAGTATCGATCTATATGGGCCATGTTCTGGCAGCTGTCAATTACATACAAAGCATGAAACGAAGCTTTGTAAAAATTCTTGTAATGTGTTGCACACATGCCGCTAGGAACGTACTGCACAGAAGGTCATCACTTTAGGTGTTTTTTATTAAAATTTGATTTGCTAATGTTAGTTTGTTGACGTTATATTTGTTCCTGATCACTTTAACATTCATCACGTGTTTAAAATTCCTTCATGATGTTGCTGCAAGATATAGATGAAATTGTCCTAGATGTGAAAATGTCCAATTTTTTTTAGTTTTCGTTGGTAGGTTGCAAAAGAGTGTTGAAGTCCCATGTTAAGCAATATACCACGATTTCTGTTTATTCTTAAGTATCCTGTTATTTTCCCACCAATATTTTTACATGCATCTCTTCCTCAATTTGTGCACTAAAGTCGCCAATCGTGATTTAAAACATTAACAAAAAGTAGGTTAATGTAAGTCACTTTTACAAATAATTAAAAGACACTAATTGTATTAAATCAACAAGTTATTAGTAGTATCCAAGTATAATTATTAACTCAAAGAATTTGCAATGAGAAATTAATAAAAGAATGAATTGCCATTCATTTTGCAGTCAGCGAGGGAAATATTTCTATTATCAAATTATTTGCGGGTCAGTAATCGTTTGTAATAGACGTATTTAAATCATTCAGTACTAATATAACAAATAACCTTTGGTATACATCAATAATGATTGTGATGTGTTTAAAAAAATAGAAATTTAAGACCGTTCATTTGTATTCTTTTTAGACTTACTAATTTTGGTCTTTGATGGAAGGCATTTATTGATTTATCTTTTGTACACTACTTCATAAATCAATAAGATACCTTTTACGATGTTTCAGTGAATGAAATGGGTCATGATACTTTCATATTGAGTATGATCATGTATTAACATTGAACACCAATTTTTCTATTTTACTTGATGAAGAACTTTTAAATAAAGTATATTTCACCTCGCATACCTAAAAAAATTTTACTTATAGGCAGTGCAAATAACTTTTAAGATCTATTGTGTCCTGTCGCAGAGGTTTGTTTATTAACAGTAGATGGTGTGGACACTGTGATTTCACTCACTACTAAATTTCTTCAGATTTGCTAATAGCATCATGAACTCAACAACACCTGCCTGTTGTCAGATGCATTTTAATGTCGCCAAAGTCACAAAATTTAGTGCATTAAGGCCAAATAAACGGGAGGCCATGCTATTGAACGTCTTTGACCAAACATTACGTCAGTGTTAGATGTTATCTTACATGTGTAGAAAATGGGGTTGTATCTGACCATGCATATACCATGTTTGCATTGATAGCATGGGTAGCCTGTCGTAAAGGAAATGGTGATGAACTAGATCTGTTAATTTGTTTGGTAAAATGTTATGTCCTATGAGTCTGTCATCCACCATTCAGCCCATACATTAACACAGAAGTGGACCAGTTACCCTGCTTCTTCGATTGCTCTAGTACCTACATCTGCCCACTTGTGAAGATTATGGAAATTTATTAAAACATCCTGTGTGAATCCCACCTTAGATGGAAATAAAATTTAGATTCTGAACTGAAGATCTTCAGCGCCTCATCTTAGAATCCATCGCAAAAACCGTAAACTGGAATGGTGGCCTTGTAGCTTGTGAGCTAGCACACGTTATGAGTTATGTGAATCAAACGTCTGTGTGTGTATGTGTGTGTGTGTGTGTGTGTGTGTGTGTGTGTGTGTGTGAGTGAGAGAGAGAGAGAGAGAGAGAGAGAGAGAGAGAGAGAGAGAGAACTGTGAGACGTCTACTGCGATCTCATGTTTGAATATGTATTTTCAAGTCGCTGGAATAATCAGATTCTGTTTTAACGTCCCATCGACATCAAGGTCATTAGAGATGAATCAGAAACTGTGGTTGGGACAGGATGGGGGATGAAATAGAGTGCATTATCTCAATTAAACCATACTGGACCTCTCATTAAGTGATTTAATGAAATCATGGGAAACCTAAATCTGGAATGCCAGATAGGAATTTGAACAGTTATCCTCTAGAATACGATTCCTGTATCCTTCTACTGTGAGACTTCACCAGTCAGATGAAATATAGCGCTAAGGACTTCGATGAAGAACATTCTGTACATGTACGTAGATAAGGCTACTTGTCATATTGTTGATTTTTACCTTGGCTGCCAAAATGAATAGCGTCCAAAATGAAAAACAGCAATAAAACAAGCCACATTTTCTGTGTGTTGTTTTGGCTGAGTGTGCTATGACCGCTATCCTGACATCTGCGTTGCAAGATGACCAATTGTGTCCAAAGTGGGATGCGTGAGGAGCTGTAGAATGGAATCTTCAATACCACAGCGAGCCTGGACTCATCAGTACTTGCTCAATGACTTCTTCTTCTTCTTCAATGCTTCAAGGGTTAGACAATATGCCTTTTCCGACTTCACATAATTAACTACATCTCTTTCTCGGCGGTCTAAGATCTCTTCTTACTGTGGGCTTGTACTTGTTTACAACTGATGGAATTCTGTTTTTATCCTCCCTCTTGACATCTTACCTTCATTCTTATGTGTATTATTTAGTCTAATCATTTAAATTATAAATTCTTAATTCTGCTCTGATGTCATAATTATTTATGAGGTCTCTCTGTGAGCATCCTTTGACAGTTTTTAAAAATGCGATTTCTCGTAACTGTATTTTACTTTTATCTTTTTTCTCAATCTACAATTTTCTGTCATGAAGCAGCACAGGCGCTGCCAATGTTTTATACAATCCCATGCTAACTTAATTTTTTGAAGTTTCGTGTTAAGTTCTAGATATACCTTGAAATTTTTTGGTTTTCTTTTCTATGTCTTTGTCTTTGTACAAACATACACCAATGCCTAAATAATTCAAGCTTGAGACTTGATCAAGTACATTGTTTTCCAGATATTACTATAAACAATGTTACATCGAACTGGGGTTTCAGGAGTGGGCCACAACTTTTGTTTTAATAGCAGATTTTTTATATTTTTACGTTTTCTTCCTAACTCTTACAACTTATACAAAGAGTGTTGTGTGTCCGCCTTTGTATTTTGTAATACAATTACATCATCTGCAAACAGTACAAAATTTAGATAAGTCCTTTTCAGCAGCACATCTTCATGGATTTTCTTCTTCCAGTTTCTTTTGAGGTCTTCAATAGGGATCTTAAAAGAGCCAGTGACACATTACATCCCTGTCTGACACCCTGATTTAATACTATCTTACCTGTCTCTGAGGAGCCTGTTATTATTTTGGTGTCTTCATATATGCTTCTGATTACCTGCATAGGATGAAAGGGGTATCCACACTTGCCTATTATTTTTCATAGTTTTATTTCTAATGCCCGTGTCAAAGGCTTTTTCGAAGTCAATGAAACCAACATGTGTTTCTAAAATTCTCTTGATATTAAAAATATTACCTTTGTACGAGACTCCTTTCCTAAATGTACTTTTCCCTTCTATTAAACATATGTCTGTTGTTGCTTTCAAGAGGTTGTCCATTAAGTAAGCTTTGTAAAGTTTATTCAGGAGACTTATATCCCATAACTGTCACATGCATTCCTGTGACACTATATATATATATATATATATATATATATATATATATATATATATATATATATATATATATATAAGAGGATCTCTGGTCATCTGGGATTTTATAACTTTTCCAGCATTCATTAAATAAATGTGACAGTCTTATATTGCACAGCATCGCTCCGTACTTCATAAGTTCAGTATTGATTCCATCTGGGCCACAACTCCTGCGATTTTTAAACTTTTCAGATACGGTGCCGTGGCCCGAGGTGGCTGTCTGGAGTGTGGTGATGAGCTGATGCAATTTAAGACTCTAGATATGGTTCGAGTGTCAGGCGATGGCACTCAATGGGGAGCCTCGCCTCGGGGATCCACTTCGAAGCCTAGAACCACCAAGGCTATCCGACAGTTCAATCACCAGCCGCTCCCGTTAGTTAATAACTCTACCTAATAAGCCTATTGCCGGCCCCTTGTGGCCGAGCTGTTCTAGGCGCTTCAGTCTGGAACCGCGCGAACGCTACGGTCGCAGGTTCGAATCCTGCCTCGGGCATGGATTTGTGTGATGTTGATGTTAGGTTTAAGTAGTTCTAAGTTCTAGGGGACTGATGACCTGAGATGTCAAGTCCCATAGTGATCAGAGCCATTATTTAATGAGCCTATTGTTGAGTGCCCACACGTTCGACCAATGCCTGATGCGGAAGCTGTGGTGGTCGCTTGCACGAGCCGACAGATCTATGATAATGGGTGAGCGGGGAGTACTCACTTCGGCCAGATGGGATATGAAAAGAGCTGTACTTCGTTCGTCGTAAGAATAAATCTGACGTAAACAAACATAAAGGCGATGATAGGTCAGGGGCTGTAGGATAAGTACACTGTTCTGTTAAGCTCTTGGAAGTAGGTCCAACTTACGTCACTGTAAATGAAACTAAGATATTCAAATGTATTAACAGCATCGGCGTTTTTCTTGGTCATACTTTAGCAACGTAGTTCTTATTTCAAAGAACATGTACAGCCGCTGCCTCTGTAGACGCTATTTGTGGTCTGATGGTCGCGCTGTTAATATGTACTGGCCGCGCGGAGTGGCCGCGCAGTTAGACGCGCCATGTCACTAATCGTGCGGCCCCTCACGCCGGAGGTTCGAGTCCTCCCTCGGGCATGGATGTGAGTGTTGTCTGTAGCGTTAAGTTAGTTTAAGTAGTGTGTAAGTCTAGGGAGCGATTACCTCAGCAGTTTGGTCCCTTAGGAATTCACACACATTTGAACATTTTTGAATACGTACTGTTAAAACGGCAGATTCCGTGTACTCGCCATTCACCTACATAAATCGGCAACCTTTCAGACATTGATGCATCACGGGTTTGCATAGGTACAAGGCGTTTCTTGCCTCCACTGCGTCGATCATAACATGGACGACAGATGGCAGGACATGCTCCACCAGAGGTCTTCAGTACCAGGGACCTATTTCCTCCGTCGTGTCACGTATGCGGAACTGGATCGGCATTAATTTCTTCGCGCCCCATCTATATAGGGAGGCGCAAGCCAACACGTCGGTATTTGGCTCCACCGGAGCTCTGGGCCAATTCATGCTCCGCCTCTTAGCAGCCCGTGAGTCAGAGCCCCATCGAAAGCCAACGCAGTAGGACCTTCGACTTCCCAGCGATATCCCGAGACGCACCTGTCAGCCAACTATGTCGCACGCTCACCCTCCGTCGTTATGAATTGCCACTGGCGTAGTCTTCACGTCCCACTACGTTTATCCACTGTGCATTCCAGGCATATGCCTGTTAGTGTCTGAGAAGTAGCGTTATTTTTTATTCAGCACAGTTTTCCTTTGTTATTACATCTCTCTATTGCGGTCTAATAAAACCCTGTTTTCCTTTATCTGTGTCTTACTGTTTCTTACCAGGCATCTCCCCGTGTGAGACATAGCACCTGACACTGCTTCCTGCTTCGCAGTGAAACACGTGGGCGTAACACCGTTAAAAATAGCGAGAAACTTTCTGTTCTGAATGTTTTTCACAAGATTAAAGAGAAATCGGGTTTTAAGTTTTTCAAGAAGCAGTAATTACTAAGTATAAGGAATCTGTGGTCACGAAACTCTTTCCGCAATTGGTATCGTTGAAGTCTGATCAATGAGTATTTTGTGGGGCGCTTGTTCGAATCTCCTTGTAGTCTTTACTTCTTTTTGTTCAGTGTGAGTACCTACATCATTGAAATACGAAATTCATCGAATGTATGCTAATTATCACATATTTTATCATTATTTTTATGAAAAATATAGGTCTTCTTGTTTATAATTATATATAATACGAAAAATTCTAGTTCTCTTTTCAAATATAAATGGTTAATTATGGATATTTTAAAAAGATTGTTAAAGATTCTTCAAGTTAAGACAGCACTTCACAAAATTTTGTGGAGAAAAATGAAATACGCTTCATTTGGGTATGTCTATTATTTTATACCATAGACGAAGTCTCACACGAGCCAGAGTGATAATCGTCGTAGAACCACGCAAAAGAATAATTTTCACAGCATCGAGCACACTGCACAAATGCTGCATTTTTACAGCTGCCACCATACCGCTGCAATCTCAACCCAACAGAGCTCATGTGGAGCCAAGTTAAGGGATACACTTGTTGTAGCTGGGATTCACAGTCATAAGAAACATCTTGAAGGGCATCATCATTACGCCAGTGACTGCTGTAAGTTTTTATTGTACACTATTGCTATTTCTGCTTTAGGCCATTATCAAGTGATATAACATGGCTTGAAGCCATAATATCACTTGATAATGGCCTAAGGCCGAAACTGCAACAGTGTGTAATGAAAACTAATATCAGTGACTGGCGTAAAGATGATGTCCTCCAAGTTGAGGGGTTCGTCGTGAGAAATAATAAGACGTTTAAGCTAGGAGACGTACTGGAACTAAAGCACGAAGTTTGTTACACGTCTCCGCCGACCGCTGGCGAAATGCAGAATAGCAGGTCATAAAAGAAGACGAGAAAATATACTTATTTTGGTGGCTTCGGGGCATCTGTCGTTGATCGACTCGTTATCGAGGTAGCATATGATAGCTCCAGTACTGAAATGTACTTCTCGAAGTCGGATATGGAAGGTGTACAGAGATTAAAAGACTGCCTATAATACCTTCAGTGACTTCAATTCTTAACTACGAGGCCTGTTCAGAAAGTAAGCTCCGATTGATTGCCAAATTGAAACCACAGTGAACATCAGAAATGTTTTACTTGTAACAATTAGCTACATCTTTCAGCTACTTCTCTACGTAGTCGCCGTTCTGACTTAGACTTTTGTCATAGCGTTGTACCAACTTTTCAATAGCCTCATCATAGAAGGCAGCCGCCAGTGCTTTCCGCCAATTCTCCACGCTGGCCTACACCTCGTTGTCTGTGTCAAAATGTTGTCTTCAAAGACAGCGGTTCATGTGACCAGAGATGAAACTCAGGGGGAGACAATTGCGGACTGTATTGTGGGTAATCTCACATTTCCATTTGAAAACGATGCAGGAGCATCTTCATTGCCCCTGCAGAATGCGGCTGAGAATTGTCTTGAAGAAGAAACAGCACGACAGTTATGTAATGTTAGCTGCATAGCTTCAGGCGAAATTTCTCACCAGGCCCTCGTACTTGGCGGCAGACACTATTTTCTAGACATCTTTACGCACTCACTGCGAGCTCAGAAATGAGAAGAGCGACGTGATGCTAACTGGGGTTATACTAGAGACACTACCCAACACATCTGTGCAAAGATTTATCGGATTTTCATAGTCGTTTCCATTTCGCGACCGATCGGAGCTTACTTTCTGAACGCCCCTCGTATATGGTGAAATCCCTGCGATACCCTCACACATAGCTCACGCAGAAAAATTACCCAGTTTTTAAGTTAGGAATTTCCATCATTCTTGTATTTAATTACAGTACTATGTTAGCTAAAATCGAGAGCATGTCGTGGTTTCCGCCTGGTCACGTAATAAGCGTATTTCTAGAGTTTCGCCTTATATTATGTCATTCTGTTTAAAAATTAAATACATTCGAAACTATATTGTTCCTCTATTCGTCTCTTTCTACTTCTCAACTGCAACGGTTCACATCAGTGCTCCTTAGTTGGAACACTCGGCTGGCGAGTGCCATCCTAGTTAAATGCGCCGGTGTATCTGTTGGCCAACATATCGACGAGTGTGAGTATATGCGCGCGTAATGGGCAGCGTATACGTACCCTCGAAACAGCTTGGCTTCCACTCCATGTGCGACAAAATACAATGAGGTTCCATGAAACACGGAAGAATACATAATGAAATACACTAGTGTTCAGAAAAACAGAACATCCTGAACGACTAGAGATAGAAAGTTGATATTCACAAGATACAAGCATTAGTATGTTCTGCAGAAATGATTAGCATTTGAACTATGTCGCCCCGCACATTCAAGTTCAACACCGATGTCGCGGCGCAGCACCACCTACCGGTAAAATGTGGCTGTGGCTCTCGTTGTTGCTATAAACCAAAGCTAATGGATCAGTGTAGCTTGAGCAGACATGCAGGCTGCCTCGCAGACGAACCGTACCGTCATATCAATGAGTTTGAAAGAGGCTGCATTGTTGACATGAGAGATTGTGATGCATCCATCCGGTGAATTGCTGTTCGTATTGGACGAAATGTTTCGTGAGTTCAACGGGCATGTGCAGTGTGGTTCACGGGAGGCCGTAGAACAAGACGAGATGGGTCAGGTCGCACTATCCAGGTCAACTCCCCCCCTCCCCCCCCTCCCCCCCCAGAAGATCGACACCTCATCCGAACGCCACTGTAACAGATCTGGGTCCTCCCCGGCACTGGCGCAACAGTGGAACATGTAACACATCGTACACTATCAGCGGTGACAGACCGTCGCCGTTTACTAAGGCATGGCTTAGTGGTGCGCCTCGTCCACTTGTCCAACTATCTACATCTACATCTATATCCATACTCCGCAAGCCACCTGACGGTGTGTGGCGGAGGGTACCTTGAGTACGTCTATCGGTTCTCCCTTCTATTCCAGTCTCGTAATGTTCGTGGAAAGAAGGATTGTCGGTATGCTTCTGTGTGGGCTCTAATCTCTCTGATTTTATCCTCATGGTCTCTTCGCGAGATATACGTAGGAGGGAGCAATATACTGCTTGACTCCTCGGTGAAGGTATGTTCTCGAAACTTCAACAAAAGCCCGTACCGAGCTACTGAGCGTCTCTCCTGCAGAGTATTCCACTGGAGTTTATCTATCATCTCCGTAACGCTTTCGCGATTATTAAATGATCCTGTAACGAAGCGCGCTGCTCTCCGTTGGATCTTCTCTATCTCTTCTATCAACCCTATCTGGTACGGACCCCGCACTGCTGAGCAGTATTCAAGCAGTGGGCGAACTACCTTTGACGAATGTGCAGAAACATGCTAGACAGCAGTGATGTATGCTGCGACGTCACTAAGGACAGGAATGGCATTAGACAGTGTTTTCGGACGAATCTAGGTTCTGTTTGTTTGAAAATGATGGCCGCATTTTTGTTCGTCGCGGGCAGGGGGAGCGGCTTCACAGTGACTGCATTCGCACAAGACATACAACGCTTACTCAAGGCCTTATGTTGTGGTGTCCTATTCGGTAGAACCAAAAATCACAGTTCGTGTGTCCAGGACACTGTGACCAGTGTGACCCTCGTGAATGACATCTTGCAACTTGTAGCCATACACTTTCTGCACCCCACATACCATTTTTCAGTAAGACAATGTACGGCCGCACGTTGCTGCAAGGACAAATGCCTTCTTGGTGTCACAGGATGCCAACCTTTTGCCACTGGTCCTGCAGATCACCAGACTTGTCGCCAATCGAAAATGTGTGGGATATGGAGAAACGACAGGAGCAACGCTGTGGCCAGAAACGATGGCTGCAGCGTTTGACCTAGTGACATACACCTTAGATGAACTTTGCAACCACATGAATGCAGCATGGATAGCATAGGACGCCATTCTGCCTTATACGTGCCGATGCCATCACACATGAACAAATCGTCGGGTCGTCAGGAACCATGGCGGACCCTGTACCTACTAGGCAACAGGACACATGTTGAATCGTGGTGACTGAAGTGATAATCATTTCTGTAGCACATACTAATGTAGATGTCGTGTTAATAAGGACGTCCTATATCTAGTCATTCAAGGTGTTCTGCTTTTTTCTGAATTTGAGTGCATTTACATCATACTCTTATGATGAACACAGTATAGGCTCGCAACACACAACCAGATGCAGAAACACTTGTGCTACAGCACGTAGCAGTGTGGTCCACCAGTAATGACAGAACGTTGCGTTACAGATAAGTACGCAACCATTATTACAGAGCTCAGTCTCAGAACTACGTAGGCGTCTGGCCTGCATAACCCTTCGCTGGTTACAACAGCTTGTGCCAGGCCAATGCTGCAGCGGTACATACTCAAAATGACATTCATCAACTTCGTACAAGCTGCAGGACACTCTGAGTATAAAACGAATGAGCGTGTCGTTCGCCGTACATTGATCAATGCTGCAGGCTAAACGATAGCAGAATATTGTGACTACCATTTACCATCTGAAATAATAACACTCTGTTTCACTGTTTACGGGACATGGAATAACTGACTCCAATCGGCTACCAACACAACTTCAAAATCGTTACGTACCGAATGTCATCAATTAACAGTGATATGTGTCTGACAGCATCACAGTGAGAGGACCAAGTACAAACAAAACTATGAGAAAGGACAAATGGGCGTCAACAGGAAGGCATCCGACACCTCTGAGTACAGCCTGTTATTGGCACAAATAAAATGGTCTATATCGCAACAAGCACCTGTTTTCATCTCTTTTAGGGTTCCGTAGTTCACTCAGTCAAAACGTGCCGTTGTAGAATCACTTTGTTGTCTGACTGTCTGCCTGGCTGTTAAGACCCCTCCTTCTCAGGAACTTGTAGAGGTATCAAGATGAAATTTATGTTACATACTAATTCTATGCTGCGAAAAATTTAAGATTCTAAGTCAATGCAATCAAAAACTACGGCCAAATATGTCAGATATTTAGATAGCCGCAAACTCACGTATCAAACCTAGTAGATGAACTGTCTAAAAACCAAGTTCAGTGGCCCGTTGTCTAGGGGTGGAAAGATAACGATAGGTGCAAGGAAAGTCACTGGGATGAAACCATTAATAAGAGAAGAAATATTTCAACTCATCGACGACAGAAGGAAGTAAAAAATCATTCACTGAACTCCAGGAATGAAGAAATACATGTCACTTCCGAATGAAATAAATATGAACTTCTGGGAAGCTAATGTGAAATGACTGCATGAAAAAGTGAAGAAATCGAAAAAGAAAGGACTGTTGGAAGGCCTAACATGACATACAGAAAAGTCAAAATAACATTTTGTGAAATTAAAAGCAAAGACGGTAACATTAAGAGTGCAATGAGAATTCCAATGCCGCGCGGGATTAGCCGAGCGGTCTGGGGCTGCAGTCACATACTGTGCGGCTGATCCCGGCCGAGGTTCGAGTCCTCCCTCGAGCATGGGTGTGTGTGTTTGTCCTTAGGATAATTCAGGTTAAGTAGTGTGTAAGCTTAGGGACTGATGACCTTAGCAGTTAAGTCCCATAAGATTTCACACACATTTGAACATTTTTGAGAATTCCGCTGTTAAACGCAACGGAGAGGTGTCTATGACTGGAATGACTTGCCTGATGTCGTGATGCGAGAAGGAAACATAGTCGACTGGGAAGAGATAGGGATTGCAATATTAGAATAAGAATTTAAAGGAGCTTAGGACGACTTAAGACCAAATCATGCAAAAAGGCAAAATAAGATATCATCGGAATTTGTAAAATCTTTGAGGGAAGTGCCAAAAAACAACTATTCCGATTGATGTGTAGAACCTATGAGACTGGCGATGTGCCATCAGACTTTCGGAAAAACATCATCGATATAATTCCGAAGACAGCAAAACTCGACAGGTGCGAGAATTACCGCACAATCATCTTGACAGCTCATGAATTCAAGTTGTTGACAAGAACAATGCACAGAAGAATAAAAAAAAATGGGGATCTGTTAAACGCCGAATAGTTTTTCTGTAGGAAATGTACGGACAACGGAGACGCAGTTCTGACGTTGCGGTTAATAATGGTAGCAAGAATGAAGAAAAATGATGGCATTCACATATGATTCTGTCGACCAAGAAAATGCGTTCGACAATGCAAAATGGCGCAAGTGTTTGAAATTCTGAAGTGCTGGGATTAAAAAGGTTTAACACAGAACTCAGTGTTTCGCTCTTGCTGTTCCATCTACACATCGAAGGAGCAATGACGGAAATAAAAGACTGAAATAATGTAGGATCAAAAATCATCGTGAAAAGACATCTCTGGTAAGATTCTCTGATGACAGTGCTATTCTCAGTGAAAGTGAAGAAGAATTACATGATCTGCTGAATGCAATGAACAGACTAATGAGTACAGAATATGGATTGAGAGTAAATCGAAAAGAGACGAAAGTAACGAGAAACAGCAGAAATGAGAACAACGGGCACCTCAACATCAGCATTGGGAATCACAGAGAAGACGAAGTTAAGGAATACCGCTAACTAAGCAGCAAAATAATTCACGATGGACGGAAAAGGGTGGACACAAAAAGTAGACAAACACTGGCAAAAAGTGCATTCCCTGCCAAGAAAAGTTTACTAGTATCAAACACAGACCTTAATTTGAGTAACAAATTTCCGAAAATGTTCATATGGAGCACAGCATTGAATGGTAGTTAAACATGGACTGTGGGGAAATCGAAACAGAAGAAAATCAAGATGTGGTGCTACAGACGAAGGTTGAAACTCAAATGGACTGATAAGATAAGGAATGAGGAGGGTCTCCGGAGAATCTTAGAGGAAAGGAATATACCGAAAACTCTAAGATGAAGAAGGGACAGTATGAAAGGATATCTGTTAAGACATCAGAGTATAACTTCCATAGTACTAGAGGGAGCTGTAGAGAGTAAGAGCTGTAGAGGGAGACGGAGACTTGAATACACCCAGCAAAAAAGTAGAGGACGTGGGTTACAAGTGCTACTCTGAGATGAAGAGGTCGGTACAGGAGAGAAATTCGAGGCGGACCGCATCAAACGGGTCACAACACAGCTGACTCGAAAAAGAAAAGAATAAATGTAAATATCTGTCGGACCTGGTGGGTTAGCGGAAAAGCACGAGCCTGAAAAAAAAAGAAACCAGAGGTCGTGTATCTACTCTCACTCAAATTACTGATTTTTCGGTCTTCGTTTTAGCCTAGACTTCACCTCTCAACGATGTGAGGAATCGCGGGAAGCAACACGAGGTTCGGATTCCACGTTCATTTTTATCCTGTTGGACAACTCGAGTAGATTACAGTCACAGAAGTCGCCGCAGTGGCATCCAAAAGAAATACTTACACCAGGTCATTGAACCACAACAGATTACTACTGTTATCTACACTCATGCTCGTAAATTAAGGATTATTGCAATATGTGGTGCCACACAACGTGGTACTACACAAAACTGGCGCTTATATCATCACACGGTATTGGTGATAAGTTGAGAAAACCGTCCTGAAACACATGTGCTACAAAACGCCACTTTTCCCTGTGCATGTACCGCGACTTCAATAGGGGATATGATCAGCATGCACACGTACACAGGCCGCGCAACGGGTTGGGATACTCTGGATCAGGTGGTCGAGCACCTGCTGTGGTATAGCCTCCCATTCTTGCAGCAGTGCCTGTCGGACCTCCTGAAGTGTCCTAGGGGTTTGGAGACGTGCAGCGATACGTCGATCGAGAGTATCCCAGACGTGCTAGATGGGTTTTAGGTCTGGCGAACAGGTAGGCCACTCCATTCGCCTGATATCTTCTGTTTCAAGGTACTCCTCCACGATGGCAACTCGTTGGGGAACGTGCGTTATCATCCATCAGGAGGAGGTTGGGACCCACTGCACCCCTAAAAAGGCGGACATACTGGTGCAAAATGACGTCCCGATACACTTGATCTGTTACAGTTCCTCTGTCAAAGACATGCAGGGGTGTATGTGCATCCCACACCATCAAACCACGACCTCCATACACGTCCTGTTCAAGGATATTAAGGGGTTAGTATCTGGTTCCTGGTTCATGCCAGATGAAAACCCGGCGAGAATCACTGTTCAGACTATACCTGCACTCTGTGAACATAACCTGGGACCACTGTTCCCATGACCATGTACTGTGTTCTTGACACCAGGTTCAAATGGTTCAGCCGTGTGGTTAAAGGCGCTGCAGTCTGGAACCGCAAGACCGCTACGGTCGCAGGTTCGAATCCTGCCTCGGGCATGGATGTTTGTGATGTCCTTAGGTTAGTTAGGTTTAACTAGTTCTAAGTTCTAGGGGACTAATGACCTCAGCAGTTGAGTCCCATAGTGCTCAGAGCCATTTGAACCATTTTTTTCAAATGGTTCAAATGGCTCTGAGCACTATGGGACTTAACATCTATGGTCATCAGTCCCCTAGAACTTAGAACTACTTAAACCTAACTAACCTAAGGATAGCACACAACACCCAGCCATCACGAGGCAGAGAAAATCCCTGACCCCGCCGGGAATCGAACCCGGGAACCCGGACGTGGGAAGCGAGAACGCTACCGCACGACCACGAGATGCGGGCTTGACACCAGGCTTTACGGGCTCTGCTGTAACCGGTGGTCGGTGGAATGCACCTTTCAGGTCTCCGGGCGAATAATCAATGTCTGTTCAGTCGTCTGTAGACTGAGTGCTTGGAGACAACTGTTCCAGTGGCTGCGGTAAGGTCCCGAGCAAGGCTACCTGCAGTACTCCGTGGCCGTCTGCGGGCACTGATGCTGAGATATCGGTCTTCTTGTGGTGTTGTACACTGTGGACGTCCAGTACTGCAACGCCTGGACAGGGTTCCTTCTGCTGGAACCGTCGCCATAATCGTGAGATCTCACTTTGTGGCACACAGAGGGCCCGTGCTACGACCTGCTGTGTTTGACCAGACTCCAGTCACTATAGTATTCTACCCCTCATAACGTCATCTATCTGTGTTCTTTGAGCCATTTTCATCACACAGTCACCATTAGCACGTCTGAAAACGTCTGCACACTTACTCGCTGCACCGTACTCTGACATGCACCAATATAGCTCCACATATGTGGACTGCTGCCAGCGCCACCGTGCGACGACCGCAGGTGAAATGCACCGAATGATCCTACACCGAGGTGATTTAAACCCACAAGCCGTCCAACAGAGCGTTGTTTCACTCTGTATCAGCATTATCCTTAATTTATGAGCATGAGTGTATATACGTAATTAAGGTTTTATGTCAAGCGCGCATCGTGCCTGCACTTGTTCGATTTTTATTAACTATAAGTGCCTCCTATAAGAAGATGGGTGTTCTCTTGAAATTCCGAGTAAATCAACTCCGAGCGGAAAGAACGCAAAAGTAATGTTTGCCTTACTATATATAGATTATTCAGCGCTGTGATTTGATAGTGTATTATTAGGGTATTTGCGCGGAAGAGAATGACAATATCGTTACCTTTAGGGGCTGACATGGTCACAATCTGAGATGGACACATGAATGACTCTACATCGATCTTCACATGATCGATCTTCGCTTCGCATATCAAGGCATTTTATATAATAAATTTTACTTGAACATGTATTTTGCAATAAGTCACAATAATGATAAGTGACCATAATGATTCCCAAGGGCAATCACCAATTGTCACTGAGAATCTGTAGGTACTATGTTTGAGGTGGATTACGGAAATTCAGTGGAGTAATAATTCTCGCCGACCGGACAATGGACGAGCGGCCGTTAGTCACTGTGAGATCTGCAGGGCTCTGTTGCCAGAGGAAGGGCAGAGGGTGAGCTAGGCGCGCGGCGGTTGTCTCCGCTAATTAGGCACCTGGTGACGGAGGCGGGGGAGTGGGGGCGAGGGAGAGGGGACCGCGTCTGCAGCGTGGCATTACTCGATTACCACCCGTGCCCCGGGACGAGCAAACACGGTTAAGGGCGCCAGGCCAGAGGCGGTGTGAAGCCTGGCGGACGGGCTGTTTTTATAAGACTCTGAAGACCGTCGAGTATATCCGGCTCATAAATGTACACAGTAGCATACGCTCTTAAGCAAACAAATAGCGTAACAACGCGTAAAATTTACCGGGGGCAATAAAACTGATGTCACGTACGTGGTGACTTCAAGCATTAAGTCACAAACGTCCCACGCTAAGACCATTGCGCTACAAGTTTGACACATGGTGAGAACGGAGTTAATGTTCCGAGTTTCCTACAGATGTAGTTCTGCTCCAGTGCGAAAAACAGGTGCATCACGGTGTGAGAGTGAAATGGCACGGAAATGTGAAACGTGCTGTAAAGCTAAAGGACACTGTGCTGCTTGATAGCTGTGGGTAATACATCAAAATTACAGACACAGATTTAGAGGAAAATTTTGGAAACTTTTTCTTTGAGTCATCAGTCTTTTGACTGATGTGATGTAGCCAGACACGAATTCTTCTTCTGTGCCAACGTTTCCATCTCAGAGTAGCACTTGCAATCTACGTACTCAATTAATTGTTGCATGTATTACAATCTCTGCCTTCCTCTTCAGGTTTTACCCTCTACAGCTCCCTTCAGTACCATGGTAGTTATTCCGTGATGACTGAACAGATGTCCTCTCATTCTGCCTCGCCGGCCATTGTGGCCGTGCGGTTCTAGGCGCTTCAGTATGGAACCGCGTGACCGCTACGGTCGCAGGTTCGGATCCTGCCTCGGGCATGGATGTGTGTGATGTCGGTTGGTTGGTTGTTTGGGGAAGGAGACCAGACAGCGTGGTCATCGGTCTCATCGGATTAGGGAAGGATGGGGAAGGAAGTCGGCCGTGCCCTTTCAGAGGAACCATCCCGGCATTTGCCTGGAGTGATTTAGAGAAATCACGGGAAACCTAAATCAGGATGGCCGGACGCGGGATTGAACCGTCGTTCTCCCGAATGCGCGTCCATGGTCTAATCACTGCACCACCTCGCTCGGTGTGTGATGTCCTTAGGTTAGTTAGGTTTAAGTAGTTCTAAGTTCTAGGGGACTAATGAGCACAGATGTTAAGCCCATAGTGCTCAGAGCCATTTCAACCATTCTGCCCCGCTTATTGTTAGTGTTTTTCATTTATTCCTTTCCTCGCCCATTCAGCGGAGAACCCCTTCAATCGTTACCTTATCAGCCCACTTAATTTTAAACATTCTTTTGTACCACCACATCACACATGCAATGTCTCCTCTTCCAGTTCTCCGACAGTTCAAGTCTCATTCCCATACAATGCTGTGCTCCAAAAGCACATTCTCAGAAATTTATTTCTCAAATTAAGACCTGTGTTTGATACCAATAGACCTCTCTAGGCCAGGAAATCCCTTTTTGTCTGTGCTAGTCTGCTTTTGATGGCCTCCTCGTTCCGTCTGACATGCGTTATTTTGCTGCCTAGAAGAAAAATTCCTTAACTTCCTCTATTTTGCGGTCCCTAATACTGTTGTTAAGTATCCCGCTGTTTTCTTGTCTGGTACTTCTCATTACGTTCGTTTTCCTTCGGTTTACTCCCAGTCCATATTCTGTACTGGCTAGGCTGTTCATCCTGTTCAATGCATCGTGTGATTTATCTTCCCTCTCTCTGAGTATAGCAATGTAATCAGAGAGTCTTATCATTGAAATCGTGTCACCTTGAATTTTAATTCCACCCTTGAACTCTTCTTGTATATGCGCCGTTGTTTCCTCGACGTCTACAAAAAATGGTTCAAATGGCTCTGAGCACTATGGGACTTAACTGCTGTGGTCATTAGTCACCTATAACTTAGAACTACTTAAACCTAACTAACCTAAGGACGCCACACACATTCATACCCGAGGCGGGATTCGATCCTGCGACTGTAGCGGTAGCGCGGTTCCAGACTGTAGCGCCTAGAACCGCTCGGCCACTCCGGCCGGCTCCGACGTCTACACTGAACAGCAAGTAAGAAAGATTACATCCCAGCCTAACACCATTTTTAATACCTGTACTTCGTTCTTGATCTTCCACTCTTATTGTTCCGTCCTGGCTCTTGTTCCCATTACACACTACTGGTCATTAAAATTGCTACACCAAGAAGAAATTCAGACAAATATTCTTTACTATTATTATTTTCACGCAATTTGGGTGCATTGATCCTGAGAAATCAGTACCCAGAACAACCACCTCTGACCGTAATAACGGCCTTGATACGTCTGGGCATTGAGTCAAACAGAGCTTGGATGGCGTGTACAGGTACAGCTGCCCATGCAGCTTCAACACGATACCACAGTTCATCAAGAGTAGTGACTGGCGTATTGTGACGAACCAGTTGCTCGGCCACCATTGACCAGATGTTTTCAATTGGTGAGAGATCTGGAGAATGTGCTGGCAGGGCAGCAGTCAAACATTTTCTGTATCCAGAAAGGTCCGCACAGGACCTGAAACATGAGGTCGTGCATTATCCTGCTGAAATGTAGGGTTTCGGAGGGATCGAATGAAGGATAGAGCCACGGGTCGTAACACATCTTAAATGTAACGTCCACTGTTCAAAGTGCCGTCAATGAGAACAGGAGGTGACCGAGACGTGTAAACAATGGCACCCCATACCATCACGTCGGGTGGTACGCCAGTATGGCGATGACGAATACATGCTTCCATTGTGCATTCACCACGATGTCGCCAAACACGGATGCCACCATCATGCTGCTGTAAACACAACCTAGATTCATCCGAAAAAATGATGTTTTGATATTCGTGCACCAAGGTTCGTCATTGAGTACACCATCGCAGGCACTCCTGTCTGTGATGCAGCGTCAAGGGTAACCGCAGCCATGGTCTCCGAGCTGATAGTCCGTGCTGCTGCAAACGTCGTCGAACTGTTCGTGCAAATGGTTGTTGTCTTGCAAACGTCCCCATCTGTTGACTCAGGGATCGAGACGTGGCTGCACGATCCGTTACAGCCATCCGGATAAGATGCCTGTCATCTCGACTGCTAGTGATACGACGCCACGGTGTTCCGTGTTACCCTCCTGAACCCACCGATTCCATATTCTGCTAACAGTCATTGGGTCTCGACCAACGCAGTACCAATGTCGCGATACGATAAACCGCAATCGCGATAGGCTTCAATCCGACCTTTATCAAAGTCGGAAACGTGATGGTGCGCATTTCTCCTCCTTAAACGACGCATCGCAGCAACGTTTCACCAGGCAACGCCGGTCAACTGCTGTTTCTGTATGAGAAATCGGTTGGAAACTTTCCTCATGTCAGCACGTTATAGGTGTCACCACCGGCGCCAACCTTGTGTGAATGCTCTGAAAAGCTAATCATTTGCATATCACAGCATCTTGTTCCTGTCGGTTAAATTACGCGTCTGTAGCACGTCATCTTCGTAGTGTAGCAATTTTAATGGCCAGTAGTGTATATTGTAAGAGGTCCATGACTAAGAAATTCATTACTGACGCACTCGTGCAGATGTAATTTCGATGGATTGCTCACGCGCTGCCTGCGATATGTAAGCTGCAATAGAATCGGAGACCAGAGAGCAGTGCCGGCAGCAGTAGTAGGTGTAGCTCCGGCAGCAGTTGGGGGTAGTGGCTCGCAGTCGAGTTGTTGGGGCCGGTCGTGGAGACCGATGTCGATGCCTGAGCCATTATATCAAGTCCCATGTACATGTCTTTAAAAATGTTTTCGTAATAATCTTTCTTATAAAATAAGTTTTACAATCATTCATCTGAATTTAAAGATTTTACCCATTTCTCCTATCCATGGTCTTCCCGATTATCGTAAAGAAAAATCAGTTGTTTCTTTTGTATATGACAAATCTAGCGGCCTGCATTGCACTGGGCTGTACCAGAAAAATTTCTTATAGGAGCAGATATATACGCGTTATCCGGCGACATAATTGAGGTAAGAATTTTCAGTTTATTCAGAATGACTTTTCAGGCCATGACACAGCATTGCTGACGTCCAGAGTTACCAGTTCAGGTTCACAGTCAGTTAATTATATATGAATCGCATTTTCATTGGGAGGTTAGTCACATTTTATTCCGAGGTTACGGAAATAAACTGTTGGGAGGTTACACTAAATGTGAATGTTGTAAGAAAAATAAGTGTTGGGAGGTTAGAATATTACCCTTCTTTTCCCAAAGCCTTTTTCACAGAATTTCGAACATTTTACACAACTTTACATTGAGGAACGGTTTTTCCAGGTCGAAAAATCCTATGAACGTGTCTTGATTTTTCTTCATTCTTGCTTCCACTATCAACCTCAACGTCAGAAATGCGTCTCTTTTACCTTTACCTTTCCGAAACCCAAACTGATCGTCATATAACAGATCGTCGATTTTATTTTCCATTCAGGCGGTATATGAACAAAATGCGAAGCCGTGTCCAGCCGTAATGAAGTCGTGCCAAGCCCGCACAAATGTGGGTGATGGTGATCGGGAAGGCTGCAGACATCGACCACGGAAGACAATGTCCAGTATTTTCCCGATGCTGGAAGAACATCTCGGTAGCTCGGAATGCACATCAAACTGTAGATTCCCCTATAAATGGCTGGTGAAGTCAGTTCAAAGGTCGGAGGAAGGAAACGGCAACCACATCGTAAAGGTCCAAGTCTAGTAAAGCACTGTAG
This sequence comes from Schistocerca americana, assembly GCF_021461395.2. Taxonomy (NCBI): domain Eukaryota; kingdom Metazoa; phylum Arthropoda; class Insecta; order Orthoptera; family Acrididae; genus Schistocerca; species Schistocerca americana. The sequence goes on from NC_060119.1 coordinate 1,019,399,616, forward strand.
TGTTGAAAACAATCTTTGAACTGTTGATAGCAGCAGAAGGAACATCTGGGGCCAGAAAGAGATTTTCTGACAATGAGAACGTCCGCATAGCGGTTCTCGAATGACTCCGTGATGATGGAGGCGATTTCTTTCGTTGGGGAATGGAACGATTGGAAGAGCGTTCCGACCACTATTTACAGAGGCAGTAAAAATGTAAATACCATGCGTCATTGTTGGCTGGGAAATTCTGTGGGCGTTGATTCAGCTGCCCGTGGGAAGGGTGTTCTTCCTTCGTGCACAATGGTTCCTTTCCTTGCGGGCATGTGACGGTTCTATCGTAGGTGTGTTTCTTGAGCTCATGTGAGTTACGTTTTTTTTTTTTTTATGATGATGAGAGCATAACAGCCTACTCCTCTCGAATAACACAAAGAGGGCCTCCGAGTAGGGCGTCCCCGTCCGACAGACAGATTGCTGTCAACAATGTCACATGTCCTCATTTCATGAGACACTGCGGGAAGGCTTGGAATTTAATCGAGGTCACAGCAGTAAAGACACGATCAGGAACTTTAGGACTCCTCTTACATCTACATCTACATGAATTACAAATCGCATTAAAATGCCTGGCAGAAGATTCATGGAACCACCTTGCAATTTCGAACAGAGCGCGGGAAAAAGCTAATACTATATCTTTCCATGCGAGCTCTGATTTGCCTTATTTTATTCTGATGATCGCTTCTCCCTAATAATGTGGTACCAGCAAAATATTTTCGCATTCGGAGGAGAAAGTTGGTGATTGAAATTTCGTGAGAAGATTCTGCCGCAACGAAAAAGGCCTTTGTATCAATGATGTCCACCCCAAATCCTGTATCATGTCAGTGACACTCTCTCCCCTATGTCTCAATAATACAAAACGTGCTGCTCTACTTTGAACATTTTCGCTGTACTCCGTTAATACCTGGTAACGATCCCAGATCGCTCAGCTGTACTCCAAAACAGGACCGACAAGCATAGTGTACGTAGTCTCTTTAGCAGATCTGTTGCATTTTCAAAGTGTTCTGCCAATAAAACGCAGTCATTGGTTAGTCTTTCCCACAACATTTTCTATGTGTTCTTTCCAGCTTAAGGCAGCGTCCGTGATCTCGAGGAAGCGCCTTTGATTAGTATTAAGAAGGTCCTCGGTCCTGGGTTCGAAATCCGCCACTGCTCAAATTCTGATTAATAATCAGCATTCGCGGCCGAAGTCATCGGCATAAGAAGTCATCCTCATCCTGTCAACGGCCTTGTCCAAGAGGACGGAGGTGCGGACAGAGGTTCAGGTACTCTCTTGTCCTAGGGGTGGGAAACGGACCCTAAAGGCGGAAGAATCAGCAATGACCAACGGCATCAGCATGCAGAAGGCAATCGAAACCACTGCATTAAAGAGACATAATGTATATCCACAGGACATGTGGCCTGTATTTGGAAATGTGTCATGATGATCTCTCCATTGGCAAAAGATTCCGGAATAGGCCTCCATTCGGAATCCGGGAGGGGACTGCCAAGGGGGCGGTGACGTGAGAAAATGATTACATAAGCAACGAAAGGATAACGTACTACGAGCCGGGACGTGGAATGTCAGAAGCTTGAACGTGATAGAGAAGCTAGAAAATCTGAGAAGGGAAATGGAAAGTCTCAATCTAGATATAGTAGGGATCAGTGAAGTGAAATGGAAATAACACAAGGATTTCTGGTCAGACGAGAATAGGGTTGCATCCACAACAGCAGAAAATGGTTTAAAGAGAGAAGGATTCATTATGAATAGGAAGATAGGGCAGAGAGTGCGTTACTGTGAAGAGTTCAATGATGGGGTTGTTCTTATCAGAATCGACAGCAGACCAACGCCGACAGCGATATTTCTGGCATACATGCCGAAGGCCCAAGCTGAAGATCAAGAGACGGAGGAGGTACATGAAGATATTGAAAGGGTAATATAGCGCATAAAGGGACTGAAATGCAGTTATAGGAGAAAGAGTAGAAGAATGGACACGGGAGAATATGGGCTTGCGACAAGGAATAAGGGAGGAGAATGACTAATTGAGAGCTGTGATAAATTTCAGCTAGTAATAACGAATAATCTGTTCAAGAATCACAAGAGGGGTAGATGTGCTTGGAAAAGGCCGGATGGTATGGACGTTTTCAGTTAGATTGCGTCATGGCCAGACAGAGATTCCGAAATCAGATACTTCAGATGCTGGATTGTAAGGTGTACCCAGGACCAGACATAGATTCAGATTACAATGTAGTAGTGATGAAGAGTAGGCTGAAGCTTAAAAGAATAGTCAGGAAGAATCAATACGCAAAGAAATGGGATATGGAAGTACTAAGGAATGACGAGATACACTTGACGTTCTCTAAGGCTGAAGATACAGCATTAAAGAATAGACGGGTAGGCAGTGCAGTTGAAGAGGAATGGACATATCTGAAAAGGACAATCACAGAAGTTGGAAAAAAATATAAGTGCAAAGAAGGTAAGCGGGGAGAAGCCGTGGATAACAAAAGAAATATTTCAGTTGATCAATGAATGAAGGAAGTACAAAAATGTTTAGGGAAATTCAGGAATACGGAAATATAAGTCGCTGATGAATGAAATAAATTAGAAGTGCAGCGAAGCTAAGACGAAACGGCTGCATGAGAAATCTGAAGTAATCGAAAAAGGAATTATTCTCGGAAGGACTGACTCATCATATAGGAAAGTCAAAAAAATCTTCGGTGAAATTAAAAGCAAGGGTCGTAACATTAAGAGTGCAACGGAAATTCCACTGTTAAATGCAGAGGAGAGAGTGGATAGGTGGAAAGAGTACACTGAAGTCCTATGTGAGGAGGAAGATATGTCTTATGTGACAGAAGAAGAAATAGAAGTCGATTTAGAAAATCGAATAATAGAAACAGGATTTGAAAGAGCGTTGGAGGACTTAAGATCAAATCAAGTAGAAGGGATAAATAACATTCCATCAGAATTTCTAAATTAACTGGGGGAAGTGGCAACGAAACGACTATTCATGTTGTTGTGTAGAATATATGAGTATGGCTATTCACCATCTGTCTTTGGCAAAAATATCACCCACAAAATTACGAAGACTGGAAGAGCTGACAAGTATGAGAATTATCGCACAATCAGCTCAACAGCTAATGCATCCATGTTGCTGAAAAGAAAAATATGCGAAGAATGGAAAAGAAAATTGAAGATGTGTTAGATGACCATCAGTTTGGCTTTAGCAAAGGTGATGGCACTAAAGAGACAATTCAGACGTTACGGTTGATAATGGAAGCAAGACTAAAGAAAAATCAAGACACGTTCATAGAATTTGTTGACCTGGAAAAAGCGTTCCACAATGTAAAATGGTGCTAGTGTTCGAAATTCTGAGAAAAATAGGGGTGAGCTATAGAGGGAGACGGGTAATATACGTTATTTACAAGAGTCAAGAGGGCATGATAACAGTAGACGACCGAGGTAGAAGTGCTCGGATTAAAGAGGGTGTAAGACAGGGATTTTTCTTTCGCCCCTACTGTTCAATCTGTATGTCGAAGAAGCAATAGTGGAAATATAAAAATTGCTTCATAACTGGAATTAACATTAGGGGCGAAAGGATACCAATGATACGATTCGCTGATGAGATTGTTATGCTGAGTGAAAGTGAAGAAGACTTACATGATCTCCTGAATGGAATGAACTGTCTAAAGAATACAGATTATGGATTGAGAGTTAATCGAAGAAAGATGAAAGTAATGAGGAGTAACAGAAATGAGAACAGCGAAAAATTGATCAGGACTCATGGACACGATAGTACATGTCATTAAGGAATTCTGTTTCGTAGCAACAAAATAACCAAAGATGGACGGAGCAAGGAGGACATGAAAAGCAGACTAGCACTGGCAAAAAGTTCCTTCCTGGCCGAGAGATGTCTACTAGTACCAAACGTAGGCTTTGAGTAATAAATTTCTGAGAGTTTATGTTTGGTGCACTGCATTGTATGGTAGTGAAACAGTGACTGTGGTAAAACCGGAACAGAAGAGAATCGAAGCATTTGAAGTGTGGTGAAAAATATTGAAAATTATGTGGACTGATAAGATAAGAAATGAGTGGGTACTGTACAGAATCGGAGAGGAAAGGAATATATAGAAAACACTGACAAGGAGACAGGACAGGAAGATATGACATCTGTTAAGGCATCAGGGAATGATTTGCACGGTACTAGAGGGAGCTGTAGTCGGTAAAAGCTGTAGAGGAAGACAAAGATTGGAATACATCCAGCAATTAATTAAGGACATATAAAGCAAGCGCTACTCTGAGGTGCAGAGGTTGTCACAGGAGAGGAGTTCGTGGCGGAAAGCACCGAACCAGTCAGAAGACTGATGACCCAATAAAAAGGTATTCAGTTGAATTTATGGCTTTAGATTTGACTGTTTTACAGTGTAACCAAAGTTCAACGTATTCCCTTTAGCACTTGCGTGGATGAACCCTCACTTTTCATTATTTAGGGTCAATTGCCACTTTTCGCACCATGTAAATACCTTCTCTATATTGTTTTGCAATTGTTTTGATCTTCTATGACTTTAATAGACGATAAACGAGAGCATCACCTGTGAAACCCCTAACTCGGCTGCTCAGATTGTCTGCTAAATCATTTACATAGACAAGGAGCAGGAGAGGGCCTATAACACTGCCTTCGGGAACGCCTGAAATATTTTCTTATGTACTCTATGATTTTCCGTCAGTTACTACGAACTGTGACCTCTCTGACAGAAAATAATGAATCCAGTTACATAACTGCGACGATATTTCATAAGCATCCAATTTCACTACAAGTTGCTTATCCGGTACAGTGTCAAAAGCCTTTTGGAAATCTGGAACTAAGGTATGAAATTCATTGTAAAGAGCACTCAACGCTTCGTGTGAGCAATGAGTTAATTGTGTTTCACAAGAACGATATTTCCTAAATTCGTGTCGACTGTGTGTCAATAGACCATTCTTTTCAAGATAATTCATAATGTTCTAACACAACATATGCTTCAAAATCCTGCTGCATATCGACGTTAGTGATACGGGCAGGTGATTTAGCGGATTACTCTTACTACCTTTCTTGAATATTGGTGTGACCTGTGCAACTTTCCAGTCTTTGGGTACGTATCTTTCGTCGAGCGAACGGTTGTATATGATTTTTAAGTCTGGAGCTATTGTATCAGCACACTCTGAAAGGAACCTAACTGGTAGTGAGTCTGGACCGGAAGACTTGCTTTTACTAAGTGACTTGAGTTGCTTTACTACTGTGACGGTTGGTGAAGGAATTTCGGAAGGCTGTGTTAAGTAATTCTGCTTTGGCAGCGTTATCGTTGATAGGTTTTCGATTGCTGTCGCGCAAATAAGGCATTGATTGTATCTTGCCTCTAGTACACTTTACATACAAAATATATTCCACAATCCTGCTGCATATCGACGTCAACGATATAGGCCTGTAATTTAGTGGATTACTCTTACTACCTTTCTTGAATATTGGTGTGACCAGTGCAACTTTCCAGTCTTTGGGTACGGATCATTCGTCGAGCGAACGGTTGTGTATGATTGTTGAGTATGAAGCTAATCCATCAGGATACTCCGAAAGGAACCTAATTGGTATACCGTCTGGACCAGAAGACTTCCTTAAGTGATTTAAGTTGCTTCACTACCCACAGGATATTTACTTCTACGTTACTCCTGTTGGCAGCTGTTCTTGATTCGAATTCTGGAATATTTACTTCGTCTACTTTTGTGAAGGCATTTCGGAAGGCTGTGTTTAGTAACTCTGCTTTGGCAGCACGGTCTTCGATAGTGTCTCCATTGATATCGCGCAGAGAAGGCATTGATTGTTTCTTGCCGCTAACATACTTCACATACGACCAGAATGTCTTTGGATTTTCTACCAGGCTACGAGACAGAGTTTAGTTTTGGGAACTATTATAAGCATTTCGCTTTGAAATCCGCCCTAAATTTCGAGCTTCAGTGAAAGATCGCCAATCTTGGATATTTTGCTTTCGTTTAAATTTAGCATGCTTTTTTCGTAGTTTTTTCAGCAGTGTTCTGACCCGTTTTGTATACCATGGAGGATTAGTTCTGTCGTTTGTTGATTTATTTGGTATAAATCTCTGAATTGCTGTCAATAATACTTCTTTGAATTCAAGCCACAACTGGTTTATACTTACATTGCTAATTTGGAAGGAGAGGAGATTGTATCTCAGGAAGACATCAACTGAATTTTTATCTACTTTCTTAATAGGTATATTTTTTGTTTATTTTCGGAGGATTTGGGGGTTACAATATTCATTCTCGCTGCAACAACCCTGTGTTTACTAAGCCCTGTATCCGTTTTGATGCTCGTTATTAACTCAGTATTATTTGTTGCTAAAGGGTCAAGTGTGTTTTCACAACCGTTTACTATTCGCGCGGGCTCATGAACTAACTGCTCGAAATAATTTTCAGAGAAAGCGTTTAGCACAATCTCGGATGGTGTTTTATGCGTAACTCCGCGTTTAAACATGTATTTTCGACAACATATCGATGGTAAATTAAGGTCACCACCAAGTCTAATTGCATGTGTCGGGTACGTGTTTGAAATTAACCTCATGTTTCCTTTGAACCTTTCAGCAATAGCATCATCTAAGTTGGGAGGTCGGTAAAGGGATCCAGTTATTATTTTATTTCGGTTGCCAACAGTAACCTCTGCCCATCCATACTGTCTCACAGGAACAATCTGCTTCAGTTTGGCTACAATATGAACTACCTGTAACAGGAACAAAGACGACACCACCAACAGTGTTTAACCTATCCTTTCGGAACACTTGTAGGTTCTTCGAAAAAATTTCGGCTGAATTTATCTGGGGGTTTGGCCAGCTTTTAGTGCCTATAACGATTTGAGCATCAGTGCTTTCTATTAGCGCTTGGAGCTCTGGTACTTTCAAGACAGCTACGACACTTTACAACTGTTATACTGATGGCTCCTGTTTCTACATTCTTCCTACGTTCGACCTACACCCTTTGAGACTGAAGCCTTTTTTGTATTTCTGCGAGACCCTCTAACTTAAAACATCGCCTAGTCCACGCCACACAGGCCCTGCTACTCATGTATCCGCCTCCTGACCTATTCAGAGGAACCGGAAACCCACCACCCTATGGCGCAAGTCTAGGAATCTGCATCGTAAACGTTCGCAGAACCGTCTAATACCCCGATTCAGACTCTTCACTTGACTGTAAACCAAAAGTCCGTAATAGGTTCTGTCGACTATGTGGCAAGTGGACAGCTCTGCTTTCATCTCGCAAGCAACTGGCAACCTTTACCACTTCTGATAGCCGTCTAGACGCCTCTTAACACTTTAATGACCAGAGACCGACTGTGAAAATTTCATCCATCACCTCCTAGACGATCGTTCCACACGAATACAGTGCTTCAGAGAAGCCTCTCTTTTCTCGCCACCACACGGATATGAAGGAAGTAACTACAGCGCTTTGTATATTTGCGTATACAGAAACGCTGCTCGCACCGTCCCATGCACTAAGGGGCAGAGTTGCCACCAAGTTCAAATTTAGTAGTTTCTAAAATATTAAGAGAAACTCTAAAATCGAAATCGTGTGGATCAGAAAAGTGTGATATAAGTTTAAGTCATTATGAGCTAGCGAAGAGATGAAACAGATCCAATACGAAATCCAAAATAAGTGCAAGTTATCTGATGATATTCATAATTTGGATTTGCAGCTCCTTGTGCTTAGCATGTTTGCAGTTAAAATTTAGGATATGAGTTCACCAGTTATGCAAAACACGTTTAGATGATAGGTTAATTCCCAGCAAACTTTCTCATCAACATCGTTTGGTGCAGATGACAAGTTACCTGTAAAATCATGCAGCTGACAAGCTACCTGATAAATCATGCACACCAAGTGTAAAGGTATTAACAAAAAAAGGAAACGAACTATTGTCTGAACTAAATACCCACATAATTTTCTAATCATTTAGTAAAAATGTTCTCATTACAGATTAAATAAAACGGAAAACCGCTGATGATGTCGCAGTGGTGCTGAGATATGTTTGGGTACTGAGAAAAAACGGTGTTTTGCATAACTGGCGGACCTCATATCCTACAGAGTCAGCTGAGTCACCCTATGTGGTATCTTATTCCTTCTGTCATGTAATTATGTTAAACTGTGGAGAATGCAATCTACAGTCCCGAAACCATAGTCACAATCAAAATTCGTAACAAAGTTGTGGAAATGTCCATTGCCACAGTCTATGTGGAACATCGTTGTCCTGGGCACTTTATCTTTGTACCTATATTTGTATAATATCGTTGAGTGTCTTGTGTGGCGTCCCTGCACTCCAACCGCGTGCTGATATTGTCGACGCCGTAAAGCTGCCTCTGCCACAGCTCTCACAGTGGAGTTGAGACGCGATGCGCGATGACGTAGGTCCCCGTTGGTAAACGGGAGACAGAAATGCGAACTCTTACGATAGATGCTTCTTCTGATTTAATATTGAATGATTCATTGCCCGGATATGCAGTAGTTGTTAAATCCTATCTCATCCGCATCGTACACACCACCAATTGCGAGGAAACATTGTAATTATCAGTCTTCTCATACGTTGGTGGCTCGTTGCTATGGAGTTGTTGAACCAGTATGAAGCGAGATCCTCAGATACTCTTTGATCACGTCTGAGTGAACCTACGCCGTAATGTTAAAAAAGAAATGTTCAAAAGTTCTCTTTCCAATGAATGAAGTAGGTATTTTTAAATTCAGATTAAAATGTACCTGCTGAACAGTCGTTGGTTAACTATCATTGATTATAATCACTTAATAATGGAGTCCACGCTTGATATTTCACTTGGAACGATCAGTTTATTGTTCCTTGGGCACTAAATACTTTATAACTTTCGCACCACACGCACACGCAGTTGGTTGGTAAAGTTATTTCTATTAAAATTAAGTTTCTTGACAATTATGACAACTTGATTCTTCAGCGTAATTGTATTATCTTCGTGAAGTCGCGTAAGTGTGTCCTACTCGAGACTAATTGAGAGTAGTCCTTTGATATACTAACCACTCTTCTTTTAGTTCCAACTATTTGAAAGTCAAGTCCAACATTCACTAGTTTCGTCAATTAACCCGTTATGCACGGTTAAACGCGTCTGTAAGTTCCTGTTTCTGCTTAGAAAATCAGTTTCCGAAGTTCGTGAATCACGTCACGCAAGAAACACTTCTGAACCCAAAACAATCTCGTCGCGTTCCGTACTCTCAATAACTAAGACAAGAATTGTTGTCGCACGTCTTTACAGGACGAGAGCCAGCAAGGGACTTCTTCTGTGAAAGAATATTGTAGGCGCATTGAATTTCTTCGTTGCGCTTACAACTCTCTTCCACATAAAAGTTATCTCTGACTAACATTACCTTGGACTTAGCTTCAAGATATTAATTGCAATTATCACTTGGATATTTGTCCATTAATTAAATCTGAGGTTTCTTCCTCCTCTTTTCATAACAAAAACTCTCAGTGATGTATAATGTTGTTGTTATCAAAACTTATTGGTGTTAGCTTATCGGCAAAGATGTCGTATTTGCCAAGATAACTTTTCCCTACTTCATATTATGATATTCTGTCTTGACTGACTTTGAGGGGGTCGATGGGGTGTTATACTTGTTACTATAGTTACGCAAATAAGCACTTTGTTAAAGTTATCGGTTTGTACTTCTGTCTTTCTGAACACATTTTCTGGTACTAAAATTGGGGAACTGAGAGCCCGTGGGCTATCATTGGACAATGTTAACAATGCTGCCTTCTTGCCACTGAAGCTGCTGCGACATTAAAAGGTATGATGCTATTGCGCACTGTAGAGTAGGCATAGTACACCTAAGATTATTGACGTAGCCAACTGCTTTTGCAGCTGAGAAGGAAATAATCAGGCCCCTCGGAGCTCGTTGTTGCCTTGTCGATCCAAAAACAGATCACATGTTTTTGTGTGTACTATTTAACACTGCTCGTCGACTGTAGCACGCAGTAGGCACTAGCATCTCTGAGCAGCACGTAGTCAATATTTGCTTACTTGAAACAGTGGAATATTTTGACAGTGCAAGTGCTAAGAACAATAACATCTCTTGAAGATGTTTGAAAGGAAAAGAATCTCGTCAGAGAAGTCTTGCCACGCTGTAGTATCCTCGAAGATATTAAAGATCTCAAGGAACGCATGGAAGAAGAATTGTCACTTCTCTCGGATCTAGTGAAGCAGGGGATACAACACGTTGGCTTTGACCAATGACGTCATACATTACTCATACATAAAAATGTCTTCACTTTTAGTCATACACAATAAAACAGTTCTGTGTTCCGGATAAGCGTTATCAATGTACATTAAAATACTTGAATTTGATTTTAAAAGAGATCACTACGTATTGTTCAAAATATTCTTCGTGTGCATTTATTTAAATAATTGGTTGTTTGCAATTCATTCGGTACTTAATTTCATTCTTAGTGATACTGAGGTAATTTGGACTATTAGTTTCTTATTTTAGGACAATTTTTAGTATCTCATTTTCGTTTGTAGGTATGGATTTATCTGTTCCGCTGAACCTGGATGATTTGAGAGAGGCTATGGGTGTGGACATGTTGGCCACGATTTGTTTCTTACAAATGGGTGTTCTCGTTGCCGAGTACGTTTGATGTCGTGAGTGCGGCCAACATACGCGCCTCACAAGTGTATCTCGTCGCCGTACTCACGACTTATTCGCTGACGCTGCAAGAAAGATAGGTTGTGGCGGTCCATTAGACGAGGGACGTGGTTCGAGAAATCTAAGCTCGCCTTGGGAGACATTATGAAAATCACGTACTGTTGGTGTCTGAAATATCCTCTGTGGCTGTGTGTCCATGAATGTCGTGTGAATAAGCGCACATTTGTGGATTGGCACTCTTTTTGTAAGTAAGTTTGTGGGGAATACATGAAATATAGGGGGCCGTTGGGTGGTGGGTGGGGGTGGGGGGTGGGGGGGGGGGTGTTATGGTCGAAATTGACGAGTCACATTTTCGCAAAAGGAAGAACAGTGGGGGGATCATCTGGTTGGATTTGGGTTGGGGGGGGGGGGGGGGGGGGGGGTGGCTGTAGTTTCAGGTGAAGAGTGTGATGATGTAGTGTTTTAAAGTAGTACACAATCCCTGGAAGGAAGTTTCGGTCAGCTTAATTGAAGATCACGTTGAAGAGGGCTCCATTGTAATTTCAGATGATTTTTCTTCATACAGGGATTTAGGGGAAAGGGGTTATCAGCATTGCGTAGTTCATCACAATATTGAGTTCAGATGATTATCCACAGGGGCTTGCACAAATGGCATAGAGGGTTATTGGTCAGCTGTGAAATCTCTCGTAGGGAAGGGGAAACGCCGGATTTTCACACTTCAAAGTCACTTAGACGAATTTTAGTGGGGACGTAGTATTCCCCAAACATATTGCCCGTTTAAATGTTTTGTTAAACGTGTTGAGCAAATGTACCGTCCGAAATATGTTAGATAATTAGGTTGGGGGGGGGGGGGGGGGTGGATGGTGAATGTGTGTGTGTCTGCGTGTATGGTGTGTGTGTGTGTGTGTGTGTGTGTGTGTGTGTGTGTGTGTGTATCTGTGAGTGATTTCGTAATGTTTTGTCTGTAGCATATGTGGGTATATGATTTTTATTGATGTCTTTCTAGGCGAGCTTCGGTTCTTTTAAGAAGTTGCCGTGTGGTAAGTTCAGTTTTCCATTTTTTTTCTTTTACTGCATTTGACTATTTTGACGTACTTCATTGTTATATTACACCACTACGTATGTTTTTGTGTACTCCAGTACGTAATAGAAATTTCGCAGCTGTAGTTCTTATTTCATTTCCGAGCACTAGTATCTGTACAGATTTTTTCGAATATGTACTAGCAATATTAGAGGCGAAACGCCCGACACAACTAAATTTGGATCCCGGCCTTCACTTGACCTTTACACTGACACTACCTTTTCGAAAAGAACGACACATGTAACATTGATGAGATTTACCTATATATGACAACTGGAGAGCAGGATACAAATGTTGTGCATAGCTATATAGCTCAGCTTATAACACTGCAACTGGATTTTACGTAGCTTATGTAATCAGATGCCAAGTTTGGTTTATTACGTACTATGATCCAACAGAACAAATCAGACCTGTCACGGAAAAGCCATGTATAACACTCCTGTCTGCTACTGCTATACCATAACCTTAAAGTTAGAGGCAGGTCATGAAATAAAACTATCTTGTTAAAGCAATTACGGTATGAAGCAACAGAGCAGTGTTACCCTCTGAGAGGAATTTTGTTGTGTTGACCGTGTTGTACCTAACGGAGGTGGCTTATCGGAAATGAAAGTCAGAATTACGTAAATATTTGAACAGTACAAACAATATTTTACCTATCTACACTGTTCAAAGAACAAGGAAAACGGTCGCCAGCCTAATTAGGCAAGAGAATGATTGACATTCTTGTTCAAGAAATCAAGTATGAGTAACTTTAATGGACAAACGCAATCTATATTTTGCCACACACGAGTGCAATGAACTCTGACACCTGCATATGTTCACGGTTAAGATTGGAAGCTGATAGAACAGGACAGACTATTTGCATAAATATAACAGATAACGAAACACACTATTACTTTCAGGGCTTATTCAAACTAAATGGTCTTTATAACGTTACTATTAATATTCACTGCAGAATCATTAATTGAACATAGGTTAAGTATAATTTTTCAAACACTTTCCTAATTGACATAGAATTATAAATGTTGTTCACTGCAAAATTATGAGCTGGTAACAGGTTAAGTCTCTCTCAGTTAAATACTTGGTCGTCGTTACATCGAGCCGCTGTTGTAATGCATCGGTACGGTACGCTGCGGCTGGTGCCGTAGATGCTGGGTTCTTGTTGTTGTCTACCAATGTAAACCATAAAGTGTAAGTTGTAATGCAAATGCGTAAGTAATAATGGAACGAGTTAGTATTCCTTTCAAATGGATTTCAAGTACTGTACTGGGTCACGCCTAAGTACATTCTTCACGTGGATGTGGATGAGAATCATCTCCATTGAAACTGTCGATACGTTTCCGGATATGGGTTCCTATTCAAAATGTTATGTACTCACTATCCCTCTACATGTCCTATAAGTCTGTAACGAGAATTTCCGACCATCCTGTACATCACTTCTAGCGGTAACATGTCCAAAGTAGCGTGTAGTAAAAGTTGATTAGCACCCGGAAGAATATAACACTTCCCTGCCCTGAACTGCTAGCAGCATTGGCAGGAACCAAACTACTACACTGCTACTGCAAGTAGTCTTATAAGGACGACCTTATAAGGACGACACTTCACACTGATTCCGTTATAACGCTTGGACGGATAAAGGGTGATCCCGCTACTTGGAACTGTTCGTATGCAACAGAGTCTCAAAAATACGCTCACCAGACCGTCTCAGTAGAGATACCGTCGAAGCAAAGACAACCCACCTGATTTACTTTCAGCAGATTCCACGCCTCAGACGTTGTGAATACTGGACGTCTGGTGAACTACCATGGCTGTCACAAATTCCTAATTTATAAGCGAGTAATCATTACGCATCTATTTTACCTAAAATTTTATTTAAAACTAGTAAGTTAGATAAATCTTCTCAGGCTTTATTAATTTAGGCTCCACAATAACTCATAGACGTAAACAGATCCCGCTCTTACTAGAAACTGTTACAAATCACAGCTTTCTTCATTCGCTTCAAAGAAAGCTCCTTCAGCAAACGGACACGTGCAAATTCACTGGAGAAGACAGCAGAAGGGCGTTTTTAAGGGATTAAAACTGTGAAGCAAAAATGTTTCTCCTCGGAAAGTCTTCCAATTCCTAGCCCATCAAAGATAATATGCTTCAACCTGTATTTAGATGATGATTTATTACGTTTAGGAGGTTGCCTGGAACACGCTGAGGCGTCTGTCGAAGAACTTCATCCGATTTTCCCAGAAGGAAACCATCACTTCACCAAACTTCTGATCATGTACGCGTATATTATCATCCTCAAGTATGAGCGGTTACAACTAAGAGAATAATTCTGGACACTACTCGCCCATCTTGTGATCGAAACGGTGCTGCTTGGTTGTTTTCCTTATAAAATTGCACATAACATCGCTGACCAACAGACAGAGGCGCCGCTACCGGCTGATAGAGAGTGAAACTTCACAAGCCATTGCAAGTTTTGCAGGATACCTGTACTCAAAATCAGGCATCATTCTAAATAAATGTTGTATCCTATTAATCACCTGTTATATAACAAGAGCGGTGCATTTACAACTGACAGTAAACACGATAAATCACCGGTTCTTATAACCTGTCCAAATATTTTTAGGTCCGCGTGGTATTCCACGCACTACATATAGTGATAACCTCCAACTTTCTATGCAGCTAACCGAGAATTGCTTGCTTGATTAATTTATTGGTTTTGGGACTAAACGGCGCAGTCTCGCGTTCCAAAGTTACTCGCGGAAGAGAGAGGGTCCGATAAAAGACGGATTCGGTTAGAGGAGTCAAACAATAAGACGAGGAAGTTAAAAGATACATACTATAAGTCATAAAAGGGCAGACCATATCTAAAAACTGGAAAAACAGGGGTAAAACAGCAATCTTTCCACTGGGGATTGGTCATGGGTCCCAGATCGAGAAAACTTGAAGAGAGGCTCCAACCACAACCACCCTGCCCCAGCTCCAGGAGTAAAGTAAAACCTTATATCTGAAAATAAAAACCACTGTCACGGACGAAACTGAGGACCAGTTCAACCATCTGTGAACCGTCAACTAATATTACAATTAAGGAACCTGGAAGATTTTACTTAGGACTAAGGGCCAAAAGAAGGGAACATTCCACCAATGTATATGATACCATCAATCTGGCTACACAATAACATTGTGGGGGTGGTTCGTTACGTGAGAGGGAACTAGGTGGAAAGCCAGGTTAACATAAACCAGAACACCGAGAGACGGGAAGGGTGAGGGGGGAGGCAGCAGGAGGAGTGAGGAGAGGGAGAGAGGGGCACGATGAAGAAAATGCCGTCAGGGAAGGAAGAGTGGGCTACAACATCTTGGGGCCCCATGTGGGCCACGCACAATCTCATGAACGAACTTTGAGCCCTCTTGGGGCAGATAATCGAGAAATAAAAGAAATATAGAACGCAGTCTGTTGACAAGACTCGCCGGTTCGTCACTCAACAGGGTATCACTTGGAAGTTTGTAGCGCCAGGAGCGTCCTGGATGGAAGTATAGTGGGAATGGATGATTGGCTCAGTTAAAGAACACCTCCACAAGGTACTGGGCCGCTGTATCATGGACGAGTAAGGCCTACAAACCATATTTGTCAACATAGAAGCTGCCTTCAAGACCGATTACACAAACTTAGGACGAAGTTCTTTCCCAAGCTCATTTTCTCGTGGGCGTACGATTTATCACCCCACCTATAACCCCTGAGCCACCGGAAACAACAGATATGGTACGGCAAATTAACCTGCTGCAGAAGGTATCCCATGGCTATTGGAAGTGGTGGAGTTAAAATGATTTACTGCTACCCGACCTTCTATCAAGTTAAGAAAACTGGCAACCAATGAAAATCCAGGTTGAAGATATTGTACATACGAACAGATTGAGACAGGTTACGTCAAACATCATCCTTGTTACCCCAGACAGAAGAGGTTATCAGACCAGTCCACCTAGTAATCCATCTTGATGTTGACAAGGATGGGAATGAGGAGAATGTCATTGACATAGTCCTGAGCGCTTTATCTTTGTACCTATAAAGATCTTATTTTTTGTTATGCTGTCGAGAACTTGCAACTAGAACACGCAACAAGAATTACTAAAGCCGTCTGAAATAGTTACTCGCTCTCTGCTGGAAAAGGCTGCCGGTTCTCTTAAGACCTGTAGTATCATGTGACGTGACGTGCACACCATGGCCTGCCTTTCCCTTTGGCCTCTTCATCACCTTCACAACGTTCACGTCCGTTGTGGACGTGGGACAGTGGCTTTCAAATATTTAACAAAGAAATTGGCCAAACAGTTGTGCAAATTGAGGAGCAGTGTATGTGTGTGTGTGTGTGTGTGTGTGTGTGTGTGTGTGTGTGTGTGTGTGTGTGTGTGTGTGAGTGTGTATGTGGGTGTAAAAGAGAGAGACAGAGAGAGAGAGAGAGATCTCTTCCTAAACCCCTGGATCAATGTCAGCCAAATTCGGTACAGAAACAGTTGCTCTCACGAATAACCTCCTAAGTCCAATAGGAGTGGATATAGAGGCAAAAACATGGATTTTACAGCCTCTAGTGTGCAGCCTGCCCTGCATGACAGGATGTTGTGTGGGAACAGTGTCAACCTGCCAAATCAACCTACTTTACAGAGCAGCCTCAAGTCAGTGGCAAGGAACAGTTTTCTGGGATTGAACTTAAAGGGCGGACTGTATATCAGAGGCAAATAAATGATTTTCGAACCCTTGCTGTGTAGCCTGCCCTGCATGACAGGCATGTTGTGGGAGTAGAATCGACTGGCTTTAATTGAGATGTATTGCAGGTCTACACATACCAATGAACATAGCTGGGGACAGGGTGAGAAGGATCGAGGAGCAGATAGGTAGAGTGAGGGGGTAGGAGGAAATATATGGACAGAGAGGGTGGGTGGAAATGGAGATGGAAAGAGAGATGGCTGGTTCAAATGGCTCTGAGCACTATGGGACTCAACTGCTGTGGTCATCAGTCCCCTAGAACTTAGAACTAATTAAACATAACTAACCTAAGGACATCACACACATCCATCCCCGAGGCAGGATTCGAACCTGCGACCGTAGCAGCAGCGCGGCTCCGGACTGGAGCGCCTAGAACCGCACGACCACCGCGGCCGGCGGAAAGAGAGAGGGAGAGGAGGATATAGTCAGTAAGGGGAGAGGAAGATACGTTCAGTGAGAGTGGGTGGAAGAAATCGACAAAGAGAGGGGAAGGAGGAGGTGAAACTACAGAGAGAATGGGGAGGAGGAGATAGACAGAGGTGGGATGGTGAGGTGGACAGACAGAGGAAGGAAGAGGTGTGTTCAATATATGAATCGAATGCATATATGAGTGACGCTACGAGGAAAAGGCTTGTGTTTGTGTAATATCGTTGACTGTCTTGTTATTGTTCAATAAATAACCACACTGTTAAAGTGATCGGATTGTAATTCCTTACTTTCGGCAACGGTCTGTATGGTATCGTAGATAGATTTCTAAAGCAAGATTGACACTACATTCACACACTGTCCGTTCTCCGCAGATGCTTTAAAACGCTTGAATGTTGTGGATCAGTGGAAGCCCTCTGCGAACCTACGCCTTTGTGCTGTCGGCCGCTTGCCTCGCACCTGATTGCCCTAATGGAGAGGTGCGTAGCCGCCTCATCAGGAGATTAAACTGCCGGGCTGCAATCTCTTAATGCCGCAGGCCGACTTATTTGGCCGTTTGTAAACACCGCAGTCAGCGGGAAATCACTCCTGCCTTTGCGCCGTTACAACTGGAGGGACGCGCATCCCGTAAGCCCCTGCGTGGCAAACAGTTCGACCGTGCGGTAAGAAGGATTTGAGGTCGGCCGTTAATTCTCCAACATTTAGTCGACTCAACGGCAAAGCGACTTACTATTAATCTCATAGCTTCATCCTCGATGTGAAACTTATCTCTAGATTTGAAAAGCAGGGTACCACAGTGAGATGGCGCAGTATAGCGCTAGCTACATCATCCTTCATCTATTGCAACTTAGTTAATTGTTTGCTCACCAACAGATATGCAACAACAGTATAATAGGAATACGCAGTTAAAATTTAGCAAAATTGCAGAGCTAGGTAGTTCGAAAAATAATACTAGAGAATTTATTCTCGGCTCGTCACGAGTCATTTTACTTACCGCACATGGTATTTACTCACCATTTCAGCTGCCGTAAGGACCACGAAAATACTCGGACTCTCGATTATATTCTTTGCGTGTTGCCATTTGTCCGTAAAACTATATCAGCACCCCTCCATAATGAAAGAGATGTTGAGCTCAGAATCTTGAATAGAGGTTTTAACTCCGATCAAATATCTTGGGCATATAATTTTCCTATAGTATGAATTATACTTTCAAAGTATGTTGTGGAATGACGGATGTTTACTTTTTTAATATCTTGCCAGTCGTAATATTTTTATTAAACCTACTTAGTGTTATAAACGTAATTCTCTAGTCTATAATACTCATTACTTAATAGGCAACTGTTTTTTTTTTAACTTGTTGCTTTCACCTTCTTGGAGAAGCTCATGTCTGGCATAAACTACAATGTTTAAATCTGTGTTTCCCTTTACTCGGTACTTGTAAGTTATCTCTGTCATCTGTCCCACAGTCATTAAACTATCTGTTAATGTAATGAGTACTAATGTTTTACTTATTTTGCATGAATATATACGTTGTATATATCCATAGTGTATTTAGAATTCCAAAATCTTTAAACACATTTTTACAGTGTGACTAATCTTAAGTTATTATTTTTATATCTCGTTCTGTAGTTTGAAAATAGTTACCTTTTTTAGCACATTTCATTGAAAAAAAAATAGGAAAGATACCAACTACAAGACACTTTTAGACAATGATAACGAGACTCTAAGGTCACAACGTGCTGTTGGACTTTCCCTGCATGTGTCTTTCCACTTCAAATGACAGTCAATACTTACACCTAAAACATTTCGTGTTTATTATACAATCTGGGGAATTATTTTCTACTTATAAGGTGAAATTGTTGTTTTCCGTCTTCAAAATGGAAATGTGTTATTTGTTTAACGTGCTGCATTAGTTTATTGCTTGCTGACCAAATGACAACATTCGTAAGTATCTTATGTAGTTCTTATGCTAGGAGGTCTGATGCTTTATCTGAAATTACAGTGTTGCT
Organism: Schistocerca americana; assembly: GCF_021461395.2. Lineage (NCBI taxonomy): Eukaryota > Metazoa > Arthropoda > Insecta > Orthoptera > Acrididae > Schistocerca > Schistocerca americana. Next base: position 1,019,418,584 of record NC_060119.1, read on the forward strand.
CTCATCCGCAAATATAATTTCTTTTCCTGTGTTTGTCCCTGTGCCTAATATAGTCGGAATATAAAGACTTGCAAAACACCGTTCTATCGTTGTTTCGTGTATTCGTAAAATTACATTGAAGAGCATGTCAAAAATATCCATGTTTTACAGTATTCCCTGTGCATCTCTTCCCGATTCGGTTTCTTGAAAAGCACATTCAGTACAATAAATTTTTACTGAATTAAATATAAAGTATATGCGTGAAGTACATTTCACTATGTAAAGCTAGTCACTGCATTATTTCAAGTGTCGTAGGGAGATTCACAAGACATTATTGTAGTAGGGAGATTCACAAGACATTATTGTAGAATTGTAAAGCACACAACTACAGGTTCTGTAATATTAATAAGCATTTATCATAGTGAATCTACTAGTACAATATTGGGACATACTACATGCAACTGAAAGAAAACCCTGCTACTCGCAGTGAGTAGCTTTATACGTGACTTTCTTCACGACGCCACTCCAACAAATGCATTGTTCGCCTTTAATAAGGCCAAGGAGATCGGCAGTCACGAGGGTGTATAGTTTATAAACTTTACACTGCCTTAATATAAACAATGTCAACTGAAAGAGGCATTCCAAAAACTGTTGTTGTTGTTGTGGTCTTCAGTCCAAAGACTGGTATCATGCAGCTCTCCATGCTACTCTATCCTGTGCAAGCTTCTTCATCTCCCAGTACCTAATGCAACCTACATCCTTCTGAATCTGTTTAGTATATTCATCTCTTGGTCTCCCTCCACGGTTTTTACCCTCCGCGCTGCCCTCCAGTACTAAATTGGTGATCCCTTGATGCCTCAGAATATGTCCTACCAACCGATCCCTTCTTCTAGTCAAGTTGTGCCACGAATTTCTCTTCTCTTCAATTCTATTCAATACCTCCTCATTAGTTATGTGATCTACCCATCTAACCTTCAGCATTCTTCTGTAGCACTACATTTCGAAAGCTTCTATTCTCTTTTTGTCTAAACTATTTATTGTCCACGATTCACTTCCATACAAGGCTACACTCCATACAAATACTTTCCGAAACGACTTCCTGACACTTAAATCTATACTAGATGTTAAATAATTTCTCTTCTTCAGAAACGCTTTCCTTGCCATTGCCAGTCTACATTTTATATCCTCTCTATTTCGACCGTTAGTTATTTTTCTCCCAAAATAGCAAAACTCCTTTACTACTTTAAGTGTCTCGTTTTCTAATCTAATTCGCTCAGCATCATCCGACTTAATTCGACTACATTCCATTATCCTCGTTTTGCTTTTGTTGATGTTCATCTTATATCCTCCTTTCGAGACACTGTCCATTCCGTTCAGCTGCTCTTCCAGGTACTTTTCTGTCTATGAGAAAATTACAATGTCATCGGCGAACCTCAAAGTTTTTATTTCTTCTCCATGGATGTTAATTCCTACTCCGAATTTTTCTTTTGTTTCCTTTACTGCCTGCTCAATATACAGATTGAATAACATCGGAGATAGGCTACAACCCTCTCTCACTCCCTTCCCAACCACTGCTTCCCTTTCGTGCCCCTCGATTTATAACTGCCATCTAGTTTCTGTACAAATTGTAAATAGCCTTTCGCTCCCTGTATTTTACTCCTGCCACCTTCAGAATTTGAAAGAGAGTATTCCAATCAACATTGTCAAAAGCTTTCTCTAACTCTACGAATGCTAGAAACATAGGGTTGCCTTTCCTTAATCTATTTTCTAAGATAAGTCGTAGGGACAGTATTGCCTCACGTGTTACAACATTTCTACGGAATCCAAACTGATCTTCCCCGAGGTCGGCGTGTGCCAGTTTTTCCATTCGTCTGTACAGAATTCGTGTTAATATTTTGCAACTGTGACTTATTAAACTGATAATTCGGCAATTTTCACATCTGTCAACCCCTGCTTTCTTTCGGATTGGAATTATTATATTCTTCCTGGAGTCTGAGGACACTTCGCCTGTCTGATACATCTTGCTCACCAGATTGTAGAGTTTTGTCAGGACTGTCTCTCCCAAGGCTATCAGTAGTTATAATGGAATGTTGTCTGCTCCCGGGGCCTTGTTTCGGCTTAGGTATTTCAGTGCTCTGTCAAACTCTTCATGCAGTATCATATCTCCCATTTCATCTTCATCTAAATCCTCCTCCATTTCCATAATATTGTCGTCAAGAACATCGCCCTCGTATAGACCCTCTATATACTCCTTCCACCTTTCTGCGTTCACTTCTTTGCTTAGAACTGGGTTTTCATCTGAGCTCTTGATATTCATGCAAGTGGTTCTCTTTTCTCCAAAGGTCTCTTTACATTTCCTGTAGGCAGTATCTTTCCTACCCCTAGTGAGATAAGCCTCTACAGTCTTACATTTGTCCTCTAGCCATCCCTGCTTAGCCATTTTGCACATCCTGTCGATCTCACTTTTGAGACGTTTGTATTCTTTCTTGCCATCTTCATTTACTGCATTTTTGTATTTTCTCCTTTCATCAATTAAATTTTGTATCTCTTCTGTTACCGAAGGATTTCTGTCTAAGTTGCATAAGGAAGGGGTTCCTCTACGCCCTACTGTTAGTAATTTGGGTGCACCCACTTATAACCTGCCAAAGTATTTATCGTCTGCTCTCAGGCCATTTGTTGGCAGGTGTGAACACTATATATCCAGTCCGGTGGAATAACTTGACAATTGGGAACTTTGAAGTTGAGTCCTTCAGATCTGTTAGTGAGTTTCGATGTGGTATCCCTATTTACACGAGTTCCTCTGGAAGAGTCCCTTAGTTTGTTCAGTGAAAAACTGGATAAGAGCTGGTGAAGCTTTGTCGTCATGTGCTGACCTCCACGTATTTTTTATTTAACGGTAACATTTTTGAACAGAATGACGGAGTGGCTATGGGTAGTACTTTGTCACCCATAGTCGCCAATTTATTTATGGAGGACTTAAAGGCCATGGCACTAAGGACTTCAGCTTTGCAACCAACGTGCTTCTGGAGATACGTGGACGATACCTTCTTCGTCTGGCCGCATGGACGTGATGTTCTTAACAGATTTTTGGACCACTTCAACTGTCTTCATCCCGGTATCAAATTTACTATGGAGGTCGGAAATGATGGGATGCTTCCATTTTTAGACGTAATGGTTTATAAAAAAACCAGATGGAACTTTGGGACGCAGTGTTCACCGAAAACCGACACACACAGATTGGTATCTGCACCCTAAGAGTTGTCATCCACCACACCAACGTAGTGGCGTCCTTAGGACTTTGGTACGGAGAGCATATGCCATTTCCGGCGCGGACAGCTTAATCTAAGAACTTGATTATTTGATGACTATTTTTAAGGAAAATGGATACACCGAGAAACAGATTCGTCGGGCTATTGAGTTTGGACCATCTCCAAAGGTGTATGAAGAGAAACATAGATCTGTGGCCTTTCTTCCTTATGCTGGAGGCTTATCGTTTAAGATTGGACGAATTTTAAGAAATTTTAACATTAAGAGTGTGTTCCGTCCACCTTCAAAGATTAGGGCTCTACTCGGCTCTGTGGAGGATGATTTAGGACTTAGGAAACCCGGGGTGTACAAAATCCCGTGTCAATGTGGGAAAGCTTACGTTGGCCGTTCTATTCGTACAGTGCATGACAGGTGTGTGGAACATCGCCGTCACACGAGGCTACAACAGCCGGAAAAATCGGCGGTAGCAGAACACTGCCTAAATGAGGGACACAAAATGAAATTTGAGGAAACTGTTGTGGTTGCCAATATTTCCGGTTTTTGGAACAGTGTCTATAAAGAGGCGATTGAAATTAGATTGGCTGATAATTTAATCAGCAGAGACAATGGGTTTCCTCTTAGCAAAACGTGGGATCCTGTATTATCTCGCATCAAAACTGAACGTTCTTCGGTGCGGCCTTGACTGCGATTTATCGTTGCCAGCAGTGTTTCACTAAGGGCGGCGCCACCTCCCTGTTTTGGAAGGCAGAAACCGTGATGGGCGGCGCATGCGCCGTGTACTGAACGGTGGCCTGTATAGGACGTCGATTTGCAACCTGGCGTCAGTTCTCAGCGGGACTCATCAGCAGAAGCAGCATTTTCTGAAGATGGCGAACAGTTGGATCGCCGAAATATCGACTCAAGTTGATTTTAGGATCCGGCAGCAAACCCGAAGAGACTTTCAAGATTTCTTTTAGCCCTCGTCTTTTTACCTACTTGATCATCTGCTCCCTTCACTATGTCATCTCTCAAAGCTACTCATTCTTCATCTACTGTATTTCTTTCTCCCATTCTTGTCAATCGTTCCCTAATGCTCTAACTGAAATTCCCTACAACCTCTGGTTCTGTCAGTGTCCAGGTCCCATCTCCTTACATTCCCACATTTTTGCAGTTTCTGTAGTTTTAATCTACAGTTCGTAACCAATAGATTGTGGTCAGAGTCCACATCTGCCCATGGAAATGTCTTACAGTTTAAAACCTGGTTCCTAAATCTCTGTCCTCCCATTATATAATCTATCTGATACCTTCTAGTATCTTCTGGATTGTTCCATGTATACTACAACCTTCTTTTATGATTCTTGAACCAAGTATTAGCTATAATTAAGTTATGCTCTGTGCAAAATTCTACCACACGGCTTCGTTTTACTTTCCTCACCCCCATTCCATATTCACCTACTACGTTTCCTTCTCTTCCTTTTCCTACTGTCTAATTCCAGTCACCCATTACTATTAAATTTTCGTCTCCCTTCACTATCTGAATAATTTCTTTTGTCTCATCATATATTTCATCAATCTCTTCATCATCTGCGGAGCTATTTGGCTTATAAACTTGTACTTCCGGGTTTCGTATCTATCTTGGTCACAATAATGCGTTCACTATGTTGTTTATAGTAGCTTACCCGCATTCCTATTTGTTATTCATTATTAAACCTATTACTGGATTAACCCTATTTGACTATGTATTGATAACCCTGTATTCACCTGACCAGAAGTCTTGTTCCTCCTGCCACCAAACTTCACTAATTCCCACTATATCTAATTCTAACCTATCCATTTCCCTTTTTGAATTTTCTAACCTAGCTGCCCAATTAAGGGATCCGACGTTCCACACTTCGACCCGTAGAACGCCAGTTGTCTTTCTTCTGATAAAAACGTTCTCCTGAGTAATCCCCACCCGGAGATCCGAATGAGGGACTATTTTACCTCCGGAATGTTTTACCCACGAGGACGCCATCATCATTCATCCATACAGTAAAGCTGCGTGCCCTCGGGAAAATTTACGGCTGTAGTTTCCCCTTGCTTTCAGCCGTTCGCAGTACCAGCACAGCAAGGCCGCTTTGGTTAGTGTTACAAGGCCAGATCAGTCAATCATCCAGACTGCTGCCCCTGTAACTACTGAAAAGGCTGCTGCCCCTCTTCAGGAACCACATGTTTGTCTGGCCTCTCAACAGATACCCCTCTGTTGTGGTTGCACCTACGGTATGGCTATCTGTATCCTTGAGGCACGCAAGACTCCCCACCAACGACAAGGGCCATGGTTGATGGTGGGGGGAGGTTCCAAAAACTAAGAATAAAATAATAAAATGAAGGAAGGGAAAGATATATGAGTTCCTTTCTTTTGAGCGCTTTTCGAGAGTGGAATAACAGAAGTATTGTGAAGGTGGTTCTTCTGACAGGCACTTACGTGTGACTTGCAGAGTAGTCATGCAGGCGTAGCTGTAATAACAACGAATCAATAACAGCAGTTTTTCCCAAAGGTGAATGTGAAAACTCGTTAAAAATTTGGAACGACAATTGACGAACAGCATGTATCAACACAGAGAAGATAATGGTGGTATAATGCAATATGAGTCACCTCAAAAAGTTCGATACAAAGTTAATTCTAATGACGAAAGAAAAATAAAACAACTGCTTCAGCGAAATGGTGTTACAAGGAACTGACGAAGTAATCTAATCAATTTATCAATATGTACATAAGAAAACCCTTCTACACATTTGACATGGAAAAAAAATTGCTACAAAAATACGTGATAGGGTCATATGTATGACAAATGTTACTCAGATCAGATGACCACTTTGAAACCGATAGTTTGCCACAGCATGATGGGTCATAATCAAGTCATAATCAAATGGGCTCAAGTTTTGTCACTTTTGTTTAAAACGACAGAATACTGTATAGAAGTAACACAAGACATGTCTCAGTCAGCATATCCAGTACATGAAACACCTAAATATACGACCTCAAAAGTGCAATTACAGCTGAAATACTTTTTAAGGTAATTACAAGTAAGATGCGAAAGTAGCAGAGGGTTAAACAGACAATGAAGACAAGGTCCAGAGCAAAGCTGTACAAGTGTGCGTGACTATAGGAAATACAAAATAAATAAAAAATTACAGTATCCGTTGGAGAAAAGAGGAACAGCTGTATGAATAGCAAGAACTCAGATTGCAAGCAAAGATGGGAAGCCTGAAAGGTGGAAGTAATATACTAGTTGTACCATAATTAAAACCGTAAATAGACATGGATGAAAATATACCATGAGAGAAGCAGAAACGTGGGCCTGCAGTACTGTATTCATAGTTAAAGTGGGACATGTGTGAATGAGAGTGCAATTAGTTGAGGAATTCGTCGTAAAGCTTACACTTCAAATATATTTCTACTAACTAGAATAAACCCTCACGCTAAAGGCAGTGACTGTTTGTAACCAGACATTGATAAATATCTCGCAAACGGTTAGTTTTTTCGTTTCCAGACACAAGTTGCCTGGAACTTAGGTGATTTCACTACCGTGTACTTTCAAGTGTTTCAAATTGCGCTATTAAGATACACGTTCTGTTGGGCTGCAATACGAAGGACATTAATTTGAAGATACTAATATACAATTTTTCCGCCTTTCATTCTTCACTGCAAGAACTGGAGCGGGCAGTTTCAAATCTGGCCCATTGTATTTCCACAGTTCTATTCAGCTAATTACGTTAGTAGTACGGCAGAGGGTGACCCAAATTCAGAATAAATGCGAGGGTTCTCGTAGTTATCTAACAACCATGGAAAACCTCCCGAAAACATTCGTCGAAAAATGGGTGCTTCAACTATTTTAATTCATTTATGGAACAATGTCCTTCATTATCCCAGAAAAAATTTAATTTTGTTTACATATGTTGTGTATTAATGTTGTACATGTGCATGTGTGTTATTGTATGGAGTCAACTTTTGGGGTGATATTTGCAAGGAAGAAAGGGGGATGTGATACGGAAAACGAGGAATGGCTAGAGGAGATATGCGACCCTGTGAAGGGTGCATAGCTATCAGAAATAAGGGAGACATACAAAAATTTAAAGCGAACTTTGGAGATAAGAGACAGGAGATGCGGTATTTCTAGAAGACACTGGCAATAGAGTGAAAATTCTAATACGATGTAAGTCATGTGAAGTAGACAGTATTAACCAATATTATTATCTTAGAGTTATTGAGATTCTTTGGAGAAATAACCGCGATCAAGTTATTACACTTCATATACAGGAGACAGAACTAAATATACTCAGACTTCAAGACTATAGTAATAATCCAAATTACGAAGAATCAGAAGCTGTAAAGTATGAATATTACCAAATCGTTGGGTTAATTAGTTATAGTTGTAAAATAATTAATCTAATTATTTACAGAATTATGGACAGACTGGTAGAACCGGACCTGGGGGAAATCAGCTTCAGTTGCGAAGAAATGTAAGGAAAAACGAGATAGTATTGGCCCTACGACTTTTCTTAGGCTGTGTAAAGGCTAATCGACTTTTATAGCTGATCCTCTTCGATAACTATGAAAACAATTCCACACACAATAGCTGTTATAAGTTGTGACGTTGCTGTAGCCACTTACAAACTACGATTGTCAGTCGTAGGTAACGGCTCTTTCTCTGAGTAGGAATCATAATGAAATTGTACAATTTTAAGGTTTTTCTTTTTCTTTGCAACTGAACGAGCATCGACCAACTATCTCCTTCCGTAATTCCTCCCAATTCCTCCCTTTTTTAGTGGCATACTCCATTACAGGAAAAAATTGACTTAGTGTCATTATGGAGAAAATCCTCAGTGGTTGTACAAAAAAGTATACTGTCCATCTAGAGTGCACATATTTATAATGTTATCACGTTAAGTTCTCATACATTTTTGTTTTGGATATTGCGTAATTGCAGGTTTTGTGTTTTTGGTTGTATGATTATTTAATTTTTCTAAACTCTACAGATGTGAAGTTATTTTGGGAGGAAATAAGCCAATTATATCATCTGAACTGCAGTATATGAAATATAAACAGAAAATAAAACGTATTGTAGTCTCCATTCTCACCTGACCCTTCCCTTACATTTTTATAGATCTGAAGATGGTCATATAGGCAAAACCTCAACGTCTTATACTCTACTTCTATGCAAGCAACTGCAAAACTGTGATTAATAAAGATTTGAGGAATAAATACAGAACATGTTAAATGAAATGAACGGTCTAACGAGCACATAATGTGGATTAATATTATACTACTGAAATATGAAAGTAATGAGAGGTAGCAGAAATGGACGTCTCTTGGACTTATAAATCACCCAAGATGGACGAAACACAGGAGGTATAAGGAACAGATAATTCGTGGCAAAGGAGCATTGTTTGCTAAGAGATATTTACTAGTGAAAAACAGTCGTTTATTTGAGGAAGAAATTGCTGAGAATGTTCATGAAACTTGTCAGGTGTGTAGAGGACGAACGAAATTGGAATACATGTCTTTTTTTGTTTATGCCCAATTTCAGTCTTAAGGGGTAAAACACACCACAAAAGGTAATTTGGCTTATTAGGTTTGAAAGAAATAACTTCGAAAAGATGGTATATATAAAAATGTTTCTCATATAAAAGTTGAAGTATAATTAACGTTCTTGAAAACTGTATAATCGAATTTTGTATTAATTTGAAATTTTGCAAAATACCCCACCACCATCAACCAATTTTGAAAAATAGAAACTTTTGTTACATCATAAAATAAGAAAGTGTGCAGTAATGCTGCTTTCTGAATTATGTTTGGAAAAGAAGCTGTACGCAATGTGCTGTCAGAGTATTTTCAACATATCTAATAAAATATTTGAATATTTATTGCTGTTCAAATTATTTACTTATATTTGTTTTTGTGTTAAATTGGTTTGATTTCTACATTCATGTTGTATTTTGTTTCTAAGTTATCATTTCACATATGTAACTCATTATTATGATACGAAATCATTACTGTAATGATAATTTGTAAGTAAATGCTTCAAACTTCACATTTTCTTGCGCCATGCCCATAAAATGAACGAAATTTCTTCACATAACATACATGATAGAGAACACATCATAAAAAAATTCTGCAGGATTTCAAATTGTTGTGGGTGATCCTCTAAATATTCTGATTTGTATTATGCACATTTCAATGCATTGGTAAGCCTTGGCGAAGAGATTGCTTATGTACTAGTGACAGCAGTTTGATTATATTGTTTCTCAAGTGGAGCTTGACATCATAAGAATCCAACAGAACTAGATCTGAGAAGCTTCTCACAAAGTTCTTCCAAGATCAAAAGCTGTATGTATTTCGTGATTGTACCTGTGCCGAAAAAACCCTTTGTGATCACAAGATGAACGCCCTCCTTGTCCTCTGGCATGGTGGTCAAAAAAGTTTTTCAGAGTGACTACCTGCATTTTCATAATTTTAAAAGAAGCTAATCATGAGTTTGTACCAAGAATTCGATAATCTCTTTTTGAAGCCTCAAATGTCCTTGTAACATAGTAGGAATCTAGTAAACAAATGTCTGACCAGGTCAAAAGATATTTGAAAGATGTTTACTTTACCAGCGAGGGAGAAATGTCTGTATTATCGTTAGATTCTTGGAACTGTCTATGAACGAACTCTATAGAGTGTTGTACCTGAGGAAAAGCAACCTGTTAATCTGGTGATCCCAAAGGGCTCGACGGCACATGTACCGTCGTGAGATCTATTCGGCTTTCCATGTTGCGAGAAATTTGTGAGAAGATTTTCAGATCTAGTTGTGTTAAATGACTGTGATGTCAATCTCCACTCGAGGAACAATATAATCAAAATGTAGCCACTAGTAGATAAACATTTTTTTCCGCCAACTCTAACCAACATACTGAGATATGTGTGATTCAAATCATTAGATTTAGAGGGTCACACGCAACAGTTTGAAATCGAGCTGTATTTTGATTTATATTGTCTTCCCTGTCGTGTGTACTTTGCAAAGAAATCTCTTTCATTTTAAATGCATGGTGTAATAAAACGTTATTTTTTGTAAAGAAATCTCTTTCATTTTAAATGAATGGTGTAACAAAACGTAATTTTTTAAGTGTTTATTTATAGATTATCATTATTGTAATGATTTTGTATCGTAGTAAGTTATTGTTTTCAATTAACAAAAACACATAGGAGAGGGCAAGTTAAAAACGAAACACAAATACGAATATAAAACCCTAAATAAGAGTTCAAAACACAAACAAATATAAGTAAACTAATAACTAGATCAAGAATGATTGTTTGGATATTTTAATTAAGCATGCTGAAAATATTCTGACAGCACATTGTGTACAGTTTATTTTTCAAAAATGATATTTCGGAAACCAGCTTTATTCCACATTGATGCATGTAGCTTTAAAGCTTCTTTAGTTTTTGTTGTAACAGATATTTTTATTGATGATGTACTTTGCAAAATTTCAAATTTTTACAAAATACTATTATACAGGCTTCAAGAACGTTAATTACGTATCAGATTTTATATTAGGAACATTATTTATACATGATGTCAGATAAGTTACTATTTTCAAACAGTCGTAATTTATTCATGAATCAGTTTTCATAGAACTACTTTTGCTGAAAAAAGCTCTCGTTGAGGTTGTGTATAACGTCCTTTTTCCTTCTGTTTCAGTTGTAAAATCCCGCCTGCGTTGACTGTGGAAGAATGGGTCATAATAGCAGCTCGTTAGGATGTCTGGGGATCTGAGGTGCAATCACAAAGGTAGTGGAGGGCTAAACGAGGGCTCCATGCAACATGGATAGAAAAAAATTAAGAATTCCCATTCCAGAGTTCTAATAACAGGGAGTATCGTAGATGCAAGAAGATCAGCAGGATCATAAACTTCGGGGACACCAGAGAATTTTGACAGAGTTCTTGAAATGTTCAAGAGGATACTAAGAAATCACTGGGCTCAAGGATTTCGTGTAAGTGGTCTTTCTCGTTATGCTTTTGAAACGATTATTAAGAAACCTCTCACTTTTAGGCCGTGGAAACCATATTATGTGTAGCAGTTGTTCCCTGATGACTGTGACAGAAGAGTGGCGTTTGGAGAAACTTCCTATCTTGAATTTCTTGAGAACATTCTGTGGATTGATGAGACAGTTTTCCACATTAGAGACTTTGTAAACCGGCATAGCTGCTACTACTGAGCAGCAGGAAACACACACGAATGTGCTGAAAAAGTACAGGGGCGTCCGAAGGTGACAGTATGGTGTGGTATCACGTCGTCCGAAATTGTTGGACATTTCTTTCTGCGGAACAAAATGAATGGCGAAAGATACCTTAAAGTACTGCAACGTCGTATATGGCCAGTAATTTCACAATGGAACAACCCACAGCTTCACATCATGCACGTTTTGCAAATGTTTGTCCGCAAATGTCTGCATGAACACTTCCGGAGAACTTAGATGAACTGGAAGCAGTAATATCTGATGTGTTAGGCAATGTTTAACCTAACATGTAGCAGACAGCAGTATCTCACGCAGTACTTCGTTTAAAAAATACATAGGGAATTCCGAAGCTTATGTGGGGGTTTAAAATGATAAACACAATCTCAAGGAATGCTGTTTCTGGGAAAAGTAGTTCTAAGAAAATTTGTTCATAAAGAAAGAAATTATAACAGTTTAAAAATAGGGAGTGAGTTATCAGACACACTGTATATCATCGTTTCGAAGATATTCCCATTAAACCTAATATGTCAAATTACCTTTAGGGGTGTGTTTTACCTCATGAAAGTGAAATTGGGTACCAAAAAAAATGATATTATTTTGGCCCACATACACAGCCGTCAAGTTGGGAGTGTTTCCTCGTAAGATAAATAAGTTGGGACAGCAGAGGAAGTCGTGGATCACATCACGCCAGTCAGTAAATGGCTGGATAAAACACAAAAAATTCTAAGTTTCATTGTTACTTCGCTCTATTACAACACAACTGATTTTGTGTAGAATGACAAGGTGGATTCGTAATTACGGAACTTCGATAGCCTTTATCGGAGAGAAATATAAAAATATATTCTTATCCTTTTTCTTGTATTCAGTCTTTGATATAAGCAGTTGACAGACGGAATAACGGGCTTAGAGAAGGTATGGTACACCCAGAGCATAAATCATAGCATTATTTTAAGAAAAAGTGTATGTCATGCTCGTTTGACCGTTGAGGTGTTGTTTCGTGTAACGAGAAAACTTGAACACACGCAATGGTCACGTAGTAACTACAGGAGGTGGGGGTTCCGCGCTCTTAAAACTGAAATCTCCGATATAATCAGCTTTAACGATAAACACGGGAACGTCACACAGGTGGGTTGAAATGTTTTCTGTTTATGACACTGTCCATGATACATTTAAGAACTAAAATCTTCAGATATTTTCGTTTTTGTACGCATTTCACGAGGCTTATAAATACACTGGTAGAAGAGGGTTTAAAATCTACATCAATTTTTTGAAAGCATACGAGCACAACTCTCAAATTCGCAAAACTGAATGCTGTGTAAGTGGTTCATTATTTAGTGGAACAGTTGAAGATTTTGATGTCTAAGACGGTGAATAACATAATAGAGTCAAAAGGTTTGTTGATGGCATTGACTTTAAACTAACAGGAATACTGTTTTGATACGAAGGAAAATATATCGTGGGGGGCCTAGGATGCAAGCAAACATCAGTTGTCTTAAAATTACTGTCATTATAACCCAACAAACTCATTTCCGCACGGATGAACACAAGGTTTCTCTTTCTCCGCGATCTTAAAGCAACTGCCACACATATAGTCATTCTTACGTCACAACTGAAAACAATTAATATTCCAATTACCAACGAATATTGAATGAAATTTCGTGTAGAGTGTTGTGCTGATGAATGGTGTATCACAGAACGTCGAAAGTAATGTCGGTGCTTATGATAAACCACCTCTTTTTGGTGTTAACTTTTGTCCGTTCTGATTCGGCTGTTGCGCTCCAAAGAGGTAGCATCTCTGTACGAGCGTATCTGATTAAACGATGGAATTATGGTCTCGCTGAAGCTATATGTATCATGTAACTATGTTAAAATAATCTATCAACTGTTAATTTCAAGTTGTCATGGTTTCCTTTACCTTCAGTTCCCTCCTACGATACGAAATTGAATAATAAGAAATTTTCTAACTTTGTAGAGCTCTGCCGTTGAGGCATTATTGGTTGGCGGCCATCTGCCGCCATTGCCCCAGGACAACTTTATTTCAAAATATACGGGCTTCACCGGGTAAATGTAGAAGCACTATTCATGTTATCTAAGAGGAAGCTATACCGATCGTTTTTGACATACAGAGTAAAAACTGAAATCATTTCTTAGATGAGAAAACGTAATCCTCCCATCTGGCTAGTCTTGCTACGATATAAATTTGTAAAATAATCTCTGAAAGAACCTATATCATAAAGTAATGAATTAATGGCCCATTTGAAGCAAAAAGTAATATTTTCATTCAAGGGTATGCATATGTTCCCTATAAATTTCTGTAGTTACATAGGTGTGTTGTACTGGTGGCTTCTCCGGTAGTGTGAAAGTTTATGTCGGGCAAAGCGTAGTGCTGCGATTCATAGCATTAGGCACGCGATTTACTTGCAAATAGTGTCGCAAATATTAACAGTTTTAAAGAGTTTTATTTGACTACCTAACGAATGATTATTATTCTTTGCTGTTGCTAACAGTCCACTGCTACGAATACTTTCAAGGGGAACTTGACGCAACTACACTACTGGTCATTAAAATTGCTACACCAAGAAGAAATGCAGATGATAAACGGGTATTCATTGGACAAATATATTATACTAGAACTGACATGTGATTACAGTTTCACGCAATTTGGGTGCATATATCCTGAGAAATCAGTACCGATAACAACCACCTCTGACCGTAATAACGCTCTTGATACGCCTGGGCATTGAGTCAAACAGAGCTCGGATGGCGTGTACAGGTACAGCTGCCCATGCAGCTTCAACACGATACCACAGTTCATCAAGAGTAGTGACTGGCGTATTGTGGCGAGCCACTTGATCGGTCACCATTGACCAGACGTTTTCAATTTGTGAGAGATCTGGAGAATGTGCTGGCCAGGGCAACAGTCGAACATTTTCTGTATCCAGAAAGGCCCGTACAGGACCTGCAACATGCGGTCGTGCATTATACTGCTGAAATGTAGGGCTTCGCAGGGATCTAATGAAGGGTAGAGCCACGGGTCGTAATACATCTGAAATGTAACGTCCATTGTTCAAAGTGCCGTCAATGCGAACAAGAGGTGACCGAGACGTGTAACCAATGGCACCCCATACTATCAAGCTGGGTGATACGCCAGTGTGCCGATGATGAATACACGCTTCCAATGTGCGCTCACTGCGATGTCGCCAAACACGGATGCGACTATCATGATGCTGTAAACAGAACCTGGATTCATCCGAAAAAATGACGTTTTGCCATTCGTGCACCCAGATTCGTCGTTGAGTACACCGTCGCAGGTTCTCCAGTCTGTGATGCAGCGTCAAGGCTAACCGCAGCAATGGTCTCCGAGCTGATAGTCCATGCTGCTGCAAACGTCGTCGAACTGTTCGTGCAGATGGTTGACTCATCCGAAAAAATTACGTTTTGTCATTCGTGCACCCAGGTTCGTCGTTGAGTACACCGTCGCAGGTTCTCCTGTCTGTGATGCAGCGTCAAGGGTAATCGCAGCCATGGTCTCCGAGCTGATAGTCCATGCTACTGCAAACGTCGTCGAACTGTTTGTGCAGATGGTTGTTGTCTTGCAAACGTCCCATCTGTTGACTCAGGGATCGAGACGTGGCTGCACGATCCGTTACAACCATGCGGATAAGATGCCTGTCATCGCGGCTGCTAGTGATATGAGGCCGTTGGGATCCGGCACGGCGTTCCGTATTACCCTCCTGAACCCACCGATTCCATATTCTGCTAACAGTCATTGGATCTCGACCAACGCGGACAGCAATGTCGCGATACGGTAAGCCGCAATCGCGATAGGCTACAATCCGACCTTTATCAAAGTCGGAAACGTGATGGTACGCATTTCTCCTCCTTACACGAGGCATCACAACAACGTCACACCAGGCCACGCCGTCAACTGCTGTTTGTGTATGAGAAATCTGTTGGAAAGTTTCCTCGTGTTAGCACGTTGTAGGTGTCTTAACTAGCGCCAACCTTTTGTGAATGCTCTGAAAAGCTAATCACTTGCGTATCACAGCATCTTCTCCCTGTTGGTAAAATTTCGTGTCTGTAACACTTCATCTTTGTGGTGTAGCAATTTTAATGGCCAGTAGTGTAATATTT
This sequence comes from Schistocerca americana, assembly GCF_021461395.2. Lineage (NCBI taxonomy): Eukaryota > Metazoa > Arthropoda > Insecta > Orthoptera > Acrididae > Schistocerca > Schistocerca americana. The sequence continues at coordinate 1,019,434,206 of NC_060119.1, forward strand.
TCACTCCGAGCAGTGGTTGCGTAATTGTATTCTTAGATAAAATGGTGGCCAACATGGCATGTAATGTATACTGGTAAATACGCTGAGAAATCTCGTTCGTTGTCTTTTGTCAAATCAACACTACCCCAGTTTTTTCAGCGCTTACTGCAACAGAATTACCACGTCGGAGGACACCGCTGGGTCATTGGTGTCCGCTCAAATAACTGCCACCCCCCCCCCCCCCCCCCCGGTTCTTTCGGTCACGTGTGCAAGCACCGAAGATAGCCGAAGTTGGCGGACTAGTAGTAACGTCTCCCATACTCTTTATCCACAAAAGTTCTAGTCAAGAGTTTTGAGTGTTCCACCACAGATTCCAGTCCCACGCTGCGTGCATGGTTCAAGTTGTGTGCAGTCGACGTGACCACACGTCTAGGGCTGTCTTTTGCACAGTGCCCGGCTTGCCCCCGCGTGTGCTGTTACCAGCGCAGCACGCCGCATCATTGCGTCGCATCGCATCGATATGCGCGAGTCGTGCGCTCGTTAGTGGGCCGAGTGGTGAATACGGCACGTGGCGGCCGGTGTCCACCCACGCCACACTGATCTATAGTGCCTACCCATGTAACCTGCTACTGCTCGCAGCCCAGAATGTCCACCTCGAAAGCTAGAGGTAGCAAGTGTGGTTACTAAGTTAAGGGAATATTACTCACTTTGCAAATGACTGACAAGATTGTGTTACATAGCTTTGTGATCGTGTTGCAATTTGCTTTCCCAGGTACTCCACCTCTAATGCTACATCGTAGATCCGTCACTTCGTTTCGGCCTCTGTAACGCAACGAATTGAGCCAGAAGCAATTTTCTGACAACTAAGCACAATTACACACACAGCTCTAAAGTGTCACCACCACATTATGTCTGGAAGTAAACATAGCCCCTAGGTATGGCGTGATAGGGCTGATCACAGAAATATATGGTAAATTGGGTATTAGATCTGTTGATTTTATTCCATCGGCCATGTGTGTCGACTTGCACCACTTAAGTATACAAGACACTACAAATCAAGCTTAATTAGTCTCTGAGGAATTAACTGAAATCATCATTATAGCCCTCGCTGTAGGCAGTAAGCTAGCAAACAATATATGGTGCAGCGATCCCGGTCTATATCTTGCCAACAACATATTACGTTGGATAGCGGGTGGCCAAATATTTACCAAGGAAAGTCGCAAAACAGCCGTACGTTCTGAGAAGTTATTTTATTTTGACAACCAGTTTCGGCATTTCAATAGGCCGTCCTCAGCCCCTGCTTATTAAAACCAATATACATATAGTGTATATCAATGCATACCACAGTTGACTGTACTGAAAATGAAGCGCAATGATAAAAGTTGTTAAAACCCACAAAATGCACTTAGCAGCGTTAAGACAATACCTGTTTACATATAGCACAACAAAGTAGTATATATACACATACAGGCAGGCATTGACACTATTTTAACATCTTAGCGTTATAACATAACATGTGTAACATTCCAAAACACTAAAAATAGACAATATACAACCAGAAACACCATCAAACAGAGTTTGCATAGTTTGTTTTCGTTTTATTAATAAGAGACCTACGTAATTCTTATAGATGAGCAAAATCCCAGTTCATATGAAAGTCTATCATCATTCAAAGTGAAACGTTGCGATATAATCTATGAAGTACACTATAGTGCGCAACTCTATCTTCCAAGTACGTATTATAAGCACTTTTGTTGTATCAGAAGTAGTTGTCAGCATTAGAAACGCAATCAGCTGCAAAACACAACGGCAGACAACATATTCAGTGAACAACGGTATACAAAGAACTTGCGAGAAATACTCATAAAATACCTCAACAGCAAGTACCAAATAAAAATAAAAATATGGCGCAAAATAGGCGAGGCAACAACTGTGAGCGGAAAAAAGGTTGTAAATGGCCTCATACAATAAACCAGTTGTCACATGGAACAACACTAAATGGAAACCTTAGCAAATAACGGAGAAAACCAAAGCGATGAAACAAATAATGTATTGTCACAAGCCTAAATATTCCAGGCCTCTCGAGCCACACAGTAAAACTTATTAACCACAACAATAGTACATACCAATCCCAAAACTCGCAGTTATCATTAGATCACCCATAAACACCACAAAAACGCGTATATCTTAAGAACATCGTAGCATCCCCCATTAGGTGTATGGTGAAGTAAAGGCCACAAAACTATAACTATGATAAACTAACAACACTCATGAAATGCGAACATCCCACATGTGAGTTGAGGAATATATCAGTGTGGGTCTAAGAACATAACCGGCTAAAAATGGTGTGCAAACTAATTGATTACAACAAATCACACCACAAAGAAAAGGCAACAACTTCACCATCCAAATATCAAAAAGACCTCATTATCATAAGGAAAAATCTCAAATGCGAACAAGCTTACGAAAGTCCAAAAATTAGTCAATAACAGAAACGTGCTACATACCAGTAATATGGGGCGTTACAAATCGAGATACAGAGAGTTGCAAAAACAACCGAGATCTATGAGATAAACCAATACTCATAATATGGGAACATACCACATGTCACAGCCAGACAAATCAATACATTACTGTAAAGGTAATATAGCACATGTGTACCAAGAAACGACGACAGGAGATTACAGATAGGGAAAAGCGTAAATATTGGAAAGATAATGGTAAAACGCATAAAAACTGAGTTAAAAAGGAAGTGCACAAATATACATAAATCAAGATAACATCTATGAGCCAAGGAAAACAACGAAATATAATGTATACAAAATAAAACACTTAAATGGCACATGGTGTCCACACACACTGAAGTTTCCCCGATATCAGTGTGAAAACTAACCTAAAAGTATTGTGCGTCAAATTCATTATGTGTTATTCTAGCCAAATGAAATCGGTAGTTAGTGTCAGCAGACGCCCGCGGGAATCACGAAACAATATGTAGCTGATAAACGACATATTCCGCCCACAGAACCGACTATAGCAGGGTGAATCTGCTGTAAAGGATAGTATCGGCAAATAAGGGTCGTCAAGTAAAATAACGATGGAAGCCCACCCATTGATAGCAAGCCATGTATTTCCAACCAAAATAAAAACTGTATCGAGCTACCAATCAGTTTAGTCTCTCCCATCTATTACATGAAAGCAGTTATATAAACCAAGTACCCTTAGGCTAGTGAGAGGAACACCCAACCGACGAAACTATCAAGTGAAGGACGAAATCACTCTGTAAGTAAGTCATTTGTTTACCAACATATGTAAAAATCCATGTTACAACATAATGGGATCTCAGGGCAAGTACACCATAACTGAAATCGAACCGTCAAAAATAAACGATCATCAAACTATGACAAAACCTACGGTTTATACGAAAAAAATGTAAAGGAGGATGAAGGGATCCTAACTTTAATTCCTGAGCTGTCACACATATATATAACAGAAGCTAAAACAACTTATTATTACGTGACACATTCAAATAAAATTATCCCTATGAGGAGACGTGTACGATCGTAATACAAGTACTCTTCGACAAGTAATTTCTAATAAATCCAATGGCAAAGCTATAATAGTAAAAATACTTACAAAAGACCATATCATGTAAAGCTTCAAAAGGAATCATCTCTGTGCCAAGAAGTGCACGATCGCAAATAAAGATACTCCGACTTAACTACAATAGATCAGTAGAGAAACACAGGTACAAAATTAATAAAATAACTACTCTACACAGTTCGTCATAGCCACAACTGCCATGAAACAAGACATTAGTCACCATATGCAGATCAGGTAGAGACACTCGTATGTATAGGTGATGGCTTACTGGAGCCATCAGCATCTGGATACCATAAATTCTACAACGAAAGCACAGTCAAGTCTAAAGTAACAAGTCAAGATGAACATCGAACACATAGATGCAAAGTGCATACATACCGATATTCGAGTACTTCCTTCGAATACCTGACGACAAGTGAACACACTTGCAATCCGAGAAAGCAGTCAAAGATGGTACCACGGAGAATGAGGTTGAAATATAACCATCAATGGCATAGGTCAATATATCGTATCATGAACGTGTAGAATGCTTAAGACGCCAACAGATAAGACGTCAGCCGGCCGGATTGGCCGAGCGGTTCTAGGCGCTACAGTCTGAAACCGCGCGACCGCTATTGTCGCAGGTTCGAATCCTGCCTTGGGCATGAATGTGCGTGATGTCCGTAGGTCAGTTAGGTTTAAGTAGTTCTAAGTTCTAGGGGACTGATGACCTCAGAAGTTAAGTCCCATAGTGCTCAGAGCCATTTGAACCATTTGATAAGAAGTCAAATGGGAATGGGAAGAACTGACATGCTAAGGTCATGGCCATTCAGAGACGGAAACTAAATTAACAAACTCGAGTTAGTTCCAAAGTAAAGTCCCCAAAATCCAAATGCGAAGGAAACACAAGTCACAGAGAAGCCCAAGAGAATCCAGATGCTAATCTCATGATGTCTTCAGAATTCCACGAATAAATTCGCAAATTGTGAAAATTTTCGAAAAAGAACTTATTCCTTGATACTGTCATCTAAAAAGTTTCCGTGTTCTTTTTCCGAATGCACATAGATTTCCTTGTTTTCATGAACATCCATCATTACACATTTATTGACGATGTGCAATATATCCAAATCGTCATTAATATCAACGACCTTATGTTTTGTGGTTTATGGAAGTCCCATAAAGGTAGAATGCTTGGTCGTATGCAGAGCTGTGTGCTCTTGAAACCTTTCTTTGAGAGTGCTACCGGTTTGCCCAATAAATATCGATTACCACATTTAATTTTGTGGACCCCAAAACTCAAAAAAGGATCGTGTCAAAAAACGATCGTGTCTTTCGATGGGCTGAATAAGGGATTTGACTTGGATATTGTATTTTCCTAGTAAAACCAAGTGTAATGTTTATTTTACAGAATGCCTGCGCAACTTTGTCGGAAATGGGACATTTAAACTCTATACTTGAGCGCATTTGTTTAATGGTTTTAACTCGGTTGACAGTAATTTCGTGCAGCAGTTTCTTCTGAGAAAAATATTTTATCGTGAATTAAGTCAATTATCTCAGGTTGGTAGCAACTGTTTACCGCTATATCGCTCAATATGTTTTTTTTCTTTTACGATTTTTACAACTTCTAAAGGGATTTTATTTATCCAGCTATCAAGACTATAGAAGAAGGAGGTACCTATTGAAATGCATAGAATCAACGAGTATAACAGCTTGGGAAGTTGTGGGCTCTCTAAAAATGGTAAAACTGTGTATACCATTCTTATTCGTCACAGAAATATCATGGAAATCAATTTTATCAGTAATTTGCTGTTCATACGTGAATTCTATCTTTTGGTGTAAACTGTTAAGAATTCTTAAGATTTTATCAAGTCCATCATTTTCCCCTTTGTGTAACATAATAGTACCGACCACATAACGGTAGTAATATAAAATGATGTCAAGCAACTCAGGATATTCTACAAAGACAGATACTTCGGTGTACTTGAGAAAAATATTGGATAATGTCCCTGACAAACATCAGCCCATATCTAATCCGTCTTGTTGGTGGAAAATTTCACCATTGAAGTGAACGTAATTATAAGAGAGAACTAATTCAAGTAATTTTACAAATTCCTCAATTTCTTCTACAGACAATCGTTTAAATCTAAGAAAGTTCTTCTTGACAAGGCCTATGGTTTCCATAACAGGCACTTCAGTGTATTAGTTAGTCAAATCTAAGGATACTCGCTTGTTGCTAATCGACTATTTTATGTATTTAATTCCATCTACTAAATGGTAAGTATTCATCACAGAGAAACGACTCTCGACGACGTAATTGTTAGCAAGAATTTCATTCAATTTGTCACGTAACTTATAGGCAGGGGTACCAATATAACTAATGAATGGCCTCACAGGAACATCAACCTTACGCACATTAGGTTGTGCTCTTAACGTAAGGGCATTCGGTCCATAACCTTCAAAGTTTTAGAAAATCTATCATCAAATAAAAAACAGATATTCATTAGAACACATTTGATCTCCTTAGGAGAATATTTAGTGTGATCGTGGTTAAGTTTTGAAATACCACTCTTGTCAAGGAATTCCCCTACCTAATATGTTCATCTATATATAACACAGGGTGAGTATTCCCCTTATCAGCCTCTATGACAACTGCCTCTCGGGTTTTGAGTTGATATTGTGGACAACTATCTGTTCATTTACATTTTTACTTCTTTATACAATTTTTGTTTTTACTACTAAGACATTGATTCAGCTACGTTATTACCAAGGAAAACTTGATGGTATTTGCTGTCTTTGCACTAATTCAAAGTTGTTTCTAATCCCTATTATTATACAATGTTCTGTCTACTGCATACTTATGTCCTTTTTGTAACAACTCATATAGAAAAAAAATGCCAGTATTGATACTCTGTCGAAAAACTTGTGACTTCTAGAGTTATTGACATTATTGATATACAGCTTTTGTCATCGTTTTAGCATACCAATATTCTTATTTTGAGTGTTAACAATATTTCCTTTTCTATTTTCTACCACACACTCAACATGTTGCAACAATGTGTCAAGTTCTTGAGAACTTAATAACCTGCCCGTTTTAAGTCATTCACATATAGTTGTTTAGCAAGGCAAATTTCTAATTTCATTCACATCTCCTCACTCTTACACTTTACAGTACGACTAACCGATTCACGTTTTGTAATCTGAGAAAATGTAGGATTGACGCCCTCTGACATATACCTCCTAATAAAGTCAAGATCAGTTGTTTTTGCCATCAATTTAATTTTGTTGCTGATGAAATCATGGGCTCATTGCAACACCTGGTATGGTACATTCAATCTCTCTTGATCCACTGTGGATGCAGGACTGTGGCTGGTCAAATATTTACCAAGGAAAGTCTGTGAAAAGCCATACATTTTGAGAAGTTATTTGATTTCATTTTACAACCTGTTTAGGCGTTTCAATATGCTATCTTTGGGCCTTTGCGTATTAAAACCAGTGTACATGTAGTTTATATCGAGGTATATCACAGCTGGCTTTACAGAAAATGAAGTTTAATAACAACAGTTCTTAAAACCTAGAAAGGGCAATTAGCAGATTTAAGACAAGTACTTGTGCACATACAGCACAACAAAGTAGTATACATACACATACTGGTTAGCATTGAATTTATTTTAATTTGAGACCGTTGTAATGGAACATGCCAAACATCAAGAAATCAAAAGTATACAATACACAAGCAGAAGAGCAAACAAAGAAAGCCCACTTAGTTTTTTTTGTTTTTCTAGTAAAATACCTATATAACTCTTATAAATGAGAAACACACCAGTTCATATGAAGATATATCCTCATTGAAAGTGAAACGCCTCTATAGAATCTATAAAGTACACAGCAGTGTGCATATCTATCACCTAGATATTATCACTACTGGTGATATATCAGAATTAGTTGTCACATCAAAAATGCAACCGGATGTAGAAACTAACGGTAGACAGCATATTAAGTGTATAACGGTATGCAAACAATATACAAGGAATTCTCATAAAATACCAAATAAAAATATAAAAAGAAAGAGAAAAAGATATGACTTGGTGTCCCTTACATTAATTAATTACATACAAGGACCTCAAATCCATGTTAACCAATGGGAGTTCTCGAGAATCTCAACTGACACTGTGATACTACATATTTTCCTGGGAATATGAGGTAGTACACTATCGACCCATCTATAAAATGACGAATCCATCCATACAGGAGCTGACACACAGCAAACTGTATCGCGATGGGTGGTAAGGTGTTACCTCCCCCTCACTTATCGACCTTAATGACAGTGAAAAATTAAACCGCGTGTACCTAATGGAAATTTGGGAAAAGCAATCGTCACCGAAGTTAATCTGTCGGCAAAGAGGGAGGAAAGGGTTACATCTAAATGAAAGGAAAAATGCAAATGAAACTGGTGGAAATTAATTTTGAAAAGGGGTAAAGTTAATGAAGAAAGTAAATGTGCGGCCGTTACGTTAACAATTAACTAGCGGTAATTAGATATTTGAGATTTGGGGGAAATTACGGTCGCCAGTCCTAAGGACAATTACTAAAGTAACTGAAAAAGAAAGGTAATTACACATATAATTAGCACTAGAAGCGTGGAAACTGAAGGTTGACACGTGTAGTGTGAAAACTGATAGTTTGTCAGAAGTAATAACTTTCGCTGCACTCTGACTTAATTTAGCAAAAGAATTAATAAAACCGGAAAACTGAAAGTTAATTTAGTGACTGAAATTAATAAGAAGCTTTCTTTCTTAAGCACATCGAAATTCAGTAAAATACGGTTTGTCTTGGACTACCTCAACAATCATTTCAAAAGCTACTTGAATCTACGCAATTTAGAAATAAGAGATTTAGCTTTGAACTTGAATTAAATGATTCTGAACAATTGACAATAGTAAGATTTAGTACGTACCAAGCTGAGCTGCAGTCACAGGTAAGCTAAAATACGGTAACAAAACTCGCACTCTTAATTTTTGCTTGCGTAATCTAAATATTGTAGCCAGCTATGAATACTTAAACTGAACTTTGAAATTAAAGCAGTGAAATGGAATGATTGTACTTTAATGCTGGCATCTGAATTTCAACGACACTCGGGTTGATTTCGGAAAAGGAAGGGACCCTGCTTGGTAATGCAATAGGGACAATGAGCAACAAAGGTTCATGCTAAGTTGCTATAATTTTGTGATGCAACAATTTTAAAAGTTTGAAAAGCTGAGGTCTGCCATACAGTTCTAAAACTTTACGTGCTTCCAGTCTTCCTTGTTGGTTGACTGAAGGTTTGAAGCCGTCGATCGAGGAGGCGGCGACAGTCACTTATTGTCGGCCGTCGCTGTTGCAGAAGCTGGATGTTGGCGCGCCTTCTTCTCGACACGGTCACCAGACGAAACGGGCTCTTGACGTGCGCCAGCTAATGCTTCCCGTCCGCGACACCATGTCAGAAACTATCATCGCAAGTCGAGCGCAATTACATGCTGCCAAACCCCGAAAGCGCGGCAACTCGCGGGAGCTTCACACAACACACCTGCTCCACTCGCTACTCCCGCCAGACTCCCTCTTGCTCTCTGCCCGCTCTCCACGCGGCAGAGTTAACACTACCAAAGATCCTACACACTTTGATTCTTCACACTACCTATCTATGTAATCGTTCGATAGCAGTTTTCCCTAGGCAAGACCTAGCGTAAAAATACAAATAATATTTACGAAACAAACCAATTATACATCGACATAAATGCATAAATATATATATACAAATAGTAAAACAATTACAATATATAAAGACACAGAAATGTCATATCTTGAGGTATCAAAACAAGGAAAAAAAATTATAGTACAATAGATGGAAATACGAGGATATGCATTTCCGGCGTTACAAAGGGAATAGAACGAGCTAAAAGTAAGGAAGAGTACGAATTCCAACAAGACACCATAGTATAAGCTCACTAATTAAGGAGAATACTGGCTGAAAATAGAGGGCAGACAACAATTGTGAGTGAAAAAATGAGTTCTAAATGGACTCACACTATAAACAAATTATGGATAGCAAGTTGTGTCGTGATAGGTAGTGTGGGGATGGAGGAGCTAAATGTAAGTTAAGTGTGTGAAGGCCAACAAGACACCAAAGTAGAAGTCCACTAATGAAGGAACGTAGTGGCGCAAAAGCGGAAGACAACAACTGTGAGCGAAAAAAGGAGTTGTAAATGGCCTCATAGTATAAACCAGTTGTGGTGTGAAACAATACTAAATCAAAACATTTTAAATGATAGCGAAAACCAAAGCGATAAAAAAATGTATTGGCGCAAGCGTAAATATCCTAGGAGTCTCTAGTCACAGAGTAATACTTGTGACCCATAACAGTAGCACATATCAAACTCAAAACTCACAGCTATCAACATGTCGACATCAATCCGAAATCCATAATCACCATAAAATACAGCTTTAGTTTTTTTAATAAATAGGTCGACAGTATTACACCTTATATTTTTAGGGAAATAGTATCTAATTGTCGGTTCAGATTCTGGAGGACTCCTCTTAGCTGAGGTTCTTGTTTGTTCCATTTTTGTCTCCCTCCCCGCCCCCCCCCCCCCCCCCCCCTACTAACTGATGTGACGGACACCAAGCCATATCTTTTTAATTTGATTTGATACATAACATATGCTCTCAGGTACCTTATGAGTAATTCTCACATCTTCTTGTACATCGTTATTCACTTAATATGTCGTCTGACGTTGGGTTTTGGGTATGGTTGCGTTACTGATGATGTGGCAAGTTATTATGATTTATCACCAGTGGTGATAATACTTGGGCAATAGATTTCTACACTATTGTGTACTTCATAGATTATATTGCGACGTTTTATTGTCAGTCAGGATGGGTCTTCATTTGAAGTAGAGTGCTTCTCAGCTGAAAAAATTATTTGGGTTTGTGATTAAAAACAGATAAAACTAGACAAGCTTCGTTTGTCTGTGCTTATGATTGTATATTGTCTATTTTAGGTTTTTTTGGAATGTTTGGCATGAACTGTTATAACAGTCTGATGTTAAAATAATTCCAATGCTAACCAGTATGTGTACATATTCTATTTTGTTGCGCTGTATATTCACATTTACTTGTCTTAACGCTGATAACTGCATTTTGTAGGTTTTAAGAACTGTTATTACGCTTCATTTTCTGTAAAGTCAGTTGTAGTGATCCTTGATATACACTACATGTATACCGGTTTTAACATGCAGGGGCCTGAAGACGGCATACTGAAATGCCGAAACTTGTCGAAAAAATAATTTGACTTCTCATTACCTACAGCTGTTTGGCGACTTTCCTTGGTAGCTATACTACACTGGTGTGCAAAAGGTAAGGATGAAAGAAACTTTCGCATGATGAGTTAATGCCAAATAACATAGCTCAATTAATCGTTCACCATATATAGGATGAACTGAAGGACTTCAGTATGATTGTCCCACAGATATTATAAAAGACCGAATATGGTTCTTAATAGGCGTGTTGACTGCTGCGTGGACCGTGCTCAAACATTTAGAGAGTAGTACGCCAATGCAACTTTATACTTCCTTATACCACAACACCTGCACCAACGAAACGATCATTTTCGATCATTTTCGACGTACCCTTATATGGTAAGAGGTGGGAACACGTAATGCAAACAGGTATATTGCGAAAATGATCGTTTTAGTGGTCCGGGTGTTATGGTGTGGGGAGGTATAATCTTGTATGGGTGTACTGACCTCCATGTCTTTGAACACAGTGCCATCATGGGTCAAAGTTATTGTGAAGCTATGCTCCTTATCTAGTGCGTATTTTCAGGTGTCTATTCGGCCATAACTTCATTTTTATGGTTGGAAATGAGCGATCACAACGAACAGCGCAGGCGCAGGAGCTCTTGTAACGATTTTCTGAGTTATCCTCGCATCACGACCTTGTTGTCTTATCACCTCACCCTTTAATTATGCCAGTTAATTTTATGTAATAAGCAATCCCTCTAAACTGAAACACACTCTCGGAAATGGTGAATATATCTTCGATAAAGTAGGAGGAACGAAAGTATCTACGACTTGTACAGAGTGAGTTTATAAGAGTCGAAGAACATGAAAGGACAGCAGTAATAGAGAAGGGTTACAGCTAAAGCCAGTTACTATTCAGTCTGTATACTGAGCAAGCACTAAAAGATCCCAAGGAGATCTTTTGGAAAAGGAAATAAAGTTCAGAGAGAAGAACGGTTCGCCAATGACGGAGGGGCTACAAAGGATTTGGAAGATAGCTGGACGGAATGGGTAGTCCCTTGAAAAGTGGATATAAGATGAACATAAATAGTGAAGGAACGGTAGTGGAATGTTTTGCGTATTGAAGTTTTGCGTATTTCATTTCTAGTACAGTTCTGCAGTAGTGTATAAAAGGGCGTCTTCATTCTAGATTTAAAACTTTGAGTCAATATCTGCAGTTGAAACACTTCATGAGGCCTCTGAGGCTGTATACTATTTTCCAAAATGCTTTTTTTCAACACTAATGGCCCAGTCACTGTGGTGAAGAAAGCGCTCCATTCGTTTACTGTACAGCCTCAACACAGCCGTTACTGATTTCAATGACGTAGTGAACCCAAGAATTAGAAAAACAACGGTACCTCTGGCTGAAGCAAAGAGTATGCAGTAATGAAAATGCCATTGGTGGGTTGTATATCAAGAAGAAATTTGGTATGAATCCACTGAATCAAAGAGTGTTTTGACAAAACTGCGACAACGATAAAAAAGTAGGATGGGAGTAATCATTTTCTGTCTACTGAATGAAAAAATATCCGTTTAGGTGCATGGAGCGTAGAAGATTGTTAGCCCGATGGATACGAAGACCACTGTCTTAAGTGAACCAATTGGCGGTGGTAGTGTTTTATAACGTTTGGAAATGGTACGATTAACCTTTGTGCATGATGTCCGGGTACCTGCAAGGGGGTAAACGTTGATAAGGTTAACTGCGGCTGTACAGAAGATAAACGACAAAATGAAGTTCCGAATGAAATAGGAAGCAGCCAACTGAATAAAACAGAGGACAATTTTAGTTCAAAATAATGTTTTTTATAACCTCTCTGAATAAATATGTATGAAGATATATACTATACGACGCCAAAGATCTACCGTGGCTTCACAGCTCTAAAGGGCTCGTAAGGAAGCAGAAACTTCTAATTACTACAGAAATGCAGCACGACGCAAGAAGTATTAACCACCCTTGAAACTACGTTCGTTTTGCAACATGTCCCAGGATGTAAAAAAGAGAGTGAATAGAAGAATTTTGCATTCCAATCATATCGGCAATCAATGAACTTGTAAAAAGAGTGTTATCTGAATGTGATGGGGAGATCATACAACATTAAAATCTTTTTCGTGAATTGGAGGTCAGAAACATGTCAGCCTCAGAAACCTAAGGTGTCTCATACATCATAAAAACTAAAATCTGAAAGTAATATAACACACGAAACGATTTACCTCTACAACCAAATAAGGTCAGTACATGGAAACCCAAAGAAATGTGCATCTGTGTAACAACTAGTCCTTGCAAGGGACAAATCAGAGGATGGTGTCAGCCATCATCGGAGAATATGATGTGGCAAAATGGTCAAAACGAAAAAGTACATTAAATGTGTGGCTGTATGTCACGTAGTAAACACAAAATGTTGAGGGATAGAAAATGAAGACTATTCGTTACAAGATATACGATTACAGTGAGGCTTTCATTCTGTCCTCCTTCTCTGGAATGTACCCACTGACGTATTACATATATATTTCTTGATAATAACAGTATAGTAACTTGTCCGTATCTGGGTCTTCGACAAACTTTTCTATAACTACAATATTGTTTGCCTTCGTTACTGTCTTGATATTTCCTACCATAACGTTCTGTGCTGACTTCATGACATGTAGATACATGTCTACATATATTTCTGATGTTACATGTTACAGGTATTTGTTTTAGGATATTCTCTGTATATTCCACTGTAACAGTTTTATATTTATTACATGGTATAAGGACAAATTCATGTTTTCATTTTGTCCAGCTTAAGACGGTATATTTTCTTTTGGCGTATTATTTACATATTTCTGGGTATGTTACGATGTAGATATTAGTTATATCAGGTTATTTGACATAATTTTTAATACACACTACGTAACTGTTTGTCCTCCTTACAGCCTTGATATTTCTACCTCAGCATTTTGAATTGCTACGTGACATACATTTACAGATTTACATTTTCGTTCTGACCGCTTTGCTATATCAGATTCTCTAATGATAGTTGGAACTATCCTCTGATTTGTTGCTTCCAAGGACTGCTTGTTGTACAGTTGCACATTTCTTTGGTTTTCTTGCTTTCTGATATCGCTGAATGCATCTTTTCATATATCTACTGTGCTCTACAGATATTCCCATACACTTTTGTAGACCTACTGCAGAAATCTACAATCTATTGTGCCACCTAACTACCCAGTCATATACCCGTAAGGAGTGGAATCATTCGACGATTGAACGGTGGAAAAACGTTATATGGAGTGAATAATCACGGTACACAATGTGGAGATCCGATGGCACGGTGTGGGTATGGTGAATACCCGGTGAACGTCATCTGCCAGCGTGTGTAGTGCCAACAACAAAATTCGGAGGTGGTGCTCTTATGGTGTGGTAGTGTTTTTCATGGAGGGGGTTTGCACCCCTTGTTGTTATGCATGGCAGTATCACAGCACAGGCCTACATTCATGTTTTAAGCACGTTCTCGCTTCCCACTGTTGAAGAGCAATTCGGGGATGGCGACTGCATTTTTCAACATGATCGAGCACCTGTTCATAATGCGGAGTGCCTGTGGCGGGGTGGTTACACGACAATAACATTCCTGCAATGAACTGTCCTGCACAGAGTCGTGACCTGAATCCTATAGAACACCTTTGCGATGTTTTGAAACGCTGACGTCGTTCCAGGCCTCACCGACCGACATCGATACCTCTCCTCAGTGCATCACTCCGTGAAGAATGGATTGCCATTCCCCAAGAAACCTTCAAGCACCTGTTTGAACGTATGCCTGCGAGAGTGGAAGATGTCATCAAGGCTAAGGGTGAGCCAACACCATATTGATTGCCAGCATTACCGACGGAGGGCGCCACGAATTTGTAAGTCATTTTCAACCAGGTATCCGGATACATTTGATCACATAGGGCATCTCTCATATTATATTTCAATGCTGGTGGCGTAGTGGTAGTTCCTTATGGTGTGTTATGTTACTTTATATTATTATGAAATTTTAGTTTTTATGAACTATGAGCCGTCTTAGGTATCTGAAGCTGACGTATGTTTGTGACCTCCAATACATGTCGTACGTGAACAAATCGCAGTACCAAAAATAATTGACGTAGAAAATTGAAATTTCGGGAATTCGTTTGTAATATATTTAAGAGACTATCATTGCTAGATCAGAGGCTAACGTAAGCGCGAGGTGACCCATTGCAAATGTGAAATGCTGGTACATGGTACAGTAATAACTGATATAACAGGCAGAATACTGCACGCAGGCTTGCAAACATCGGTAAGTTGTGTCTTGTAGATGCCGGATGTCAGTTTGTGGGATGGAGCTCCATGTCTGTTGCAAGTAGTAGGTCAATACTGGGACGATTAGTGCTGTTTGAGGATGACGCTGGAGTTGTCGTCCGATAATGTCCCACATATGTTCGACTGGAGACAGATCTTGTGATCCAGCAGGCCACGTCAGTATGTCGACACTCTGTAGGGCATGTTGAGTTACAACAGCGGAATGTGGGCGACTATTATCCTGTTGGCAAACACCCCTGAAATGCTGTTCATTAATGGCAGCACAACCGGCTGAATCATTAGACTGAAGTACAAATTTGCAGTCAATGTGCACGGATAACCACGACAACGCTCCCGCTGTCATGCGAAATCCCACCCCAGACTACACTCCTGGAAATGGAAAAAAGAACACATTGACACCGGTGTGTCAGACCCACCATACTTGCTCCGGACACTGCGAGAGGGCTGTACAAGCAATGATCACACGCACGGCACAGCGGACACACCAGGAACCGCGGTGTTGGCCGTCGAATGGCGCTAGCTGCGCAGCATTTGTGCACCGCCGCCGTCAGTGTCAGCCAGTTTGCCGTGGCATACGGAGCTCCATCGCAGTCTTTAACACTGGTAGCATGCCGCGACAGCGTGGACGTGAACCGTATGTGCAGTTGACGGACTTTGAGCGAGGGCGTATAGTGGGCATGCAGGAGGCCGGGTGGACGTACCGCCGAATTGCTCAACACGTGGGGCGTGAGGTCTCCACAGTACATCGATGTTGTCGCCAGTGGTCGGCGGAAGGTGCACGTGCCCGTCGACCTGGGACCGGACCGCAGCGACGCACGGATGCACGCCAAGACCGTAGGATCCTACGCAGTGCCGTAGGGGACCGCACCGCCACTTCCCAGCAAATTAGGGACACTGTTGCTCCTGGGGTATCGGCGAGGACCATTCGCAACCGTCTCCATGAAGTTGAGCTACGGTCCCGCACACCGTTAGGCCGTCTTCCACTCACGCCCCAACATCGTGCAGCCCGCCTCCAGTGGTGTCGCGACAGGGGTGAATGGACGGACGAATGGAGACGTGTCGTCTTCAGCGATGAGAGTCGCTTCTGCCTTGGTGCCAATGATGGTCGTATGCGTGTTTGGCGCCGTGCAGGTGAGCGCCAAAATCAGGACTGCATACGACCGAGGCACACAGGGCCAACACCCGGCATCATGGTGTGGGGAGCGATCTCCTACGCTGGCCGTACACCACTGGTGATCGTCGAGGGGACACTGAATAGTGCACGGTACATCCAAACCGTCATCGAACCCATCGTTCTACCATTCCTAGACCGGCAAGGGAACTTGCTGTTCCAACAGGACAATGCACGTCCGCATGTATCCCGTGCCACCCAACGTGCTCTACAAGGTGTAAGTCAACTACCCTGGCCAGCAAGATCTCAGGATCTGTCCCCCATTGAGCATGTTTGGGACTGGATGAAGCGTCGTCTCACGCGGTCTGCACGTCCAGCACGAACGCTGGTCCAACTGAGGCGCCAGGTGGAAATGGCATGGCAAGCCGTTCCACAGGACTACATCCAGCATCTCTACGATCGTCTGCATGGGAGAATAGCAGCCTGCATTGCTGCGAAAGGTGGATATACACTGTACTAGTGCCGACATTGTGCATGCTCTGTTGCCTGTGTCTATGTGCCTGTGGTTCTGTCAGTGTGATCATGTGATGTATCTGACTCCAGGAATGTGTCAATAAAGTTTCCACTTCCTGGGACAATGAATTCACGGTGTTCTTATTTCAATTTCCAGGAGTGTATAATACAAGGTGTAGGTACTGTGTATCTAGCAGGCAGACAGGTTCCTTGCAGGCCCACAACTGATCTCTTCCTAACCAACATACGGTCATTACTGGTACCGAGGCAGAAGCGGCTTTAATCAGAAAACAGACTTTCACACTGCCCTTCAATGAGCTCTTTCTTGACACCAATGAAGTCGCAAATGGCGGTGGTTTGTGGTCAGTGAAATGCACGCTACAGGACGTCTGGCCCGGAGATGTCCCTGAAGTAACCGATTTGAAACAGGTCGTTCTCTCACTGTGCTGCCAACTGCTGCTCGAATTTGCTGCTGCAGATGCAGTACGAAACGACCGATCCGTATGCCGAACACGATAGTCTTACCTCTCGGTACTGCCACTTGACCATCCGGAGACCGATCTTCTTGCGACTGTACATTCTAGGGAGTACCGCTGCCAGCAGTAATGTACAGTGGCTACATTCCTGCCAAGTTTTTCAGCAGTATCGCAGGTGGAAGCTTCTCACAGCCTTATTATACGACCAAATTCAAACTCAGTGAGATGTTGACAATGGCATCTTTTTCCCCTTAAAGACATTCGTGACTAACATTATCTGACCACATCCAATCTCAAAGATAACTAACGCTCATGCCTGTTACAGCGTGTACTTGAAGTAAACCTGATTTGCATCCTCACAGTCGCGCTACTAGGATCACTCTTATGCGACTGGTGCAAAATTTGAATAGACATCATCTTTTAGATGTACAAACACGCCTAAAAACTGCCGTTTGAGTCGCACAGCTTCTTCTTGGCGTAGCGGTTTTCTTTCCGTCTCTCTCTCTCTCTCTCTCTCTCTCTCTCTCTCTCTCTCCCTGTGTGTGTGTGTGTGTGTGTGTGTGTGTGTGTGTGAGAGAGAGAGAGAGAGCAAGGGAGAGAGAGAGAGAAAGAGGGAAAAGAAGTGAGATTGACAACATTGCGAGCGATCTGACAACACTGTGTTGCTTACTTGTGTAGAGCGGTGTGTTCGTCCCTTCCAGATGCTCGGTCCCAGTTTCAGCTCCGTACAGACATCACGTTGTTTTTGAGAGAACTGTCAGCGAAGTTGTGGTTTTGTTATGTGTTGCGAAAATGGAACAGTGGAATTTAGAGGAAGGTTATGCCATTTAGACTTATGTTAAATTTTGGGAATCCACGAGTATGACCTTCGAAAAGTTGAAACAGGCTTTGGGCAACATTCCTCATCAAGAGCACAAGTTTTTGGCTGGCATAAATCATTTTTGGAAGGCCGAGAACGCGTTGAAAATGAATCTCGTCCAAGGAGATCTTCAGCTTCAAGAAGCGACGACAACTTAGAATGTGTGCGTTCTCTTGTGAGGTCAGTCCGACTTTTAACAATAAGGGTGATGGGTGATCTGCTAGTAGTAAACACCTCCACCGTACGTTTTTCATCTGCGAAAGGTTTTTGACAGAATGGTGCCAAAAAACCTCAAAACTGAGCAGAGGGCCAATCGGAGAATCGTGTGTGTTGATTTTCATGAGAGAACTGCCAATGATTATGAGTGGTTCAGTCGTGTAATCACAGGTGACGAACTCTGGACTTTTGAGTACGATCCTGAGACAAAGCGGCGAAGTAAGGAGTGGCACACTATGACATCTTCTCGAACGAAAAAGATTCGAATGAGCAAATCAATGGTGCAAAGCTTTTTTGACAGTAAGGATATCGTGCGTCAAGTTTGTTTCTCCAGGACGTACTGTCAGCCGAGTGTTTTACAAAGAGTGTCTTGAATGGCTCAGGAAAAGGGTGAATTGTGTGAGACCGAACATTGTAGACAAATAGATGCTGCATCATAACAACATCCCATGTCACACGACCACTTTTATCAAGGAATTTTTTTACCTTAAAAGGCATTGCTTTTGTTCCACAGCCCCCCTAATCACTTTATCTGAGTCCCTGTGACTATTTTATTTTCCTAAAATTGAAAATTGTCATAAAAGGACGTCATTTTGGGATTCTGGAGAACATTCAAAACAACCCGACTGACGTTTAAGGCCCTACCATTTGAAGCCTGCTATCATGACTGGGAACAACGACACCGCTGATGTATAGCTGCCGTAGAGAACTATTTTGAAGGGCATAAAATTGTCTGAAAGAAATAAAAAACCTCGGTAGATAAAAATTAGTCCCATTACTTTTTTGACACACCTAATATACATATAGATTCTATAAATGTTGTCTTTCTACTTTTGAATGGTTAACAGTGATGTAACATCCTGCGCAGTTTGGCTGTTGGCAAATATTTACAGTAAATTCTGTTGAATATTATCTCTCAATTTGTGTACCGTCATTTTACTAGTATGTTCGTTAGCTTGTCAATGTTGTTATAGTTGTTCTTACACAGAGGCTTAAAGATGGTGTAATGGTACATCAAAACTGTCTGCCTAAGTAAATTAAATGCAATAGAGACGGCTGCAAGTGCATGAATTTTAATTACGTACTGAAGAACTGAAGTCCCTGTAGCCGTCTGCTCCAGGCATGGACATAGAAAGATAGCGAAACTCTGTAGTCGGTTATTTGTATCCCACAAATCTGAACCCAAAATGTAAACGACCAACAAATTTACTAATGAGTGGCACAAGAATGTAGCAACAAAAGGTGCTTGATGGCCTGAAAAGGCACATTTCCACGGAGTTCTGAAAATTCTCTTTTCCGAATGTGCTCCACGGAGAGAAACGTGGGCCCAAATAAAAAAAAGGCGGTCGTTGGGAGGGAAGCGACGACTGCAGAAGAAAAGTGCTCGCCTTTAGTGGTCCTGATGGGCTTTCTATTCCCTGCGGCGCCTGTAGCGGTGGGGGACGGATGAAATCACGGCAGTCGACCCCTCACAAATCGACCAAATCACAGCCATCTTATCGACATCTGGCAGGTCGATCACCGCTCGTCTTCCTCTTCTCGTTCGGCACCACCCCGAGAAATCCCAGGGCCTGTGTTCGGTCTGCAGCGGCGTCGGCAAAAAGCCCACGTGATATACGCAGCTCTTACGCCGTCTCCCTCTCGTTCTTGTTTTGGCAGCGCTGAGAAACCATGACAGTGCTGAAGGAGGAGCTGTCAGCGGGAACGGGAAAGCGACAGAAAGCAAAAACCGACGAGAGTTGGAATAACAAGGTAGACTAAACTTAGGAATCGTGTTTCTCGGAAGTTTGCCTGGTATCGTAAGCGAAAAGCCGTCTCGAGTTACGGACTACGGAAGGTGAAAGTCTTTGTATCGCGGAGTGGGCGGGCACAAAGTTGAAAGTGAGGTAAAGAGGATAAATTGGACAGACTTGGCGCTCAGTAGCTTCTCTTCCTGTGTTCTGTTTGAAGCAGCGTTTCTCCTTTATGTTATCCTCGAGAAATGTATAAGCAGTCCGAAGTTGCCTGAAAATTTCTGCGAAGTGACTTTTCTTTTTTTGACTGGCTTGATACGGCCTTCTATGAAATTCTCCCCTGTACAAGCTTCTTCATATCAGAATAGCACTTGCAGCGTCTCAGGTATTTGTTGGATGTATTCCACTTTCTGTAGTCTTGTATAATTTTTACGCTGTACAGCTGCCTCTAGTATCATGGAAGTTATTGCATGATGTTGTAACACATATCCTATCTTCCTGTCCCTTCTTCTTGTCAGTGTCTCTTCTTGTGTGTGTATTCCTTCAGTTCCTTTCTTTGCAGATTCTGCGCAGAATCTCTCCACTCCTTACCTTGTTAGTCCATCTTACTTCGAACATTCTTCTGTAGTAACACATGTCAAGTACGAAGATTTTCTTTTGTTCCGGTATGTTCACTATCTATAGTTCGTTACCGTACAATGCTGTGCTCCGAACATACATCAGAAATTTCTTCCTCACACAAGGGCCTATGTTTGATAGGGAAGTCTTTTCTCGGCTACGAAGGCCCTTTTCGCCTGTGCCGGTCTGCTTTTTATTCTCTCCTTGCTCCGTCGGTCATGAGTTAATTTGCTGCCTAGGTAGCAGAATTTAACTACGTCTACTTCAATCACCAAATATGATGTTAAGTTATTCGCTATTGTCATTTCTTATTCCTCATTTTCATTAGTTTCGGCGTATATTTTGATTACTCTCAATCCGTGTTCTGTACTCATTGTATTGGTCATTCCATTCAACAGACCCTGTAATTCATCCTCAGCTTCACTGAGGATATCCTTCAACCCCGAATTTGAATCCCACTCTTGAAATTTTCTTTTATTTCTATCACTGCTTCTTCGATGACTCGACTGAACGATAGTGCCTCATAGCCTTTTTAACCGGAGCATTTCGTTCTTTGTCTTCCACTCTTAGGCTATTGTTCGCAATTTCCAAAAAGGTATGGGAAATGTATATAAGTCCTAATCTCCTTTCCACCCCTCTTTCTCTGTCCATTCCCTCCTCCCCATCTCTTTGCCCATCTCTTCCCCTTTCCTCCTCTTCCTGTCGATCTCTTCTTCTCTCCCCCTCGTCTTATCCATCTCATCATCCTCTGCCTCTCAATGGCCACCTACTCCCCCCCCCCCCTCCAATCTCTCTCGATCCCCTTTTCACCCATCTCTCTATCTCCTCCTTCCCCTCTTTATGTTCATTTTCTCCTCTTCCCTCTCTCCTCTCTGCTCTCTATCTGTCTGACTTTGAGTCTCGAAACCTCTATTGGGAAATGAAGTCACTTAAAATGACTGAGTAAATTGGTTATGATGATTAATGTGAGGTGCAGTGGAAAGATCTCTGCAGCTGCTAGAGCCGGCCGAGGTGGCCGAGAGGTTCTAGGCACTACAGTCTGGAACCTCACGACCGCTACGGTCGCAGGTTCGAATCTTGCCTCGGGCATGGGTGTGTGTGACGTGCTTAGGTTAGTTAGGTTTAAGTAGTTCTAAGTTATAGGGGACTGATGGCCTCAGAAGTTAAGTCCCATAGTGCTCAGAGCCATTTGAACCATTTTGAACGAGCTGCTGGATCTGCGAGGACAGTGGCTTCAGTGACAGTACTTCTCGCGGTTTTAATCCGTGAACCAGTGTGATTGCAAAGTGTCGGATGATACAAATTCCGTAGCAGTATTCAAATAATAATTCGATAAACTTTAAATGAAACATTCCTCTTTCCTCTTAAAACTGATTGCGACGAAGAAAACAAAACAGCACACTGTTGTTTATACGATTTTTGCTTCAAACTATCTATAAAGAGGAAGAGTGTATGTGAAACAATTTTTCTTAGGGTTTAACTGCTACGATATCTATGTAAAATCTGCCTGTGAGAAAGAAAACTAAACCTCACAGTTTTTATAGAGCAGCATTTTGCATATCACTATTAGTTTTACCAGAAAATATGTAGACTGTTATTTAAGAAAAAAATATAGCCCATGTCTGTCTGGATGGAAGAAGAATATCGTGTAACAATTTGAAGTAAAACAGTCAAGAACTTTTGATATCTTTGCTAACAAGACTTGTCTAACACTCCTTCCTCTTTCTGTATAGCATATATGAAAAGTGTGTATTTTATGCCTCTGTGAAATATTATTGGAGTGTACTGTAAAGATAGGAAAAAATCGTTCAGTAACTTTTAGACATATTTACTAGCAACGTTTCCTCTTGATGTATTACGTATATAATCGAATTTATGTAGCATATATATTAAAAATTGTGACGTATAAGCAACAAATATATAACTCAACTGCAACAAATATTGCCTATGCTCGTCTGTGAAAATGGACTCGATAAGCAACCTGAGCTACCAGTAAACGGAATCTAACCTGCATAAACTGTGTGCGTGTTCTATGAGTATCAGTTTCACTGTCATTTAAGCCCTCGACAGATCGTTACATGTAAAACTGAAAACTAACATTTGGGTATCTGAACAAGAATTTACAAGTAATACTGAATCTGGCTTGTGAAACTGAATTTACTGGACTAGAGTACATGACATGTTTTGATGTGTCAGTGTCTCTGTTTTGGCACTGAGTTTGCACTCACCTCTTTATGTGACTGCCTTTTTTCCATGTGGTTTACATCAATTCGCAGCAGCATTCAGCAGTGACGCCTGAAACAGGGAAACAGGGAAATTTAAAAAAACACGTACATAAATCTAACTGGCATGGTTCTGTGAGTCTCATGCGCAGCCGAATTTAAGTTTAGGTTCTGCCACTCGTTATAACTATTCCAGTTACCTTGAGCCTTATTATGATCGCTAATAAGGGCTGATTTCAAGTTCCTAATCACCCGTACTGCAAAGTAGGGCTGCTGGTAGCACTGCATGGTGATGGTGGTGCAGTTTCTGGCGTTACCAAAGCAAAATTTCTTCAACTGTCGTGATGTGAAATAACAGCTATTAAAGGGCGCGTCATTTATGTTGGCGGCCGAGTTTAGGTTCGTTCTGCGCATCTGACGTCAAAAATACAGTCAGCCAATGAACAGAGAACGACGTTGCTAGATCTCGACTGCAGAGTAGAGCACGGACGAGTGTCTTCAGTTTTAGAAACGTTCAGTCATAAATAAAGTAATAGAAGAAAAGCAATGTCTTGATAGCAGACTTTGTTTTATAGAAAGTTTGGAAAAACCATTCTTTATACCAATTGCTTCATTTTCTATTAATGAATTGAACCAAACAAGCAATAAGACTCCTAATTCAGGCGATAGCAAGGAAAAGTGTTTGTATCAATTTCACGAACCGCTTTTTCGCAATAAAGAACAGCGGTAATTGTTTATTTCCTATTGTACTTCGACGAAGTGCGTGTAATTCATAGGCATACCAACAGTGTTCGTCAGAATTTTGTGTGACATGTTAGAGTCCTTATCGAGAGACATTGCAGGACGAGCTGCGCTAGAGTAACGGTTAAGGGGTTGGGTTACTAAGCAAAAGGTGAAGAGTTCGAACCTTGTGCGGTACTAAATATTTTCTTTATTTAAAAACAATATCGAAGTGTCTTGCTTCACGAATTTTATTCGTTTGAATGCAATTTTTTGAAATTTCTAGTGCTTTGTCTCTTCATTAACCCTTTTGCTGCTGCAGTCACGTGCTCCCCGCATTCCGCGCTGTGCGCGATTTTGTCATCACTGCACTGCTCGCCTGTGCAGATACATGGTGTTCCCACTGCTTTGACACACTTATCATTCGATTTCACAAAAACTATTTGGCCCAAAAATTTGATTTTTACACGTCTTCTTGACTGATACCTTCCCCCCATAAATGACTTAATTTTGTTTCGATGTTCAACCCAGTTATTGTGCAGCATTAAATGTAGAAAACCATAACACGAAATTTTGAAGAGTTTGCAGAGGTAAAAGTCCATAGCGTATACTTTCCGTATGGTCGATTTTAGTTGCCACAATGTTGAGAATGAAATGTGGACAAGGTACCTAAATTTCATATAAAATTTACTGTATAACAATATCTCATTTAATTTAAGTACCACATAGGTGTCGTATGTAATATTGAGAAAAATTCTGTCTTTCGCGACTGTAATAAAAGTTTTATTTACACCGGGCGCGTTTGGCTTTATTTTAAAGCACTTCAATCAGTCAAAGGAAAAGGGGGGAAGGTATCAGTCAAGAACATGTGTAAAAATCTAATTTTTGGGCCAAATAGTTTTTGTCGAATCTAATGATAAGTGTGTCAAAGCAGTCGGAAACACCATGTGTCAGCACAGGCGAGCAGTGCAGTGACAAAATCGCGCACAGCGCGGAATGCAGGGAGCACATCTCTGTAGCAGCGAAAGGGTTAATGCGGCCGTGGTGGCTTTACTTAATAAACTGCGCGCTCCCCCCTAAACGTAAGCTTGCGAACTACACTCCTGGAAATTGAAATAAGAACACCGTGAATTCATTGTCCCAGGAAGGGGAAACTTTATTGACACATTCCTGGGGTCAGATACATCACATGATCACACTGACAGAACCACAGGCACATAGACACAGGCAACATAGCATGCACAATGTCGGCACTAGTGCAGTGTATATCCACCTTTCGCAGCAATGCAGGCTGCTATTCTCCCATGGAGACGATCGTAGAGATGCTGGATGTAGTCCTGTGGAACGGCTTGCCATGCCATTTCCACCTGGCGCCTCAGTTGGACCAGCGTTCGTGCTGGACGTGCAGACCGCGTGAGACGACGCTTCATCCAGTCCCAAACATGCTCAATGGGGGACAGATCCGGAGATCTTGCTGGCCAGGGTAGTTGACTTACACCTTCTAGAGCACGTTGGGTGGCACGGGATACATGCGGACGTGCATTGTCCTGTTGGAACAGCAAGTTCCCTTGCCGGTCTAGGAATGGTAGAACGATGGGTTCGATGACGGTTTAGATGTACCGTGCACTATTCAGTGTCCCCTCGACGATCACCAGTGGTGTACGGCCAGTGTAGGAGATCGCTCCCCACACCATGATGCCGGGTGTTGGCCCTGTGTGCCTCGGTCGTATACAGTCCTGATTGTGGCGCTCACCTGCACGGCGCCAAACACGCATACGACCATCCATTCACGCCTGTAGCGACACCACTGGAGGCGGGCTGCACGATGTTGGGGCGTGAGCGCAAGACGGCCTAACGGTGTGCGGGACCGTAGCCCAGCTTCATGGAGACGGTTGCGAATGGTCCTCGCCGATACCCCAGGAGCAACAGTGTCCCTAATTTGCTGGGAAGTGGCGGTGCGGTCCCCTACGGCACTGCGTAGGATCCTACGGTCTTGGCGTGCATCCGTGCGTCGCTGCGGTCCTGTCCCAGGTTGACGGGCACGTGCACCTTCCGCCGACCACTGGCGACAACATCGATGTACTGTGGACACCTCAAGCCCCACGTGTTGAGCAATTCGGCGGTACGTCCACCCGGCCTCCCGCATGCCCACTATACGCCCTCGCTCAAAGTCCGTCAACTGCACATACGGTTCACGTCCACGCTGTCGCGGCATGCTACCAGTGTTAAAGACTGCGATGGAGCTCCGTATGCCACGGCAAACTGGCTGACACTGACGGCGGCGGTGCACAAATGCTGCGCAGCTAGCGCCATTCGACGGCCAACACCGCGGTTCCCGGTGTGTCCGCTGTGCCGTGGGTGTGATCATTGCTTGTACAGCCCTCTCGCAGTGTCCGGAGCAAGTGTGGTGGGTCTGACACACCGGTGTCAATGTGTTCTTTTTTCCATTTCCAGGAGTGTATACTATACTATGGCGCTGCTTCTCTTGACGCATGCGTCGTGTACAACTGGCAACGCAGCAATCTCCCGCGTCTGGGCGGGCATGCGCGAGCCGGCAAGATAAAAGAATTCAACTATAGTTACCAAAATCCTAGGTAGGCCAAAATATGAACATATTTTATCTAAATGGGAAATAGTCAAACTGCTAACTATCGCTCGGTTGGGAACCAGAGAAAGGAAGCGGATAAACACATCGACCACTACTAAAATATATCAAGTTCTGTGTTTCAGCCTTGTGAGATGCCTTTCATAATCAATGAACAATATCTCCATAGGTACATCCCACTCGTTGAACTGGAACAAACGACAATGGACACTGGGATTACGTTTAGCGATCTGACATTGTCGGCACTGTCCTAGAATTTTCGTACATCAGAACACAAACAGAGCTATGTGAGATGTTGCTTAATTTTCATAACGCTCTTGAAAATTTCCAAATGCCTTTAGCCGCAGTGTAAATGAACTAGTTCCTGCGACTCTGCCATGCTATTAGTAAAGCAGCTACACTGGGCGCCAAAATGTCCGCTAGATGTGCCGTTGGCTCACGGAAGAAGGGCAATCCGACAGCCCATCTAGCGGGCATTTTGGCGCGCAGTGTAGCTGTTTTACTAACGGCAATGTTGCGCGTTCAAATCGCTTCGGGGTCACAACGGCAGCCGACAGCACATCTAGCGGCCTTTCTGTGTGCAGTGTAACGGCATGGTAGAGTCTAAGGACCTAGTTTATTTACACTGCGGCTAAATGCACACTCCCCTCTACCAACCTCTACATTTCAATGACTCACATGAAACATGAAACTTCAGTTATTTTATGGATGTGTCCTACCCCTTTATTTAAAAAATAGCACTGCACATCTAGCCCTTGACGCAACTAATGCTTAATGGTAGCAATACTGGTAGCCTGCTAATGTTTTTCCCCGAGATTCTGGAAGAGAGCGGGTATTTCGGCGAGCATAGCGCTTATAAATTCCGACTCCCCTTCTTCCCATAACGGCTCATGTTCCTCGTATTCTCTGATCAAAATCCCGCCTTAAGGCTCCAGCTACCTCATTCTCGCTTCTCTTTACATGCTTGACAGAAAAGCGAATGACTGAGATTCGGAATGCCGAGCGTGATGTCCATACGATTTTGCAGTGCGAGCCACACCTAGCTTACGGCCTGAACAGGCGATACGAGGAGCGTGTCGCTCATATGAAAACACGGTAGTTTCAATTTGGTACTTGTCATAGAATTATGATTTCTGTGTGTTTTAAATTATTGGGTTTTGGACTACTTGAGGTTAAGCAATGTTTCTTATGTTCAATGTGTCATTATTCGGACGTTCAAATTTCCTTTTTCCTTGTACGTTGTGCTGTAAATCGTCAAGTCGCTTTCGTTAGTTATTTGTAGCTCTCAGACATGCATGTTACAGAGAAAAATCTTCTTGCATGTTTTTGTTGGGTTCTACTTCCAAATTAAGCTTGTGATTAAGGTGGGTGAGGTTCACCATCCAACCGTTCGCGTCTACCTTCCACGTATGCTTTCCGCCCCACATTATAGTTAAGTATTTACCGTTTCCGCCTCGTAGCGTGATATGAAGCTGAATCTCGGGTGGCCACTGAACTTCTTTGCAGTCAGGTGTAAGTGGAACTGATTGCCTTAGCCAGTTACCTTATTGTCTCTTAGCGACTTATCACAACTGTTCGTCTACGCTGCAATTGTGTAACCTGACGACATAAATTTTTACTCTTTTTACTTACGTCACTTCTCTGTTCATCAGGCTGTCACTGTATGTTGTGCCTTAGGGCGTGTATCCACTGGTATGTGGTGAACAGCGTATCGGACCTGCCCTAAGTAATTTCGGGGCTGTTTGCCCGGACCACATTGCCCGATGCGTGATGGTTTCATATCAGGTAGGTTTGTTCTGGTTTCCTTTTATTGAACACCTTTTAGCTAAACCTGTTCTGTGCTCATAAGTAGCACACCTCGCCTGGTACACGCGGCGCTCCGAGACCACAGCACAGTTACCATACCTGAAGGTGGACTTCTAACAGTTCGAAACAGGTCGTGTGACAATGAAGAGATTTACAACTGAAGAGGTATTTTGAACGTCTTCTAAACCTGAATTGTTAGTCGTATTTTAGTCGAACACATTGTAAACATGTTTAATGCCTGCATGTTTTCGATACTGTTTTCTTATCACGTTATACTTGTTACAAAACAGTGTTATTTGGAGCATTCTTGAGTTTTGTAATTAATCGTAATTAATCACTTATCACAAGTTCGTTTGCGTGGCCACATTATGCAGCAATCACAGAAAAGTAAAAACCACCTTTTTCTTGCTGTTGCCGCAGTGTAATTTATTTTTCCTGGACGCGTTGGGCTTTTTTTTTTTTTTTTTTTTTTACTCTTAGGCATCTTCAATGGGATGTAGAGTGATACAGTTCTGTTTTGATAAATGTTGTTTTTAGATTATAAAACATTTCTATTGCATAAGAAACGCGATGAGAAACGTTTTATAATCTAAAAACAACATTTATCAAAACAGAACTGTATCGCTCTAGATCCCACTGAAGGTGCTTTAGAGCAAAATAAAAAAGGCGATACAAGTCTTGCAGAAATAAATTAATTTTAACTTTAATAATTAACAGCCTCAGTTGCACCACTTACCTAGAATTTACCTAGGTTTCAGTCGGGGTATGAATAACATACTTTCTTCAGAATAACAGTAACTACCGTTTGTCCACTACGGACATTATGGGTTATGCCGACTGAAACCTAGGTAAATTCTAGGTACATTGTGCAACTGAGGCTGTTAATCATTAAAATTAAAATTAATATTTACTCAGTTGCTGACAGGACCGCAAAATGTTGAAGATATTTAAGAAATAAATTGCATTGCAACAAGAAAAGGGTTTTTATTTACTTACGTATTTATTTATTTATCCTTTGAACACTGGGAAAGAACCGTCACCGAAGAGCTATTTGGTCGATTATCAGTAACGGTTCTTAAATTGACGAAATAAATCCCGGGTGAACAGCCCGGTATGAGTGTGTACACCCATACCAGGCTGTTCAGCCGAGATTTATTTCGTCAAAAAATACGCCAGGAGAAATCGAAGAATCACATCGTGTTCTTAAATTGTTTTATCTAACTGGATAGTTTTATCTCTATATATCAAGGTCCTGTTTACCTTATTGGTGAAGTTACTTTTCCCGAGGAGTGTTAATAAAATCTTGATACGAACAATGATCATTTCTTATTTTGCCCGGTCTTCCCACTCCCAGGCAACCTTACGCCAGTAGTTTGTGAGAACTGGCAGAGGACGGGGACGTCGCAGAGTTATCGGCGTCTCTTCGTGCAGCTATGAGGGCTCCTGCGCAGGCGACGACGGATCCTATTGGTCAGGCGAGCGTGGCCATCGAACACTGCGTCTCTTCCTTGTCAAAGATAGAGCAGACGTTATAGTTTCTTCGCTTTAGTGCCCCATCATGCGCTCAGCTATACCGTATGCAGACGCAAACTACGCATTGGTTCTGGAATTCAAAGCTAAGGCTAATTAACTCTGTAATATGGTGATAAATTTGCAAATTAGTTTGTACCTTAGAGTGGGAGAGCGATGAGAGGCTTAGTGAATTGCAAAAACTGGTGGTTACTACAAACGGAACGGTTTCTCCGGGTCCAAGAAGTGACGATATAGAGAATCCGCAGTCTACCAGTTTTGCTAAATTACCTAATCACATCTTGAATATGTTTCACGGGATAGAATGCCCTAATATCGATACTCAAAAGGAGTTGGTTGAATTTTTGTGGTTTACTGTCACCTAATACGAGCAACTTAGCGTTTTTAAAATGTCGTGGGTAACCCTTTTTGGTTGATGTATCCTTTGTGTCAAGGATTTTTGGCCGAAAGTCAGTGAGGTCTTAGCGAGGAAGGGCTGTTTAAGGGAACTGCGCGTCCAAGTGGTAAGGGAGCTTCTATCTGCTAGTGCTAAGTGCGGCCTCGTTAATCAGTATTACGAGAACGTAGTTGAGTACATTCGTGACGTACGGACGGCAGCTAGAGCTTGCTCAGCACGAGATTGTTGCGTCCATTTTCCAAGGGGTTTAACCGGAGGATCGTTCCAGCGTCTTGTTTGTTGAGAGGCCGACTACCTATCTTGACTTGGACAACTTAGCCACTCTTGTGGAGGAGGTTGAAGAATCCAATCAAAGAAGAGGCTATGAGAAAGTGTCATTTTACTCTCATGCCAAACACACCTCGGGCGCTGTTTCCGCTAGTAAGATGAGATTCTCTCAAGGTAGGTGTTATCTCTAGGATAGACAGTGGCTTTATGCTCGCCAGCCCGAGGTCAACAGTAAAGGTGTTTCTACACCTGACGCCATAGACCGAAACGGCGTGGCACCTTCTTCACGTTGCTGAGTGCACCTTACAAAGTAAATGGGCTGACCCATAATCCTCTCCCGTTTGTGTGCAGGTACGTCAATCTTAAGTCTCTTTCCGCACTATAGGTTGCGGCAGTACTTTTCCTTTAACGATTTATAGGTGATACTCCAGATAACCAGATGATTCGTAAGTTCCCCAATTTACAGCCCATGGTTAGAATGTGTAGAACTGTTAGTGGTCAAGCTCTTCTTTTGATACGGTACATGTGCAATTCCTGTCGTGTTGGTGAATTTTCTTGGCCCGTGGAGGTGTTGGTGGTGGAGGGTTTAAGCACCGACCTCCTCTTACAGTGTGATTTTGTAAGTAAAACGGGATTAGTTTTAGATTATGATCCTGGGAAATTTTATTTTGGATTTAAAACTGAGACGCAGTTTTGCATGTACCATCATTCTAGGAAGGCAAGTCTGTGTAAAACCAACGTTAGTGGGGCGGAGTTCGACGTTGCGCACTTACCTCCTCATTAGGCTGCGGCTCTCCTTCAGACATTGCGTGGTTTCATGGAAGTGTTGACACATGAATTAGGTAGGTGTGACTAATTATTCTGAACATCGGATTTAACTTTCCGACCATCTTACAGTCATGCAGTCACCTTACCATCTATGTCCATCTAAGAAGAAGGTAGTGCATGAATTGGTAGATGAAATGCTGGTTGGGGGTTTATAAAGCCGTCCACCTCACCGTACAGATCACGGATATTTCTGGTGCCTAAGAACAATGGGGTGTGTTTGAGACCCGTCGTGAACTTATCGTGTCCTTAATCGTAAAAGTAATCTTGGAGCCTGTCCCTCTTCCTGATCTGCGTGGGTATTTTTCACGGTTTCCCGGGGCCACTATTTTTCCGCTTTCGATCTTAACCAGGCATATTACCAGATTTCCCTTGCCAAAGAATCCAAGGCGGCCACTGCATTTTGCACCGACTGGAGACTATATGAATTCAATTGGCTACCTTTCGGCCTTTCCACTAGGACAGCAGTTCTCTCTAGGTTACTCGATTCTGTACTCGGAGATCTGAAGTTACAGTGCGAGTATAACTACTTGGACAATGTCATTTACAATACCACCTTATCCGAGCGTGTTGAGCATTTGCGTCTGGTTCTGGAGCGTTTGAAGCAATTCCGACTAACTTTTAAAGCGTCTAAATTTAGCTGAACTTGTCGTGATGTCTTTTCTCTGGCATCTAGTCTCGGCCAACGGCGTCAGGATTAATCAGTCCGGGATCTGAGCTATTTACAGTTTCCGCCCTTCTAAGACCAAGAAAGGAGTAGCCCGTTTCGTTGAAATGACTACATTCTTCTGCAAATTTGTTAGGCTGCTTTGAGTAATGCTCCTTTTCTGGACATTTCCGACTTCAATCAACCCTTCGTGGTCCCAACCGACACTTCTAACTCAGGGGTTGCCACTGTGTTGCTTCAGGAGCAAGAAGGCGAGCGGAGGCCCTGAGCTTATGCCTGTAGATGGCAGCCTCCAGCTGAGAAGAAACACTCTACTTATGAGTTGGAAGCGCTGCCTGTTCTCTTCGCGATAGAGAAATTCATACTGGAGATGTACAACCAAGTCCTTAGTTGGTTTCTGGCTCACTACGCGTAAAACTAGCCACCTAGCAGTGAGCTATAGCTATCCGAATTTCCTCCTTTCACTTCAACGTGGCCCACGCTAGGGTGTGTGATAAATTGTTTATATACGTTGAGCAGATTGTTCGAATAGGAGGAGGGTTCTTCTACATATACATATACATACATAGCAATCCACCATACGGTAGACTCTCATTCGGGAGGACGACGGTTCAATCCTGCATCCGGCCATCCTGAGTTAGGTTTTCCGTGATTTCCCTAAATCGCTCCAGCCAAATGCCGGGATGGTTCCTTTGAAAGGGCACAGCCGACTTCCTTCGCCGTCCTTCCCTAATCCGATGAGACCGATCACCTCGCTGACTGGTCTCCTCCCCCAAACAATTAAATCCAATCCACCATACGGTTCGTGGCGGAGGGTACCTCGTACCACAACTAGCATCTTCTCTCCCTGTTCCACTCCCAAATAGAACGAGGGAAAACTGACTGCCTATATGTCTCTGTACGAGCCCTAATCTCTTTTATCTTTGTGGTCTTTCCGCGAAATGTAAGTTGGTGGCAGTAAAATTGTACTGCAGTGAGCCTCAAATGGTGGTTCTCCTCCTTTCCTCTAGAGACTCCCACCCGAGATCCTGAAGCATTTCCGTAACACTCGCGTGATGATGAAAGCTACCAGTAACAAATCTAGCAGCCCGCCTCTGAATTGCCTTAGTTGGTAAAGCTAATTTCCCTGAGGAGCGCGAATAAAAATCTTGATACGAATGATGTCCAATCCTTACTTTGCACGGTCCTTCCACTCCCAGGCAACCTTACGCCAGTGGTGCGTACCAAGTTCCTTTGCCGATTACCAGTGAGTACGTTAAACTGGATATTTCAGACACTGTGCCAATTGGCATAGTTACTAAAGAACGAGAAGAGCTCCACTTTTGACGCCATAAGTGGCGAGGATGTAGACAGTGTCGCGGCGATTGTTTCTGAACACGTACTCGGCACATAATGTGCTACTAGGAAAGATCTCAACAAACCCCCAATTCCTTAAAGAATCGAACTCTCCAGCTTAAAACGTCTGATTATCTTGAAAATGAGGTAATGTGTGCAATATTCGACGTTGAAGATGCAAGTAAGAGAAAAGGCTACAAAAGCTTTGAAATTGTCTTTGAAGTTAGTTGGAAGATGCTAAGCACTATCGCTATCAAATACTGGAAGAGTATTTTCTGGCTAATTTGTGCTCCGTCTTGACCCAAAGCTAGTTTTTCACGCATCTACATCACGCATCTCCTAAACTATGTGTGGAACAGTGATATAATTTTGCAGCTACATTTACTGCTATAAGTAGAAGCTGTTTCACAAATCTGTTTACAATAGAATTGGTTGTGAAAAAGTAATAAATTAAAACTTTAAGGCAGATGCTGAAGTCGTACTAAGTGGACAGCGAAAATCTAGTGAGCGTTGAACTGTTTTTATTTCGTCATTGTATGTGTATGTGTATGTGTGTGGGGAAAAGTGCCAGTGAGAAAAAGTTTCGTGTAGATTTACTTTCTTTGTCACTATTGCTTCTCTGCGGTGATGTTAGTCCCCCGTGTTTAACAGCATCTAGTCAGTAAAGTGCTAGAAGGTGTATTTTTGTAGCAAGACTACACGCAGTTGCGTGAGATCTTCTTCATTTAAGAGCGTCAGAGATGGAGGAGCATGTAGAAATGTAAGTATTTCATCATTTTCTCGAACAGGATTTTTCTCCTTACGATATGCTCTTGAAACGGAAATTCAGTTAGCAGCAATCTTAAACAATCGACGGAATGTCTAATCGTTGTAAGAGAGTATTGGTAATTTACTACTCGTATGAATGATGGGGAAATATTTTAGATGGTGCATTAACAGTATGTGCGTCGGCAGACATTTTGTTTTTGCTAAAGGAAGTGAAATAACGGTGTTATTACGTAGATGCGCAATTTTTGGTTAAATAATTGTGATAGAAAGACACTTAGAATCATCACAGCTACTTTATGAAGGAAGAAATATCACACTACTTTTGGAATTGTTGTAAAATCGTTCGTAATTGTGTGCAAATGCGGTTGAGTAGCAAGTTATAAATAGGAGGATATATGTAGATGAGTATCATAAAGATATTTCAGAGACTTGGATAGAACCTCAAATTGTGTTTGATGGAGAATCCTATGGATTTCGTACCTGGAAGCTACAGCAGCTCCCCTGTCTTCCCGCATTTCTAAGTGTCAGTAATAATTGTTATACTAGCAGGATAGATATGCTGTCCTCTGTAGAGTCTTCAGCAAGGATATACTGTGACTTTAATATGCATTTATTTGTTAATTTTGTGTATTTTCTAATCTTATACTTCCGTGCTGGGCACTTAGGTCCAGTATTCTAAATACCTTAATTTATCTTGTTGGCTGGTTTTCAAAATAAGTAGGTAATAATTACCTCATTCTGCCAAGCCGGAGAACGGGGTGAGTTTCAACACACATTTTTCTTCTACAGGCAGGAAACTGCCCTTAGAGGATGAACAATTAGCAGTGATACATTTATTCTAATTGTTTTTATACGGCCCCCAAAACTTTCTGTTGTGTACTACATTCATAATAGCAAACAAACTAACGTTGCAAGTTACAAGTGTTACAATGAAAAGATTTTTTCCAGCAGCCAACGAGTGTGACACGTATACATGTGCTTGTAACGCCTCAGTTCACCAGAGTACAATTATTGGGGCCACGTTAAATCTTACAGTTTTTAGCGTAGGAACAAGGCAGAAAACATTAAATAATTTTAGGACTGCAATGAGCAATGTGCATTTTTAGAGCTCTGTAGTACAGCAATGGAGAATTGTAGAGGATGGTCGAGGTATAATAGGGGATGTGTAGTGGCGAAGGGAGGTGGGTGGACGATCTTGAGAACAAGAAGAACCTGATGGCCTGTTGGGGCCTTAAAAACGCTCCCGTGATGTCGTAAGTGGAATATCAAACAGGACACCGACTGTGCCTTTGTAACGTAAGCGTCTGTATGGATGTCGTTACTGCACGAGTGATATCGTCGTTAAAGCGAAGTTTGCTCGGTTGGAAGGGCTGTAGTGTAGAACGTTGCAGCCTGGAGCGGAGCGGGTATGCTCCCGTCGGTGATATCGGGGTGGAGGGAAGGTGTATGTTTTAATTAGCGAGTCGCTCGCCGCTTTACCTGGAACCAGGCCACGGGCGGTCCCACCCCAGGGGATTCGTCGGCGGTGCTGAAGTCCACAGTAGAGAACGTGGCAACCAACGCCTCAGCGGCATGCGGAAAGATGGACAACCACGTGCGAACAGTGCCTGGCGATGGGGAGGAGGGTCGTGTGGTGTGGATGAAGACTGAAGTTCTAAGTTTTGTTTTTAATTTTTTTAAGGTAGTTTCGCTTCGCAATGATTGGATGCAGCCTGAAGGATTTCCTCTTCTGAATCGAACACTTTCTCAGTTTAAGGTTTATATGTTCTGCCGCAAAACTCTGCCACTTGCTCTCGCTCCATCAACAGCATTTATTGCTGTAATTGGCTAACATGTAAAGGGATGGTAGAAAGGTGGACTTTAAAATGCCTCACAAGAAGCTCTGGTATAAAATTCTTTGCTGAGATCAGTGAAATCATACAGAAATGTTGGCTGCACAGTTCACAAACAATAGTCAGTTGTAACTGAACTGTAATTGCAATAATTTAAAGACAATTGATATCCACTGTTTCTCTCTCCTGATAGATACAAGATTCCAGCATAAAATATATTTCGCACTGATATGCACACTTCACAGCAACTGTGTGACATTCAATCCCTGTTCGCGAGAGCGCGCTCAGTCCTCGTGATACAGATGAATGCAGTCTCCACGACACGAAACGAAGTGCTTATTCAGACACTCATTAATATTGTCACTTACCATACACTGTTCTTGCACTGATATTGCACACAGGAGCAAAAAGTCCGCACGTGCTGTCATCTCCAGAAAACTGCCCTATCGCGGGTGATTGCTATTCTCCACCATAAGGCACACGTACTCGAAAGTCGATAATACTTACATGACCTATTCCAGTCGGAGCACATGAATCCGATATCTCGATATAATAACCTTCAAAATGATTACCACCGTTTGAAACCGGCGTTACTATTCATGGAGCGTAAGCCCTTAACACGTTCTGTAACGAACATGGCCCAACATTCACTACTCTTAAGGGGACCACACTCTGCCTATCTAACCCATGTTAATTTAGGCAAATGTTTGACCCATTTCTGAAAAATCTATTTGATACAGGACCTTAAAATTTTTACTGTATGGTACATGATGCTAATACAGTCGACTGTACTAAAATCTACTTTATGCATTTTATAGTTTTTAAGAAATACTTTTTTAAATTTATTAACCAAAATAAAAACTTTTTTCTGCAGAAAATATTTTATTCGAACTTCCTAATGGGGGAATATTAATGAATGTAGTACCTGAGGTGGATTTTTATGTTATGCAGACTCTCTGAAAATTTCATTCATTTATCTATGATAGATTTGATATAATGGGGGATATGTGTTGAAAATTTTAGTTTGCGGCAAATTGAGTCCAAAGAAAAAACTTCTGAAATTTGTTACTTACAGCTAATTAAAACTGTCCTGCTCCGTATGATGGCCCTTCTTTGGCCTCTAGCAGGTCTCCCAGTTTCTTTTCCACCTTCCTGGATGTTTGTCTTTCTTTCTTGGCCATATTAAATGCAGACCTGTCTGCATCAGCTATCCTCATTTTATCGCAATGTTGCAGCCCAGTGATCATATTTTCACCAAGATTAATTCCCAACGGGGTCGACAGAAGTGTCCGATCCCACGCGTCGGCTTTGACCCGTGACGTAAGGATGTTGTCGTGTGTGACGTCATGACGGTGCGGAGCTTGGTTTGAGTGTGGCTGTCTCCAGTTCTGTTTTATCTTATTTTATTTACTTTTCTGATCTGTTCGTTCTATCTCGTGAGAGTTTTTTTAAATTTAAAAACGCTTATTACTTATTTTAATTATCTGTTTCCTCCAATTTCTGTTTTAGTTTATTATATTTATCTTTCTGATCTGTTCGTTCTATCCCGTGAGTTTTTTTTTTTTTTTTTGAAAGACAAAAAACACTAATCAGCTACTGAAGCATCTTTATCTTCTATGGGTTGCTGGGGTTACGACCCCTGGGGAGGTGGGTGGGTATTCATGCATGGCTGTCTTCACTTACACGTTGTAGCTACGCAAGGCGTCTAAATTTGTTTATATTTAGTTTGCCCCCCCCCCCCCCCCCACCCAAAACACCCCATTTCCCGCGCTTGTCCCGTTAGTGTCATTAGGCTTCTTGTGGAAAGTGTGCGTGTTTGTTTTTGTTTCCGCCATATTTGTGACGTCATGGGTCAAAGCAGACGGGCGGGATCGGACGCTTCCGTATTTCCTCCCAACGTTTTCAGTACCAAACAATTTCCAATATTACCACAATTGAATGTAACAACAGCATCATGAAATCCTAGTTTCATTGTACGCATGTCTACAACTACAGTTTTAGGAAAGCGGTTCCAAATTATGCTGTTGAAACATTCATTTGGGTTCTGTGTCTGCCCATGCAGACATTTCCTTAGAAGGTCAGGGTGAGCCAAGTCTCTGAAAATAGATTTAATTGTTGTAATAACAGCAGCAGGAAGAGAATGCTGGTGAGAATAAGATTCTCCAGTTGCCTGAGCCCTATTGTTATTTGCACCACGAATTTTCTCCTGATGGACACAATCCATGACATGGCTTATCATCTGTAGAGGACGTTAGGTGTAGGCTTAACTTGCAGGAACTTCTATACAAATAGCTGTGAAACAGGTGAGCACATTTGTAAACAAGCACTGCAAACGTAAGTATAACAACTACTCGCAATCACACTAAAACAAAACTAGCCGCGTCTTTGAAAGCGTATTGCTTACAAACAGCGGAAACAAAAGAATTCCTACCGTTGCATTCCAAGGATAGCCAACACACTCGGGAGTAAAAGAAACCCCCACCGGGCAATGTAGGGGATATAAAGATATAAAATATATGCAGAAAAGTGGGTGACAGAAAAGTGGGCGTGGCACATAAACACGTGGTAGGAAAACGCTCTTTAAGTGCTCGAAAAAATTTTTTTTCACCAAAATCCTTTTCGGAGTACTTAAATAAAACCTTAAACCATAACTCCGATTTGCAACAATTACGTGGACACTTTCAGACCAAGCTCGGTATCGGCATGAGCAGCGGATAACTGCATGACCTTATACAGCTTCTTCAATTATTTGTTTTAAAGTTGTGACATCATTGTGATCCAGGTCATCATTAAGACGATCGAACAAAGAGTGTTTCTTGTAGAGCATTTGTTCCGCAATGGTGAGAAGTTTACCTTAGCATTAGAATCTGCATTTGCAGAAAAGTTCACAGGAGTGAAGGTGCCTAACCGCAGTGCTGTAGAAAACCTCATCACCAAGTTTCGAAAGAACGGAAGTGTCCATATTGCTCCAAAGTCAGACAGGCCATCCACATACACTTCCGAAGAGAAGGCAGCGGAGGTGCAACACACGATGCTGCAAAGTCCAAAGAAATCGGTTAGACGACTAGCTCAGCAGGCCCACGTGTCCGTGGGTCCCGCTCACAAGATTCTCCGGCCGTCACTGTCCATGTAACCTTACAAAATGTCTGTGGTGCGTGAACTGAGAGACACCGATCTACCAGCTCGAGTGAAATTTTGCAACTTGTTTCTGTCCTTCCTGCAGGACAATGGTGAGGAGATTCTTGACACAACGTTTTTTCACGGATGAGACCTTGTTTCACCTCTCCGGTTACGTGAATAGCCAGAATAGTCGTGTGTAGACTACGTAGAATCCGCATGAATTTGAGGTGTTCCCACTGTGTGATCAAAATATCGGTGTTTGGTGCACATCACTGGGCCCATCTTTTCTCGGAACACCATAAATGCAGAACGGTACTGGACCTGCATTCTGGAACCCTTCCTAGGTGAACTGAATGAGGACGAAATTGAGGATGCTTGGTTCCAACAGGCATACCGCACACTAGGCGATGAACTTTTGAAGGACATCTTCGGTGACCGCATCATCCCTAGAGGACTCTGGACTCCGTGTTCACCCGACTTGGCTCCACCATTATTTTGTATGGGGTACGTTGAAGGAAAAGGCCCATGACGCCAATCCGCACAACGTACAAGAACTCCAAGCTGCACTGACACGTCACATTCGGAACATCACTCCCTCTGTTCTGCACGACGTCTTCAAGAACATGCAGAAACGTGTCTCATTTCTTAGTCCCTCAGAATCATCTGACCGAATTAAACGACATACCATTACTCATATTTCACTGTTGTTGATGTTGGTCAACAGCAAACCAAAGCCAACAACAGTAGTTCAGATATACAAGCCGACATCACAAGTGGAAGATGAAGAGATAAAAAAATTGTGTGAGGTTACTTAACGTCTAATTCAGTATGTTAAGACAGGTGAAAATGCTACAATCATGGACGTTTTGGAACGTTGGTGCATGGGCATTTTTGTCTACTTCTACAAGTTTTCACCCCAGCGGCTCCCTCTAACACCATGGAAGCTATTCCGTTGTACCTTGATATATATCCTATCAACCTCTCCTTCCTTCTTGTTAAAATTCGTATATATTCATTTCGTCTCCAATTTTTCGACGAATCTCCTCAGTTTCCATTACTTACATCTATTACCGTTTATGATACTTTTATGTAACCTCTATGTTTCATATGGATACTGCAATAACAGTGTTACAATGTTCTTTGAGCCGACAAATATGTAAATAACTTTTCCAGTTCTGTAACTTCATGTAACCAGAATTAATTTGTAAAAGTCCTTTTTAGAGCTATGTTCTTTCAGGATATAAATGCATTAAATCATTGCATACAAAACTTGTTCATACTTAGCGACTGTTGCATTGTACCAAATATGAGAACTGGAAGGAAGTCTCTCCGCATCTAAAAGGCTTGGGTGGGACTATTAAAGGTTTGAGGCGAAATAGTGCGAGAAGTCTTCATGGCAGCGATAGTCGGTGGTCTGATTCCAACAAGATAACATCCCGAGTGCTTAAGATGGGAGGAACTGCAGCAAGAGTGCAATAATTATGCTCGATATTTATTGGCTTGCTCTGAAACGGGAATTCGTACGCCAAGAAGATATTTTACAGAACATGTTACATCAAGAGCCATGATTGGTAATACGGCTTTGTTTAGATGCCACAGAAGATCGCTATTGGAGCAACGTTATGGCAATGTAGATATTAACTTCATATTTACGTGCATGGACCAGAAGTTACAAACGAGAAGTGTCCTGGTTTCAACTGCGTATCGTGAACACTAATTTATCCTTGGTAATTTACCTAGATAGTTTCCTTTTCCTTTGCTGAAAAATATCGAGTGTTCCCGAATTTAGTGAACCATTGAATTAATACCGTTTATAAGTTCTTATAATTTATGTGGAACAATAACTTTATTAGCTGGTCAGTTAATCGTGTTTGTAAAATGCTCCATGTGGTAATCAAAGTGAAAATTAAAGTACAGCAAAAGAAGAAGTGTTTAAAAGTGCTTAACTGAAGTGATGGTTTGAATTATTATTAAAACCATTGTACAATACATAAAATTTGCATAATAGAACAGAGGTTATCAGCCACAATAGTTCAAATGTCTACATATTTCTTATTTGCACTATAGGTTTGTGTATTTATGTTTGTGTGTGTATTATTACTGTGTCTTATTAGAAGTTTAGAAGTGTTCGCCTAAAAATCAGTGAACACGTTCTGCTTCCCACTCCCCCCCCCCCTTCCACCCATGAGAAATTTGTGCCTTTAGAGTTATAACCGGCAATAAATAATTTAAGCTCTAACAGATTCAGGGTCCTGATACATCAGTCATGTTCTGTATAGTGCAAAGTCTCTTCATCAAATGAAAAAAAAAAAGCCTTCATGTTAGTTAAATTAACAGCTTGATAACTACTCCTAAATTACTGCTCTTCAGTAGTGGAGTATTAAGGCTACTTCAAAAATGGCTCTGAGCACTATGGGACTCAACTGCTGTGGTCATCAGTCCCCTAGAACTTAGAACTACTAAACCGAACTAACCTAAGGACATCAGACACACCCATGCCCGAGGCAGGATTCGAACCTACTACCGTAGCAGCAGCGCGGCTCCGGACTAGAGCGCCTAGAACCGCACGACCACCGAGGCCGGCCAGGCTACTTCAAGTCAAATTTATGTTTCTTCCTATTAAGTGGTACATTGTAACTAATTTTATGCGATACACATTGCAGGAGCCAGTGTACATTAGTGAAGAGTAGCTGATTTCCATTACATTTATCTGTCTTCCTAATGACTAGTCATCTTGCTAGTAAATGTTAGTCAATGCTTTTGTTGTCGTGTCCAACATATCAAATAGATTTTTCCTTCAAGTAAAATTTAATACTCCAGTAAGTTTACTTTATTTGAAGTATGCTCACTTGAAGTCACTTTAGGGTGGCGATCACCATTTATTCACATAACACCTTTACTTTCTAACTATAGTACTGTTGGCTCGAATCCGGTGACGATAACTGTAGCTCCATTTCGAATCGTAACTTTTAGGAAACGAAATACAACGCGTTTGCTTTTCATTGACACACACTCATGGTCAACTTTAAATTTCTGTTGAAGGAATAACGTTATAGGGGACTTGCTTTTGTTGTAACTCACAGTGTTATAACTGACTCGATTTTATCATCCTTCTGTAACACTACATCTAAATTCCTTCGATTATTTACCTTTTAGTTTATCACACCTACATGAAACTCTTGTGATCCAGACTGATTAACAGAAATTATTTTCTTGCATAATGATCTGTGTCTGGTTCAAAAATGACTCTAAGCACTATGGAACTTAACATATGAAGTCATCGGTCCCGTAGAACTTACAACTACTTAAACCTAACTAACCTAAGGACATCACACATATCCATGTCCGAGGCAGGATTCGAACCTGCGACCGTAGCAGCAGCGCGTTTCCGGACTGAAGCGCCTAGAACCGCTCGGCTACAATGGCCGGCGATCTGCGTCTGGTACTAGTAGATTTCTCTTGGCCAGAAAGATCTCATCTGTGCCAGCCTGCTTCTTATGTCTTCAGTGCTTTGTCCGTCGATAGGTATTTTACTTTCATCGCAGCAGAATTTATTCGTCCACTTCGAGAACTGTTACTCGTCAACACCTTCGCATTTCATAATTTCACTCTCAGCACATTCTCTGTGATTAGTGGACCTTCTATTCCATCGAACATTCCCTGTCATTTACCTATACAGAAGATAGCAATTTCAGCAGAGAATCTTATGACGAGTATTCTACTTTATAATCAACTTTCTTATTTTTTTATATCTTTCATATCATTTTCGACATATATGTTAAACAGTAGAGGAGAAAGACTTGATATTTCTATCATGTCTTTTATATCTCAAGAAGTTTCTGTCAGGTTCCGATTCTTCCGTTTCCTCTCGGTTCTCATACTCATTATACAATACCTATATTTCCTACAGATTTTACCTAATTTTTTGAGGATTTAAAAGTCTCGCACGACTTTACGTTTTCTAGATCATCGAATCGTATGAACGTGTGGCAGTGCGCACACCCAGGTTGCTGAGCAGAATAATCTACAGAAGAACGAAAAAGTTAATTTAGGATGTTGTAGATAATGATCACTTTGCTCTAGGAAAGATAAAGGGAATATAATTCCGAATGCAATTCCTATCTTTTAAAATGAGCGCTGCCTCGTTGGGATTTTAGTTAGTGTACAATGTTATTTTACAAAACAGATTTTTAATACTGTAAAACGCTAGTGCTACACTGTTCATTCGTCAGTGTCACTGTTAACGTACAACCAACGTGAAATAAATCCGAGCCGTGCTGAATTCAAGCTTGAAGGCGAATGAATCTGAAAATAAGTGTGCATTATTGTTGTCAACTGCAGGAACCATGGGTGACTGAATCAAATTTTTATTGTTATAAATCCAGTCACCAACCACATATATTTATCAGTCAGGTTATTAATTTCATAAACGACTGCCTTCTTGGGACCTAAAAATAAGCATACAGAGCCCTGCTTGTATAATACAGAGGTAACTGGACGTACAAGAGTTTCCAAATTACACAAATACGGAATCAGAAACTATGTTAGGGAGATATGACAGCATTTCCATCCCTGAATAGCTGCAATATATTACACGTATCGTGTCATTACGTTTATAGATGGTACAGTCATAATAATGATCCATACAAACCACGTCACAAAGTTACAGACTGTGAGTACCATGAATACCATTGCGACATACAGGTTGACATTTTGAGGAAGCGAGTTGCACTGCCGTAGAGTGACGAGTGACGTGCCTACAGTTTTGGTTACAGGCTGTAAATACACTTTTTAATAAAATTTCCTTCCCAGTTGCATTTTATTGAACTGTATGTCATCAATATATGAGTGTGGCAAATAGTGCTATTTAAGTTCGATAACATTCACTAACTTCATTCTATGTAATTTTGAGCAGGTTACGGGCTCACGTTTAGCGGGAGAACAGCGTGGGTGCTGCATTTGCGTATGGAGGAGAGTTTTTTGGTAAGCTTTATAAACGA
Organism: Schistocerca americana; assembly: GCF_021461395.2. Taxonomy (NCBI): domain Eukaryota; kingdom Metazoa; phylum Arthropoda; class Insecta; order Orthoptera; family Acrididae; genus Schistocerca; species Schistocerca americana. The sequence continues at coordinate 1,019,478,015 of NC_060119.1, forward strand.
TTTGACACTTTTTGTTTTAATGATTCATAGTACTGTATGATGATACTGTATAATTTTTCAACATACTTCTGTTTAGAATAAAGTCTGCTTAGTCGTTGCATTTTGTTGTAAGAGGGCTTTTCGGAAAGTAAGAAACGATAGGTAGCGAAATGGAAACCACAGTGAAAATCAAAACTGTTTTATTTGCAACAGTTAGCTACAACTTCCAGCTACTTATCCCCATAATCACCGATCCGACTTAGACGTTTGTCGTAGCGTTGTACCAACTTTCCAATACCCTCGTTATAGAAAGCAGCCGCCAGTGCTTTCCGCCAATTCTCTACGCTGGCCTACAGCTCGTTGTACGAGGTGCATTCAAGTTTTAAGGCCTCCGATTTTTTTTCTAATTAAATACTCACCCGAAATCGATGAAACTGGGGTTACTTCTCGACGTAATCGCCCTGCAGACGTACACATTTTTCACAACGCTGACGCCATGATTCCATGGCAGCGGCGAAGGCTTCTTTAGGAGTCTGTTTTGACCACTGGAAAATCACTGAGGCAATAGCAGCACGGCTGGTGAATGTGCGGCCACGGAGAGTGTCTTTCATTGTTGGAAAAAACCGAAAGTCACTAGGAGCCAGGTCAGGCGAGTAGGCAGCATGAGGAATCACTTCAAAGTTGTTATCACGAAGAAACTGTTGCGTAACGTTAGCTCAATGTGCGAGTGCGTTGTCTTGGTGAAACAGCACATGCGCAGCCCTTCCCGGACGTTTTTGTTGCAGTACAGGAAGGAATTTGTTCTTCAAAACATTTTCGTACATGCACCTGTTACCGTAGTGCCCTTTGGAACGCAATGGGTAAGGATTACGCCCTCGCTGTCCCAGAACATGGACACCATCATTTTTTCAGCACTGGCGGTTACCCGAAATTTTTTTGGTGGCGGTGAATCTGTGTGCTTCCATTGAGCTGACTGGCGCTTTGTTTCTGGATTGAAAAAAGGCATCCACGTCTCATCCATTGTCACAACCGACGAAAAGAAAGTCCCATTCATGCTGTCGTTGCGCGTCAACACTGCATGGCAACATGCCTCACGGGCAGCCATGTGGTCGTCCGTCAGCATTCGTGGCACCCACCTGGATGACACTTTTCGCATTTTCAGGTCGTCATGCAGGATTGTGTGCACAGAACCCACAGAAAAGCCAACTCTGGAGTCGATCTGTTCAACAGTCATTCGGTGATCCCCCAAAACAATTCTCTCCACTTTCTCGATCAGGTCGTCAGATCGGCTTGTGCGAGCCCGAGGTTGTTTCGGTTTGTTGGCACACGATGTTCTGCCTTCATTAAACTGTCGCGCCCACGAACGCACTTTCGACACATCCATAACTCCATCACCACATGTCTCCTTCAACTGTCGATGAATTTCAATTGGTTTTACACCACGCAAATTCAGAAAACAAATGATTGCACGCTGTTCAAGTAAGGAAAACGTCGCTATTTTAAGTATTTAAAACAGTTCTCATTCTCGCCGCTGGCGGTAAAATTCCATCTGCATACGGTGCTGCCATCTCTGGGACGTATTGACAATGAACGCGGCCTCATTTTAAAACAATGTGCATGTTTCTATCTCTTTCCAGTCCGGAGAAAAAAAATCGGAGGCCTTAGAACTTGAATGCACCTTGTATGTGACAAAATGTTGTCTTCATAGCCAGCGGTTCATGTGAGCAGAGATGAAACTCAGAGGGAGACAATTACGGGCTGTATTGCGGGTAATCAAACATTTCCTATTGAAAGTGATGCAGGAGCATCTTCATTGCCCCTGCAGAATGCGCCTGGGAATTGTCTTGAAGAAGAAAGTGGACGACAGTTAAGTAATGTTGGATGCATAGCTTCAGGCGAAATTTCTCACGAGGCTCTCGTACTTGGCGAGAGACACTATTGTTCTAGGTATCTTTATGTGCTCCCTGTCTGCTCAGAAGTTTAAAGAACGACGTCACGCAATCGGCGGACATACTAGAGACAATGCCCAACACACTTGTGCAAAACTTCATCTGATTTTCACTGTAGTTTCCATTTCGCGACCGATCGTTCCTTACTTTCCAAATAACCCTAGTATAATATGTAAGCACAATTATCTGCACTTTGCTATCTATTTGCACTAAATTCCTAGGGAAAGACATTCTAACTTAACTTAAAAGAATGTTTCTATCAAAGTATTGTGAACTGACGTGCAGCAGCTACATGTAGCGCGCCAAAATGCAGTTAAGTCACTCGTCTCTGGACGGCAGTATAACTTGTTTCCTGAAAATGTCAACATGTATGTCGAAATAGTATTCATTACACTCAAAATCTGTAACTTTGTGACGAAGCTAGTAGTATGGCTAATTATTATGGCTGTACCCTCTACATATGTAAAGACACGATATCTTTAGTGTACTCCATCTACCCAGCTGTATAAATGTCATACTTGCTTAAAATGATTTATGAGTCTGAATTTGTGTAATTAAGCAATATTTGTGCGTCATGGTACCTCTGCATGCTTACTCAGGTCTGAAGATGGTCGTCATGGACTGAAATTAAGAACCGTATTTATAAACATTTACTATCCACTTCCAAATTTATAATAAAATAAAATCTTCCTGCATCACTGGAATACCTTACTGTGATTGTATCGCAATGTGTGATTCAAATTTTATTCCAAACAAAAAACACATAGTGCATATTGTCGACATCTGAATTATTTCAAAAATAGTACTGCATATATATTCACTGAGTCAAAAAGAATACATGGTCAGTGAATTGGGGGAGCCATCATTTGTACTTTTTTTTTAATCTTATGGGTTTTAACTGCTAAGGTCATCAGTCCCTAAGGTTACACACTACTTAACCTAAATTATCCTAAGGACAAACACACACACCGATGCCCGAGGGAGGACTGAGCCTCCGCCGGGACCAGCCGCACAGTCCATGACTGCAGCGCCCTGACCACTTGGCTAATCCCGCGCCGCGTCATTTGTACTCTTGTGATTCATGTGAAAAGGTTTCCGACGTGGTTGAAGTTATAAGCATGGGACATTCCATTTCAGAAATCCCAGCGCAGTGGCCGACGGCTTTCACTTAACGACCGAGAACAGGGGCGTTTGCATGGAGTTGTCAGTGCTAACAGACAAGCAACATGCTTAAAATAACCGCAGAAATCATTACGGTACGTACGACGAACGTAGGACATTCTGTCGAAATTTAGCGTTAATGTACTATTGCAGCAGACGATCCAAACAAGTGCCTTTGCTAACAGCACGACATCGCTGCAGCGCCTCTCTTGGGCTCGCTACCATATCGCTTGGACGCTGGACGACTGTAAAACCGTGGCCTTGTCAGATGAGTCCCGATTTCATTTGATAAGAGCTAATGGTAGGGTTTGATTGTGGCGTAAGCCCCACGATGTCACGGACCAAATTTGTCATCAAGGCATTGGGCAAGCCGCTGGTAGCTCCATTACGGTATGCCCTATGTGTACATGGAATAATAGAATAAACTGGCTCCTCTGGTTAAACTGTATCGATCACTGACTGGAAATGTATTCCCGACATGAATACAATCGAACATTTATGGGACATAATCGAGAGGTTAGTTCGTGCACAACATACTGCACTGGCGCCACTTACGTAATTATGGATCGCTACAGAGACATCACGAATCAATATTTCAGCATGGGACTGCCAATGACTTGTGGAGTCCGTGCCACGTGGAACATAAGGTCTGACACGAGGTGTCCAATGACTGTTATCACCTTAGTGTGTAAGTGGAAGGAAGAAATCAAACGAAATGCAGTTACAGCCACCGGATACCACAAGTACCTTATACCTAGATACACTACTGGCCATTAAAATTGCTACACCACGAAGATGACGTGCTACAGACGCGAAATTTAACCGACAGTAAGAAGAAGCTGTGATATGCAAATGATTAGCTTTTCAGAGCATTCACACAAGGCTGGCGCCGGTGGCGACACCTACAACGTGCTGATATGAGGAAGGTTTCCAACTGATTTATCATACACAAACAGCAGCTGACGGACGTTATCTGGTGAAACGTTGTTGCGATGCTTCGTATAAGGAGGAGAAATGCGTACCATCACGTTTCCGTCTTTAATAAAGGTCGGATTGTAGCCTGTCGAGATTTCGGTTGATCGTATCGCGACATTTCTGCTCGCGTTAGTCGAGATCCAATGACTGTTAGCAGAATATGGAATCGGTGGGTTCAGGAGGGTAATACAGAACGCCGCGCTGGATCCCAACGGCCACGTATCACTAGCAGTCGAGATGACAGGCATCTTATCCGCATGGCTGTAACGGATCGTGCAACCACTTCTTGATTCCTGAGTCAACAGATGGGGACGTTTGCAAGACAACAACCATTTGCACGAACAGTTCGACGACGTCTGCAGCAGCATGGACTATCATCTCGGAAACCATGGCTACGGTTACCCTCGACGCTGCGTCACAGACAAGAGCACCTGCGATGGTGTACTCAACGACGAACCTGGGTGGACGAATGCCAAAACGTCATTTTTTCGGATGAATCCAGGTTCTGTTAACAGCATCATTATGGTCGCATCCGTGTTTGGCGACATCGCCGTGAACGCGCATTTGAAGCGTGTATTCGTCATCGCCATACTGGCGTATCACCCAGTGTGATGGTATGGGGTGCCTTTGGTTACAATCTCGGTCACCTCTTGTTCGCATTGACAGCACTTTGAACAGTGGACGTTAAATTTCACATGTGTTACGTCCAGTGGCTCTACCCTTCATTCGATCCTTGTGAAACCCTAAATTTCAGCAGGATAATGCACGACCGCATGTTGCCAGTCCTGTACGGGCCTTTATGCACACAGAAAATGTTCGACTGCTGCCCTGGCCAGCCCATTCCCCAGATTTCTCACCAACTGAAAATGTCTGGTCAGTGGTGGCCGAGCAACTGTCCCGTCACAATACGCCAGTCACTACTCTTGATGAACAGTGGTATCGTGTTGAAGCTGCATGGGCAGCTGTATCTGTACACGCCATCCAAGCTCTGTTTGACTCAGTGCCCAGGCGTATCAAGGCCGTAACTACGGGCAGAGGTCGTTATTTTGGGTACTGATTTATCAGGATCTATGCACCCAAATTGTGTGAAAATGTAATCACATGTCAGTTCAAGTATAATATATTTGTCCATTGAATACCCGTTTATCATGTGCATTTCTTCTTGGGGTAGCAATTTTAATGGCCAGTAGTGTACTTTGAGCATATCCCTGGAAAGGTTTCGGAATTTGTCGGGTACATCCTGTAACTGTCAGCTGTTATGTGTGGTCGTCTCCGTACTGTTTTCTGTCTCCTTTTTATGAAATAGACGTAGCTTTTTCGAAAGAATGTCGCTTGTACCAAAACAAATGAGGCATAACATTTGCAGCAAGTACAAAGACCAGCTGTGTCTCGCGGTAAGTGCGCTAATATTCATAGGGTATTCCGCGGGCATTGCTCTGCACGCAGGGTGTGCGCCAGAAATGAGAGGAGTCGTTCATCTCTGCAAGAGTGGCCGGCATTGAGGCAGCCGGCGTGAAGGGCGGCCTTTTAGAAGAGACTGTGGCGCCGGCGCACAGTGAATGCCGCCCGGCCTGAAGCGGCCACAGCGAGCCAAGGCGGGGCGCTGAATTTTTCAGGCGGCGCTCCGGTGCTCCTTCCGTGTCCGTGGCTGGCGGCGTGGCGGGCGGCAGCGCCAGGCGCTCACCAGGCATCGGTACGAGGCAAACACGCTGCGTGCGTCACCGGTCCCGTACTTACTGAAACTCCTTACACGTTACAGAAACAAAATGACAGTTGATCAACATAAAAAAAAACACCCCCAGGAGATATCGTACCAATACCGTGAAACGCTGCATCGAACTTTCATGTTGTTGTTCTGGTCTTCAGTCCTGAGACTGGTTTGATGCAGCTCTCCATGCTACTCCATCCTGTGCAAGCTGCTTCATCTCCCAGTACCTACTGCAACCTACATCCTTGTGAATCTGTTTAGTGTATTCATCTCTTGGTCTCCCTCTACGATTTTTACCCTCCACCTCCCCTCCAATACTAAATTGGTGATCCCTTGATGCCTCGGAACATGTCCTACCAACCGATCCCTTCTTCTAGTCAAGTTGTGCCACAAACTACTCTTCTAACCAATTCTATTCAATACCTCCTTATTAGTTATATGATCTACCCAACTAATCTTCAGCATTCTTCTGTAGCACCACATTTCGAAAGCTTCTATTCTCTTCTTGTCCAAACTATTTATCGTCCACGTTTCACTTCCATACATGGCTACACTCCATACAAATACTTTCAGAAACGACTTCCTGACACTTAAATCTATACTCAATGTTAACAAATTTCTCTTCTTCAGAAACGCTTTCCTTGTCATTGCCAGTCTACATTTTACTCTCTCTACTTCGACCATCATCAGTTATTTTGCTCCCCAAATAGAAACACTCCTTTACTACTTTTAGTGTCTCATTTTCTAATCTAATTCCCTCAGCATCACCCGATTTAATTCGACTACATTCCATTATCCTCGTTTTGCTTTTGTTGATGTTTATCTTATACCCTACTTTCAAGACTCTATCCATTACGTTCAACTGCTCTTCCAAGTCCTTACAATGTCATTGGCGAACCTCAAAGTTTTTATTTCTTCTCCATGGATTTTAATACCTACTCCGAATTTTTCTTTTTTTACTTTACTGCTTGCTAAATATACAGATTGAATAAAATCGGGGAGAGGCTACAACCCTGTCTCACTCCCTTCCCAACCACTGCTTCTCTTTCATGTCCCTCGACTCTTACAACTACTATCTGGTTTCTGTACAAATTGAAAATAGCCTTTCGCTCCCTGTATTTTACCCCTGCCACCTTCAGAATTTGAAAGAGAGTATTCCAGTCAACATTGTTAAAAGCTTTCTCAAAATCTACAAATGCTAGAAACGTAGTTTTGCCCTTCCTTAATCTAGCTTCTAAGATAAGTCGTAGGGTAAGTATTGCCTCACGTGTTCCAGTATTTCTACGGAATCTAAACTGATCTTTCCCGAGTTCGGTTTCTACTAGTTTTTCCATTCGTCTGTAAAGAATTCACGTTAGTATTTTGCAGCCGTGACTTATTACACTGATAATTCGGTAATTTTCACATCTGTCAACACCTTCTTTCTTTGGGATTGGAATTATAATATTCTTCTTGAAGTCTGAGGGTATTTCGCCTGTCTCATACATCTTGCTCACCAGATGGTAGAGAGTTGTCAGGACTGGCTCTCTCAAGGCTGTCAGTAATTCTAATGGAATGATGTCTACTCCTGGGGCCTTGTTTCGACTTTCATAATGGCCTCAATGTAGCAAAGAAGAGTTTCCACAAATGGTTGTGTAAGACTTCGTACGTAGCTATAAGGAGAGATGGGCTACAGAACGGTGCACCACCGTCGCTACCGGAAAACAGGACCAGAAATTATTAGCGAACAAGTTAATACTATCATCAGGAGATTTACTTAGTGTGTATTTCTCCAAGTGTACGAAGATACGTTACAAACATTATAGTGAGAGTCCAGCTCTTAATGTCAACAAGGATGAGGCTCCGTAAACTAAGCACAAACGACAGTGTCTGAGCGAAGAGGCTCCCAGTACGAGAGGATTGTCTCGCTGTCGCCGACTGCCGTATATTGCCACAGCAGACGGGCTTGTGGTACAGGGCCACTGGAGGTGTGGCTCAGAGGGCAGGCACCATTGGGTCCGCCAGGTCCGACACGACTGCTGTTGGTGCCTCACGGAAACTTGCAATTGCGTTGCCAAGTTGGTAACATCACTGTGTTGGTGTCGATGTGCGATACCACACAAATATCCATGGAAATGTAAAAACTTCTTCCAGTGAAATTTGCGCCGATACAGAAATCTGTGAAATTTTCGGCCCAGTATTCCTGTAAACTACATGCTTACTAAGCCGCATCCTAGCTGTGTGCCAAGAGCACTTGTCCACTTGAAACCTTCCCTATGAGTCACAGTCCACACGAACTCCCAAAGTCTTCGTCAACTTCAGCAGATGACCGCTTGAACAATCTCCATGCTGCAGTTGGATGGTGTCAGTAGTGAGATGCTATGATCACCTGTACGAACTGCATCGACGCTGCCATGCAAATGGCAAGCAGCATATCCCGCCAGTTCAAAAACAGTTTCGAGACTGGATTTATAGAAAAAATAAACAATGTTAAGATGTTCGTTTTAATACTGCAGGGTCTAGATTGTCTCCCCTATTTCAGTATAAGGCACATAACGTAACACACCCATTCAAGACTCTCAGAAGAATCATACCCTGGAATGTTATTCAACTCGTGCGTTACATTAGCTTGAATGTGGGTTATGTCCTCAAAGCGTTCAAATGAATTTCTGGACTTTGTTGTTTAGTGGTAGGTTCGTATTGATACCAAGTTTTGTCACTTGCGATGATTTTTTCAGAAAAGACCTGTCCACGTTCTACATTTCAATCCAAGCGTGGCAAGCATCTACGAGTCATTGTTTTTGTTTTCGAGACAGGGTGTGTCGGACAAACTTTGCAGACACGTTTGTCTTTTATAAGACATGCTGGAGGATGTGATGTGTGCTTGATTTAGAGATCTTTCTCAAAAGCGATTTGTGACACAATAACGTGGACACACTACTGTCGTACGCCTACTACGTAACATTGCCTGCTCGCAACTGACTAGTCGAATCCACATCTCTTGTTCACAGTTGTTAGTTCAAGCTGCAACCATAGTTAACTGCGAACATCGCTTATACGCCAGGAATAGAATAAGTCTCGGAACGTATAGGACGGGTGACGCAAACATCATTGATGGCGGAAGAAGAGCGGTGTGGTGTCACCGCCAGACACCACACTTGCTAGGTGGTACCCTTTAAATCGGCCGCGGTCCGTTAGTATACGTCGGTCCCGCGTGTCGCCACTATCAGTGATTGCAGACCGAGCGCCGCCACACGGCAGGTCTAGAGAGACTTCCTAGCACTCGCCCAGCTGTACAACCGACTTTGCTAGCGATGGTTCACAGACAAAATACGCTCTCATTTGCCGAGACGATAGTTAGCATAGCCTTCAGCTACGTCATTTGCTACGACCTAGGAAGGCGCCAGTACCAGTTACTATTGATACTGTAATCATACCTCACGCCAGCCTGCGTGAGCTAAAACGCGTGCCTTTCGGCTTCCTCTAATAATACTGGGTTGGCTCTCCTGCCAACCCACAACAAGCGGTACCAATGGCCGACATAGTCTAAGATGTGACTTCAATGCCTATTTCTGTACCAGTCCATTCTCGAGCAGCGCGAGGAAAAACTAACGCTTAAACCATTCCGCGAGAGAATTTCTCATATTTTGTTATGATAATTTCTCCCCATGTAAGTGGACGCCAACAAAATATTTTCACACTCGGAGGAGAAGATACTGCCGCAACGACAAAGGCCTTTGTTTTAATAATTACCACCCCAATTCGCGTATCATATCCATGCTACTATCTCCCCTAATTACCGATAATACAAAACGAGCTGCCCTTCTTTGAACTTTTCCGATGATCTTCATCAATACTTTCTAGTGGGGATCCCACACCGCACGACATTACTGTAGAAGAGGGCTGTCAAGCGACGTGTAAGCAGTGCCTTTAATAGACTTATTACATTTCCTAAGTGTTCTGCAAATAAACCGCAGTCGTTGATCAGTCATTGGTTTGCTTTCCCCACAACATTATCTGTGTGATTGTTCCAATTTAAATTACTCGCAACTGTAATCACTAAGTGTTTAGTTGAATTTACAGCTCTATGACTTGTACGATTTGTCGTGTAATCGAAATTTAGCTGATTCCTTTTAGTGCTCCTGTGGACGCCTTCAAAAATGGTTCAAATGGCTCTGAGCACTATGGGACTTAACTTCTGAGGTCATCAGTCCCCTAGAACTTATAACTACTTAAACCTAACTAACGTAAGGACACCACACACCCCCATGCCCAAGGCAGGATTCAAACAAGCGACGGTAGTGGTCGCGCGGTTCCAGACTGTAGCGCCTAGAACCGCTCGGCCACTCCAGCCGGGACGCCTTTATAATGTTCATTATTTATATCCAGCTACCACTTTTGATACCATTCAGATATCTTACCCAAATAAGTTTAAAATAGATTTTCATAATTTGATGACTTTACAAGACGGTACAGCATCATTTGCAAACAATTTAACCGGGCTGTTCAGATTGTCTCCTATGTTTTTTTTACAAAGATCGGGAACAGTAGCGGGCCCGTAATGCTTCCTTGGGGAACGCCACATGTTACTTTTGTTTTACTCGATGAGTTTCCGTTTTTACGAACTGTGACCTTTCTGACGGGAAATCACGAATCCAAATGCACAAGTAAGACGATACTCCGTAAGTATGAAAGCTGGTTAGAATTTGTTCGTGAGGAACGATGTCAAAAGTCTTTTGGAAATCTAAAAATATGGAATCATTTTGGCCTTCTCTGTCGATAGCACTAATTGCTTCGTGAGAACAAAGGGCCCTTGTATTCCATAACAACAGAATTTTTGAATTCGTGTTGGCTCTTTCATGAAAAAGCGTTTTCTTTGAGGTAATTCATAATGTTCGAACAAAGTATACACTATGTGATCAAAAGTATCCGGAAACCTGGCTGAAAATGACTTACAAGGTCCTGACGCCCTCCAGCGGTAACGATGGAATTCAGTATGGTGTTGGCCCACCCTTAGGCTTGATGACAGATTCTACGCTCGCAGACATACATTCAATCAGGTGCTGGAAGGTTTCTTGGGGAATGTCAGCCAATTCTTCACGTATTGCTGCACTGAGGAGAGGTATGATGTCGGTCGGTGAGACATGACACGAAGTCGGCGTTCCAAAACAACGCAAAGGTGTTCTACAGGATTCAGGTCAGGACTCTGTGCAGGCCAGTCCATAATAGGGACGTTATTGTCGTGTAACCACTCCGTCACAGGCCGTATATTATAAACAGGTGCTCGATCGTGTTGAAAGATGCAATCGCCATCCCCGAATTTCTCTTCAATTGTAGGAAGGAAGAAGGTGCTTAAAACATCAGTGTAGGCCAGTGCTGTGATAGTGTCACGCAAAACAACAAGGGGTGCAAACCCCCTCCAAGAAAAACAGAACCACACCATAACACCACCGCCTGCGAAATTTACAACACACGCTGGCAGATGACGTTCACCGGGCATTCGCCATACCCACGCCCTGCCATCGGATCGCCACATTGTGTACCATGATTCGTCATTCCACACAACCGTTTTCCACTGTTCAATCGTTTACGCTCCTTACATCTAGCGAGGCGTGATGTGTGGCTTATGAGCAGCCGCTCGACCATTAAATCTAGGTTTTCTCACCTCCCGCCTAATTGTCATAGTACTTGCAGTGGATCCTGATGCAGTTTGGTATTCCTTTATGATGGTCTGGATAGATGTATGCCTATTACATATTACGACCCCCTTCAACTGTAAGTTGTCTCTGTCAGTCAAAAGACGAGGTCGCCCTGTACGCTTTTGTGTCCCTTCACGTGTCCCCTTCACTATCACATCGGATACAGTGGGCTTAGCGATGTTTAAGAGTGTGGAAATGTCGCGTACAGACGTATGACACAAGCGACACTCAATCACCTGACCACATTCGAAGTCTGTGAGTTGCGGGGAGCGCCCCATTCTGTTCTCTCAGGATGTCTAATGACTACTGAGTTCGCTGATATGGTAGCAGGTAGCAGCACAATCCACCTAATATGAAAAACATATGTTTTTGGGGGATGTCAGGATACTTTTGATCGCATAGTGTATGCTCCAAAATTCTACTGCAAATACACTTTAGAGATATGGGTTTTTAATTCAGCGGATTACTCCTTTTTTCTTTCTAGGGTGTTGGTGTAACTTGTGCAACTTTCCAGTCTTTACGTATGGATCTTTCAACGATCGAGTGGTTGCATATGATCGCTAAGTATGGAGCTATTACATCACCATGGTCTGTAAGGAACCTGTTTGGTATATAGTCTAGACCGGACGCCTTGTCTTTATTAAGTGATTTAAAATGCTTCGATACACCGTGAATATCTACCTCCATGTTTCTCATCTTGGCTGCTGTTCTTGACTGGAATTCAAGAATAGTTACTTCGTCTTCTCTGGTGAAAGAATGTCCGAAAACCGTGTTTTGGAACACCGCATTAGTGGCACTAACATCAATAGCATCACCATTGTTATCGAGGAATGAAGATATTGATTGCGTCTTGCCGTTGAAGTTTACATACTCCAGGATGTCTTCGGGTTTCCTGTCAGATTTCGAGACAGATTTTCGTTCTGGCAACTATTAAAGCATCTTGCACTGAAGTTCGCGACAAATGTCGAGTGTATGTAAAACTTCGCCAATCTTGGGGATTTTGCGGTCGTTTAAATTTAGCTTTCTTCCTTCGTTGGTTGTGCAACAGTATTCCGTTTTGTGTGGCATGGGGGATCTGTATCACCCGTTACAAATTTATTCGTTGTGTATCTCTGAATTGTCGTCGATACTACTTCTTTGAATTTAAACCACATCTGGTCTTCGCCTACATAATCAGATTGGAATGAGTGAAGACTGTCTCCTGGATGTTACGTTATTCAGCCTCTCTACAAAGACCTTGTAGTCCCTAATCTCCGTATCCGTCATGATGTTCCCTATTTGCTTAGGATTATTCGTTGCTAACAGGTCAAGTATATTTTAGAAATCATTTACCCTTCGGGTGGCCGCCTGAAGTAATTGTTCAACATAATTTTCTGAGAAGGCATTCAGTACGATTTCGGATGACGCTTTATGCCTACCAAAGTCGTTGAACATGTATTTTCGCCAACATGCCGAGGGTAGATTGAAGTCACCACCAACTATAACTGTATGAGTGGGGTACCTATTTGAAATGATACCCAAGTTTCCTTTGAACTGTTGAGCAACTGCATCATCTGAATGGGTAGGATGTCGGCGAACGGAACCAATTATTACCTTATTCCGACTGTCAGGTATAACCTCTCTCCATACTAACTCGTGTTTTCTGAATATAAAACTAGTAGAAGACAGTTTCCACTACATAGTCAATTATTAAAAATATGTCTGGTTTTTGGCTCTACTGGTAGGTCATTTTCACACAATGCACCATCTGGCTGACGGTGACGACGATTGGAACAGCACCGGCCACAGTGGCCAAGAGGTTCTAGGCGCTTCAGTCTGGAACCGCGCGAGCGCTACAGTCGCAGGTTCGAATCCTGCCTCGGGCATCGATGTGTGTGATGTCCTTAGGTTAGTTAGGTTTAAGAAGTTCTAAGTTCTAGGGGACTGATGACCTCAGATGTTAAGACCCATAGTGCTCAGAGCCATTTTGAACCCATAGTGCTCAGAGCCATTTCAACCATTTGATTGGAACAGCTGATCCAGTCATTCATCATCATCAGCAGGATGGTGCTTCATCTGAAGATGGCTTACTACTACAGGCAGAAACCGGTGATAAAATAAGTGACTGTGCGATCAAGACTGTTTTTACTAATTTTGCTTAACTGACAGATCGCCGTTTCCTGGTAATGTAACCTAAAATTTTATGGACATGGTTTGACCATCTGTAAAAAGAACTTATTTGGGCTTTACTCAGATTTCGATACGTATAATGGGTTGGCTTCACTGCTTTCTGTTAGAGCTTGCACCTCTGATTCTATTCCAACATAGCTACGATAGTTTACAACTACACAATAGCTCCATTCTGCCACGCTTTCAAGTCTCCAGGTCCACCCACATTACTGCGCACATTCTGTATAGTCTACATGAATATGCATATTACTTCACTACAGTGACTTACGCCATCGGTGCAGAGTCACACGACCACTTGGTACCAGTACTGCACATTCTACATCGCAATGAAGCGCCCAATGTATTGTTTTAAGGGAGTGACTAATATTTTCTCTGCTGAGCGCTTGTTAAGTCTACAGCTAAAGAGTGCACTACTGTTCTCCTTGGAAAAGATTATCTTTTCAGCCTGCAACGGAGATGGGTGGTCGCGTTTTAGTAATATATTTAAGGATAATATTGACGTCAAGAAATATCCTCTGCGACCAGTTATATTTGTTTTGTATATAGACTAGGTGAGAAACTCAGCATTCTCCGGCATTAATTTGTTCCAATCTTCTATTACTCCATCTCCTTCTCTATCATCTATCTGTCCAACTTGTACTTCCCTCTCTCTCTGCCCATCTCCTCTTGTCCACTCTCTCTGTCCATATCCACCTTCAACCGCTCTCTATCCGCTTCCATCTCTATCTATCCATCAGCCCTGTCTCTGTCCATCACATCCACCCCACTCTCATTCTATCCTTCTCCACCGCCCTATCTCTCTCTCTCTCTCTCTCTCTCTCTCTCTCTCTCTCTCTCTCTCTCTCTCTCTGTCTCCCTCTCTATTGACCTCCTCCAACCTTAACTTTCTGTCCTTCTCCTCCAGTCCCTCTCTCTTTGCATCTCCTCCTTTCCCTCTCTCTGTCCATCTCATCCTATTTTCTTTCTCTGTTAATCTCCTCCTCTCCTCTCCCTCTGTCAGTTTCCCCCTCCCCTATCTCTGTCCAACTCCTCCTCCTCCTATCCGTCCCTCCTTCCCCTCTGTTGCCTGTCCGTCTCCTCGTCCTCCCTTCTCTCTCTCCGCATTATCATATTCACCCCAATAGGAGGTTGGTGGTTCTTACCCCCACAGTATTTCTTTCAATACTGTAACCAATATTTGTACCAACTATGATTGAAATTGTTCCAGGGGTTTAGGATGAACTTTTTACCCGTTGCTTTTTCACGAGTATTTGTTCACATGTTTCACCTGTATGATGAGCGAATTTCGCCCTCCAGTTTCGTTTTCACGATGTTTAATATTTATGACATTGTTTCTCCTGAACTCTGCACTGGAGAATGATATATTTTTTAGGTACTTTCAGTCGCATATGTGCATACTGTCTGCGAAATGTGTTGCGAATAGAGTTAGTTGTGAAGTAATAAGAAATTAAGTGTCGTGCTTGGTGCGGCAATATTCTACGCATTTCCGTTTATGACGTCATATCTACTGAACTATGAGCTGTGCAACGATATATTTTTGGAAGTACATTCAGCAACATATATGGATACTGTGCGCGAAATTTGTTGCGAATAGAGATAGTAGAAACTAAGTAATAAATTCAAAGCTGTTGCATGATGCAGCAATTTCTCATGCAGCTCAGTATCTGACGTCATATCTGTCGAACTAAGAGTCGTACAATGATGTAATGTTTCTGGGACATTGAGTGGTATATGTGAATACTGCATACAAAATTCGTCACGAATACAGTTAAGAGTAAAGAAGTAATAAATTAGAACATCATTTTTCATGTGACAGTCTTACTGTACAAACAGCGAAAATGTAGTAAGAGATATACTTTTTTTGTCGTTTTTGGGGGTCGTCAGCGAGTAGAAGTTCTTTAAAGGTTTGAAATTACGTGTAAATTTCGTTTAAAGTCTCTAAGTGCTCCCATTCTCAAATACTGGACGACGAAGTGTAGGATTTCAGGGTAGTGTGGTATACTATCTTTTCACCACGACCACCACCCCTTTGATTGATAGATGGGTGGTTCTTACGCACACAGTGGTACTGTCCAGATAGTAAGTTATACGTATACCAACTGTGGTTCAATTCTGTCTAGTGGTTTAGGGGGAGATGTGAAACGTATGTATATACTCGTTCATACATTCATCACCCATTTTTAAAATTTGCACGGATTACCTGTCTTTCCCTAATGCTTACTATAAGTACACGGACTTTCGAACATCTTGCAAATTTCACATTGTCGAACGATTTTGCTTGCTCTACAGATTCTGAGAATGTGTTATGACTTTTCAAAAGTTTTTCTTCAGTTATCCACCACATAGCCAGAACTGGCTATGTGTAACCTCTACCTTAAAGTGGTCAAATTTCTAATTCTCGTGGGCAACAAATGAAATAAGTACGTTATTATCCACAGCATGTGACGGCGTCTGTGGTTTCCACAAATAGAGGTACTCGTGATATATGCTTCACTGAATTACAAGCGAATAGTCCAATGGTCACACATCCAATAGTCACACAATGTCACAGATTCCCCTGTCTCGGGAACGTATGATCTAGCCACGTTAAACGGAATAAGTGATATAGAACTGTAGCTCGCAACACTGTAAAGAAAACGTCAGTTTCGCTTATGCTGGGCGTCACGGGTATAAGAGCCGATATTGTGATCACTGGTACCTTAATATGTACTAGTTTCAGTGTGATAGTTGTTTTTTCTCTGCCTCTGGCAGTCTAGCCGCACAAACGTCACATGATTTATAATATAAAGTTTCCTGCACAGTTGTAACTGCGGCACTAAATGGACTATGACTTTCAGTATAGATTGACCATTTTGCGTGCACACGATCATTTAGTGGCCAGCGGAAAATGTGCGTTAATAGCTCAGTCTTGCAACATGTACTTGATGGTACTGGCCACATTAAAAACATACTACTGCGGATAACTACAATTATTAGTCTGCAAATGACTTAAATACTGATGGAGTACTGTTCAGTACACCGCCCTCAGTCAACAGTAAGAATATCTGCAGTTGTAGTCCTAATACACATCATATGCAAATGATGAGCGTTTCAGAGTATCCACACGAAGTGCAGAAGCGTTACGGCACCTGCATTCCGTACGTAATGGTGTGTTACAAAGCGGATTTCTCACTCAGAAATCGCAAGCGAGCATCGTTTGATTGTGATAGGATCATGACAAGCCTGTTGCAAGGTCAGAAACGTCTATCCGCACGTGCGACATTCGACATAGGCGATATCGCAGACTATCGAGAGTCATTTTATCGTTTCACGATACCGCTGCTCACGTCGCCATCCCACGGCTGACGTGTGTGGAGGGCCATACTCAGCGCTATGCAGGACCCTTGAGTCAGGCAATGAATGGGCTGCTTGTTTGCTGTCAGCACGGAGGCCATGGTTGAGGCTTCTCTTGACGGGGCAGAGCCGGCAGCACTGCGAATTAAAATTCAAATCCTCAATCGTGTGTTCCTCCTCTCGTACTAACACAGTACGTAAAATTTAGTTATTTACCATCCTGCCTGCAGTTGTAATTTTTAATGGCAGGAGTTTAGTTTTTGATATCGCCCTCCAGACGCAAATCGATAGTTTGGACATAGAGGTAGAAAATCACTTTTGTTACAGATGTTATTTTGAGCTGAATATGGATTGGAAATATTAGGAACGGGAGACCAGGGCACATTTACGCGGTCTGGTTTACGGAATTTGAAAAAATTTTTGGGCTACATTTATCATGTCTAAAATTTTTTAATGTTATAACATGTAGTTATAACACGACATTACGTTTAAGAGTGCCAAATAATTTTATGTAGGCTCAAGTGGTGTGTGTAAATCCGCCCCTTGTATGGGGCAGGTTTACGCCATGTGGGCATGTCTACGCATGTCACAGAACGCAATAACGAGTAAAAAACACACTATTAAACTTTATAAAATATGATTTGTTGGAAATAAACAAAATTACAGTTTTACTTACACTAATTAAGTTGGTAAAATATAACCATTTCCTTTGCGGTAAACAAATATTTTTGAAAGCTATCACCTATTATTACAATAAGGTGTAAATAGGAGACTGAATGTTAATTAAAGGCCTATTGATGATCATTGTCAGAGATGCAAATTATGCAAACAAAAATTATGTATCGCCCACCTTTTGCATTTAAGGGTTTGGACTCATTCTGGATTTCTTTTTCATCAAGCAGTAAAAAACAACGGGAAATTTCACATCCTCTTCATTAGACTGCTGCAAGTTATAAGAGAAAGAAGGAGATTTGTATGGGACATTCGTCGAAACGGGAGTGCTTGCTAGTAGGCACTTTGGAAGGACAGTTTTTGAGGTGGGATTGACAGGAAAGAGGAGATACAAGATGATAGACGCTCTAGAGGGAACCAGAGATGATGAGGACCGAAAGAGGATGGCAAAGTCAGAAGAGCATGGAGAGTTACCATGTGAAAACTTGTCTTTGGGCAGAATAATTATTACGTCACAAGTAGAGCTAGACACATTTCTTCTTGTTCTTGGTTTTACCGATTTCTTGCCCTTTTCAGTCCTTGTTATCATAGAACTAATACTTTCTGCTTGGAATTCATAAGGTTCCAATAGGCTTTTTTCCAATTTCTACCTTTTATTTTCCTGTATCTTCATTTTCTTTTGGATTGCCTTTTTAACTGCTGTTATCTTAAAGCTTCCTAGACTATAGTATAAGGAAGAATACCAATGCAAAATAGCGGGATGTCTGTTAGCAAAAATATTCTGTCTTATAGTGGATGACAAAAAGTGCCTAAACCGAACTGTGTAAATGTGTCCCATAGCCCTGTTTGAATTAGCTTCAAAGCTATAGTAGTAACTTCCAGGCTCCCACATTACAGAAATGTACCATGTAAAGCGGAATAATTCCCAGTAAACGTACACATAACTCTTAAAGCTCCTGATGTAAAGCGCATTTAAACGTAACTCCGGTAACACATGGTGGGAAAAGTCTATTGATCAGTGAATCACAGGATTCTCTTCGCTGACGGGGGGAACTCCTTACGAGGGAATTAATTGTTGGCCATCTTAGCTTCTTCTGAATTTTTAGCACCTTTAATTCACTCATGTTTCTATATCAACAGGGATGACACCTCAGGTTGCAGCACTGCGAACAAATTTACTTCACTTTTACTTATTTTTACCTCTCCGTTTCGTAAAAATAGCTATATTCTCTTTTTTTTAAGTCTGTTGACGTCAGTTCATGTTTTATTTAGCCACTTTCCATAGTCATAGAAATTTCAAGGTAAATATTACGCGTGTCTTACACTAAGTGACGTATATTTTTTCTGTGTTTTAGGCGTATATTTATCAATGTTACTGATAATCTTTCGAAGCATGCTCTCTTTTAGAGGAATTTTATTCTTACTTATATTATCAGAGATTAGAGTAATCTGTGATCATCGATATTTGCCTTATTTTTATGGATTCTTAATGAAAATATATAAATAGCGGCAGGTATATTATCAAGGATATTCTGTGTTGTAGCGGATGACATAATGGTTGATAAGAGAAATTATCCAACAAGAGACATTAGTAAAGCAGGCCTAGATTTAGTTTAGATGATTTTGATTTAAATTCCTGTGCAAAAGCCTATGGAGGTATACAAAGCTATAGTAACAAAATTTGTTCAAGAGTTGAGCAGAGACAGTCAACGAAATCGCGCGAAAATAATATGGAAGAAAGAAGAAGACTGGAGAGTTTCTGTATGTGTTATGCTGGCGTAGATACACTCTTACACTAGAAATGTTCAGTGTTTCATTGAAAGAAATTGTCTCAGCCTAAAACATATGAAAGAAATTTATAGAAAAATGACAAAGTAGGATTCATGATAACTTAAAAGGAAAATAAAGAATGTATTATCTGAACTTCCTGGCAGACTAAAACTGTGTGCACGGAGCGGGGCTCGGACCCGGGACCTTTCAGTTCATGTCTCAGTCCACGTACAAGGTTTCAATCTGCGAGGAAGTTTCATATCACCGCACTCTTCGCTGCAGAGTGAAAAATTCATTCTAGAATGTGCTCCCACTCCAACTGATCAACATGAAAATGGCACAGAGAAGTATTTACATGCCGAAAGCCCACTTACTATCCAAGTATGTGAGCTTTCGAAATTTTTACATTGTTTTGTATTAATTATTAGTAGAATGTTCCAATATTCTTTTATTTAAAATAATGCTGATCTCAGTAAAAAAATTCTTATGTGATTGTCTATTAGCTGCGACAGATTTTTAGAAGCTTTTTAAACATTTTCATCCACTCTTATTTCAAGTTCCTTTTGTAATGATACATTCTCTAGGGATGGCAAAATTTGTTAAATAATAAATGATTAGCATAATTGAAGCACGAGGAGGTTTTTGAAGGCAAAAATGGCGTAGAACATTGAATCTATTAATGAGTGTCTAATTTTTACTATTTATTTTATGTGTGATGCGAGTATAATAAGGTAAAAGTAATCTTTCTGTGGGAACCTGAGTACGCTAGAGTAGCTTCTTCTGTAGCCGACGTGAGTGCAACCAAATGTGTCTACACCGTCTTCCCGAAATCCGTTAAAATGATTGTAAAAACCAATCGAACTCTGGACAGTCGATTGTATTCTTTGGTTTCAGAGACTTTAAGTGGCAGTCAACGCTAGAGCTCGTTCTGTTTGGTGGATAATCTTCTGCAAACGACATGCATGGTCTTCCAACGTCTGTATAGTCAGTCTCCAGACAACCTGGACATACAGCTTAGACACCATGCTTCAGTAGTTTACCTGTGAGCCTAGAGCGTAGGAAGTTCTGCTTTTGTAAATCAAAGCGGTCTACAGACTCGTTGCTCATAAGTCACGAAAATTGATACACTGGTATTACGATGGAAACTCGCAATTACAGCAACGTAATATCCGACTCTCTGCTGATGTGTACCGTCACTAGACAAACTTTTCCTCGTTCGCCCACAATTTTTGACGTTTATTTCCCATATTCGCATTGTTACATGATCACTTGTGCGCGGTCTTTTTCTTATGAATAGAGTCTAGTCTGTCAGTCACTTAACTGTTGATTTTTTACGATCCATAAACCGAATTTTCCTTAAAGAATCGGTCTCCATTGTTTAACACAGATTCAGACGTTTAAATACTGTACTTCAATAAGTGTTAACGTCATAAATATTCGAAGTTAAGAATGTAAGCGAGAATCAGTTTAGAAAATCCTTAAAATTATCTTGAAAGTTTGTTGGATGTCAATAAGTGCTCTCATCACAAACACTGCATGAGTGTATCCCGGATACTTTGTGCTACGTTTCAAGCGAATGCTAGTTTTTCACACATCTCAGTGTTTATAACGTTATTTCTCCTAAATCGTGTGTTACATAACTATATAATTTTGCAAGTACAATTAGTGGAAATGTATGTATCACTTCAAAATGTATCGCGTACCGAGTTAGTAGTAAACAAGTAATAAATTAAAACGTCATGCCTGATGCTACAGTTTTACTGCGAACAGCAAAAATGTAGGGAGCAATGTAGTTTTTCATCATTGTTTGCGGGTTGTCAGCGAAAAAAGTTACGTAAATGTAATGTGTAAAGTTTGTTGGAAGTCGTTAAGTGCTCTCTTTGCCAAATACTGGATTAATATAATTGGGGTAATTTTGCGCATCGTGAGCTATGATGTCTTACTGTGTTAACCTTTACACAAACATTTTAAATTATTAAACTCACTCAGTAATTATGTAAAATGCTGGAAATCAAATTTTTCTTGCCCCTGTTACCTATTAGGTAGGGAATCTGCAGCTCGTTTTCCGCACAATGAACCACGAACCACGAAGCGAGTTATTAGTTAAGTAATCTACATAAAAACACTTCTTCCAGTCATTTCTAAGTAATAGAATACTAAACGAATAGATAGCGTTGCCTGGTTGTGTATTTATTTCATTCTCCTACCAGTCCACCTCCTACTTCCCGCTCTCTCTGTTCATCTCCTCCTTCACCTCCTCTCTTCCCAACTCTTCCATTCTCCCTTTCTATCCACCTCCTCCATCCCCCACTCTCTATCCGTTTCCTCTTGTCTCACTCACTGGTCCTTCTTCACCTGTCAGTTGTATCTGGTAAACTGTTCATCCTGCCTCCATGAATTTTCTCCGTGATCCATCTCCTCCCCAATATAAGACCACCACCTCCTCCCACTGTTTATATCCTCCTCCACCTCCACTCTTGGTCCAGCTTTCCCTCCCCACTTCTCCCTGTTCAATTCCCTTCCCTTCCTTTCTGTGTCCATTCCCTCCTCCCCCCTCTCTCCGTCTATATCCCCTTCTCTATATTTGCCCGTATCATCCTCCTCCTAATAGTGTCTATAGTGTCCACTGCCTGTCCCTCTCCTTCTCACTTCACTCTCCACGTTAGAACGCCCACATACCACATCCCACACTGGTGATTCCAAATAATATGTGTACCACATTTGACTGAAATCGTTACAGGGGTAAGGTTACGCTTTTTATCTGTGGCACATGTCAAAGGCATTTCACATATATTTAACACATTTCATATGCACACTCATCAAAAAAAGTTTTGAATCATCCCGGTTCTCAGAACTCCTGAAGATAGACGTTGATTGTGGATATTGTATCACAGACACAGTCCCCTTGACTGTTCAGAGATATCACTAAACCTGCCCAAAGATGTAAACAACCATGCAAGAGCAGCGCCTATTAGACGGAGGGGGTCCCACAGCCAATCAGTTCCAGTCACTCCACCAGGAAGGAGGCACGCGGTTCGTGTTGTCTGTAGTTCAACCATGCCTAGACGTTCAATACCGCGATTCGATCGTGTTACTTTGTGCCAGGAAGGGCTCTCAACAAGGGAAGTGTTCAGGCGTTTCGGAGTGAACCAAAGTGATGTTGTTCGGACATGGAGGAGATACAAAGAGACAGGAACCGTCGATGACATGCATGGCTCAGGCCTCCAAGGGATGACCGCTACCTAAGGATTATGGCTCGGAGGAACCCTGACAGCAACGCCATAATGTTGATTAATGCTTTTCGTGCAGCCATAGGACGTCATGTTACGACTGAAACAGTGCACAATAGGGTACATGATGCACAACTTCACTCCCGACGTCCATGGCGAGGTCCACCTTTGCATCCACGACACCATGCAGTTGTTGTTCGGACATGGGGGAGATACAGAGAGACAGGAACTGTCGATGACATGCCTCGTTCAGGCCTCCAAGGGATGACCGCTACCTAAGGATTATGGCTCGGAGGAACCCTAACAGCAACGCCATCATGTTGATTAATGCTTTTCGTGCAGCCATAGGACGTCATGTTACGACTGAAACAGTGCACAATAGGGTACATGATGCACAACTTCACTCCCGACGTCCATGGCGAGGTCCATCTTTGCAACCACGACACAATGCAGCGCGGTATAGATGGACCCAACAACATGTCGAAGGGGAAGCTCAGACTGGCATCACGTTCTCTTCACCAATGAGTGTCGGATTTGCCTTCAAAAAGACAATCGTCGGAGACGTGTTTGGAGGCAACCTGGTCTGGCTGAGCGCCTTACACGAACTGTACAGCGAGTGCAGCAAGGTCGAGGTTCCCTGCTATTTTGGGGTGGCATTATGTGGGGCTGGCGTAAGCCGCTGGTTGTCATGGAAGGCGCCGTAACGGCTGTACGATACATGATTGCCAACCTCCGACCGATAGTGCAGCCATATCGGCAGCATATTGGCGAGGTATTTGACTTCATGGACGAGACGACAATTCGCGCCCCCATCGTGCAGATCTTGTGAATGACTTCCTTTAGGATAACGACGTCGCTCGACTAGAGTAGTCAGCGTGTTCTCCAGGCATGAACACTATCGAAGATGAAAAGGGCTGTTTATGGACGACGTGACTCACCAACCACTCGAGGGATCTACGCCGACTCGCCGTTGAGTAGTGAAACAATCTTGAGCAACAGTGCCCTGATGAACTTGTGGATAGTATGCCACGAGGAATACAGGCTTGCATCAATGCAGGAGAACGTGGTATTAAAGGCACCGGTGTGCACAGCCATCTGGACCATCACCTCTGAAGGTCTTACTGTATGGTGGTACAACATGCAATGTGGTTTTCATGGGCAATAAAAAGTGTGTAAATGGTGTTTATGTTGATCTCTATTCCAATTTTCTGTACAGGATCCGGAACTCTCGGAACCGTGGTGATGCAAACTATTTTTGATGTGTATATTTGTACATATATTTCATCACTATGTTTACCGAATTTTGCCCTGCAGTATCATTTTCATGCCTCTCAATGTGTATGACGTAGTATCTCCTGAACCATGCGGTTTACTGTCTGCGAAATATGTTGCTAATATAGTAGTAAAGAAGTAATGAAGTAAATGTCGTGAACGATGAGGGTGTATTTCACGCATTTTTGTATTTGACATCATGTCTACTGAACTATGAGTCGCACACCGATATATTTTTGCAGATACATTCAGCAAAATATATTCACACTGTGTACTAAAATTGTTGCGAACAGAGATACTAGCAACGAAGTAATAAATTTACACTTCTTGCATGATGCATCAGTTTTTCAAGCATCTAAGTATTTTAATTCACATCTCTCGAACTAATTGTCATACAACGATGTAATGTCTCTGGCATATTCAGAGGAATATATGAATATTTTCTGCAAAATATGCCACGATTTCAGTTAGTCGTAAAGAATAGTAAATTAAAAGATCATTTTTCTTTTGACAGTCTTAGTGCACGAACAGCGAAAATGTAGTAAGCGATGTACTTTCTTCTTTTCATGATTCTTTGGGGGTCGTCAACGAGGAAAAGTTTCTTACATGTTTGAAATTACGTGTAAAGTTTGTTGCCAGTACTCCCATTCTCAAATACTGGATTACTGTAGTAAGGGATTTCGGCTGGTTCTTACTCCCACAGTGATTCTTTACAGACAGTAAGCGATACGTGTACCAAGTATGGTTGAGACCGGCCCAGTGGTTTAGGATGACATATGGAACATACATATTTACATATATTGATATATACTTACATCCATTTATACTTTATGATTCGTATGGATGTACCATTCTTGGATATGATATTCGTAGGTCTGTGTGAACAATATGTTGAGTCTCTTCTCGACTCTCATTTCAGTAGTTGTTTTATCTCCTACTGTCACTAATTTTAATCGCGCTTCACAAACATAACCGTGATCAATACACACACACACACACACACACACACACACACACACACATATATATATATATATATATATATATATATATATATATATATATATATATATATGTGTTTCTCCTATTACATGAATGTTTTTGATGCTACTCTGACTAGGCCCAACAGCCCTGGATGGTATATTACCACGAAGATATTATCTTCTAGTTTGAGTGTACATCAAAAGTATTCAAACTGCTCTTCTATTTATCACTGCACGACTACGCTGTTAGGTCTAGAGTTATATAAAGTGTCTCAGTCTGTAGAGAAATAGCATAGTATGAATGTGCAAACAGAGGAATGGTTTCACGTTACAAATTGAAAGCAATTTCTGGGTGCACAGTAGTTAGTACGGGACAGCGTGGTGTTGTGGAATGTAGTGTTTCACGAGGCAACGAACTGATCACCTCCTTTGATACGTATAGAGGAAGTATAGTACAGTAAATTATTTATTTCCTGCTTAGAAAAAGCGTATTCTATGAACACAGTTTTGTTTTTGTATGACACATGGCGATGTATGTCAACTGACAAACACTTTTTTTAAAAACACCGTGCGCTCAGTCTCAAAATGAGAGAAACAATGCTTTTAATGACACAATAGACTTCAAGAAACACTTTTCTTCATGAACCGTAGACGTCGATGGTTCAGTCGTACACTGGGGAACAAGCCAAACCAAACCAGTATCGACGCATTGGTATATAATTAAACAACACCTTGTAAATTGCGTGTTAAAGAGCACGTATAATTCTTGCTACAGCTATGTTTCTTTAATTCACGAATTCATCGTTTCAAACTCTCGCAGTAACCAGTATTGATATGAGTTGTCCTCCTGAGGCATTGCCAAATAGTGTGTTTGCCTTTGGTTACTTGCGCGTTTCCAAATGTTGAGAAAGCTTGGCGGTTAGCTTGGCCCAGCTTTCGGGGCCTTGAAACGCACTTGGTTTCGGGTCTTCAGACGAGGAATGGTAGTTCAGAGCTGGCGGCAGCAGATTTGAAATTCGGTGAGATCATTTCACTTCTGCAGTGATCTCTAATAAGCAGTGTTTTGACTCACAGTAATCGTGTGATGTTCGTATCGCAAGGTTTATTTTGCTGTCATATCGCGAACCATACAAGCTGTAATAGAAAGGTATGTCCAGAGTTTTAGGAAATATTCCTATAACATAGAGGAATAAAATGTGTTACAAGAACATAGGTCCGGAAACGTTTTGTTTATACATTGAAGCGCCAAAGAAACTGGTATAGGCATGCCTACTCAAATACAGAGGTAGGTAAACAGGCAGAATACAGCCCTGCGCTAGGCAACGCCTATATAAGACAACAAGTGTCTGACGCACTTGTTGGATAGGTTATCAAGATTTAAGGGAGCTTGAACTTGGTGTTACAGTCGGCGGACGAGCGATGGGACACAGCGTCTCCGAGGTAGGGATGACCATTTCACGAGCGTACCGTGAATATCAGGAACCTGGTAAAATATCAAATCTCTGACATCGCTGCGGCCGGAAAAGATCCTGCAAGAACGGGATCAACGATGACTGAAGAGAATCGTTCAGCGTGACAGAAGTGCAACGCTTCCGCAAATTGCTGCAGATTTCAATGCTGGGCCATTAACAAGTGTCAGCGTGTGAACCGTTCAACGAAACATCATCGATATGGGCTTTCGGAGCCGAAGACACACTGGTGTATCCTTGACTGCACGACACAAAGCTTTACGCCTCGCTTGGCCCGTCAACACCAATATTGGACTGTTGATGACTGGAAACTTGTTGCCTGGTCGGACGAGTCTCGTTCCAAATTATATCGAGTGGATGGACGTGTACGGGTATGCAGACAACCTCATGAATCCATGGACCCTGCATGTCAGCAGGGGACTGTTCAAGCTGATGGGGACTCTGTAATTGTGTGTGTGTGTGTGTGGGGGGGGGGGGGGGGGGGTACGCAGTATGTGTGATATGAGGTGACAAGTACGTAAGCATTCTGTCTGATCGCCTGCATCCATTCTTATCCATTGTGCATTCCGACAGAGTTGCGCAATTTCAGCAGGGCAATGCGACTCCCCACAAGTCCAGAATTGCTACAGAGTGGCTCCGAGAACACTCTTCTGAGTTTAGACACTTCCGATGGCCATCAGACTCCCCAGGCACGAATATGATGAGCATATATGGGATGCCTTGCAACTTGCTGTTCATACTCTTATGGATTTATGGACATCCTGGCAGGATTCATGGTGTCAGTTCCCTCCAGTACTACTTCAGACATTAGACTAGTCCACGCCTCGTCGTGTTGTGACACTTCCGCGTGCTCGCGGGGGCGCTACATGATATTAGGCAGATATATCAGTTTCTTTGGCTCTTAATTTTATGTTAGATCTTTAGAGCTCATTTTCTACTTCTCTTCATAGTCACATTAATCAAAGGAAATTCACAGAAAACTTTGTTTTAACATGAGATGTTCAAAATACCCTCTTGGTTACGTGTGGTTAGAATATACAATAATCCATCTACACTGCTCTGCTAGCATCAAGCAGGTAACGTCAACTGTTGGTGTTCACTTTGAACTGTGCTAGCACGTCACATCCGATGTTTAGTCTTCACCATGAACTTGGATTTCGGTACAGCGCAATAAAAATGTACTCAAATATGCAGCTGGAAGATGACTATTTGCTGTACGAGTTGAGAGTTGGTAAAGGCCGTGGCTCTCAACTTTTCTATTGGGAGATATTTCCAGGGCGACAGTTTCCCCTAGGAGGATGTTTGAAGCAGTTCGTCGCCATGGCAGGGAACATGGTACTTTTTAGCCCACTTTTCGTCACTGGGCGAGGACTACAAGGACAAGGGCATCTCAGCAGCAGAACAAACTTCTTCGTGCAGCTGACGACAAGCATAGTGTCAGCGTAAGACAGTTATCTGCAAGTAATGTTCACCACACGACTGGAGAATACTACTCGATAACACGCTGTATAACTTACACATTTTGTTGGGGCGATCTCTGCTTATATATATATATATATATATATATATATATATATATATATATATATATATTGTGAAAGGCAAGATAGCTTGACGTCTAACACCTTTATTCCTATTACTTGTTTCGACATAATGGTGTTTCTCATTAAACTATATGAATACCAAATAGGTAATCGGTAATATGCACAAGATCCAATCAGTTTCTGGGATGACCCAAATTTTACAAAAGGTTTACATACCTTTGCAAATACGATCACTTCTATGCGTCGTCGACATTTTGAGAACAATGTGCAAATACACTAAAAAACTTCACATGTTTTGTCATTTATAAAACAGAGAGTTCCTAGATGGGTTGTCAAATGAATAAAAGGTAAAAGTGCAACATCCACAGCACCAATAGAGTTAAAACTGCACGCCATGTTGACCTCACGTGGACTAAACTCAAGTGTCACTAAGTCCTTGTGACCTGCTGTGTAGACGTCAGATGGCGCTACCGTATTGGCCGGCGATATATTGAAATATTTAAAAATTAGTCTCTTGGAAATTTTACATAATTTAAAAAAGCAAATTGTATGCCACAGGAACGACAAAGGAAAATCTTCAGACCTCATTCATATACAAACATAAGGCGCATTTCACCAATATGAGTTACATGCACGGAAAAACGTAATGGTAACAAACATTTCCAATTCTCCTAGACTGTCATTACGTGCTGAGCTCAATACATCACAACAGCCGATGAGCTCGCCCACTGTACACGTCGATTTTTTTATTTATAACCTCTACTTACCATTCACTAATTCTTCCAAGACTAGTTATGCAAAAAAATTAATATTCGCACCATAGAACCACAAATACAAAATCCAGGGGAAGAGGATGGGAGGATAAGGGCGCAAAGTGGGGGGGGGGGGGGGCATGGGGAGGGGCGATGGTCTTAAGGAAATAAAATAAAGCGATCTTGACTTTCACAAAAAGAAAAGTATGTATGTAGAACCTGCTGTATCTTGCTACACACATCAAAAAAACTTTTGCATCACTCCGGTTCCCAAAACTTCTGCACATAACGTTGACTGTGGATATTGTATCACAGACACAGTCCCTTTGACTGTTCAGAGATGTCACTAAACCTGCCCATAGATGTAAAAAACCACGCATGAGCAGCGCCTATTAGACGGAGGGAGTCCGACAGCCGACCAGTTCTAGTCATTCCACCAGGAAGGAGGTACACAGCTCATGTTGTCTGTAGTTCAACCATGCTTAGATGGTCAATACCGTGGTTCTTTCGCGTCCGCATTGTTACTTTGTGCCAGGAAGGGCTATCAACAAGGGAAGTGTCCAGGCATCTCGGAGTGAACCAAAGCGATGTTGTTCGCACATGGAGGAGATACAGAGGGACAGGAACTGTCCATGAAATACCTCGCTCAGGCTGCCCAAGTGCTACTACTGCATTGGATGACCGCTGCCAAAGGATTATGGCTCCGAGGAACCCTGACAGCAACGCCACGATGTTGAATAATGCTTATCGTGCAGCCACAGGACTTCATGTTACCACTCAAACTGTGTGCAATAGGCTGCATGACGCGCAACTTCACTCCTGTCGTCCATGTCGAGGTTCATCTTTGCAACCACAACACCATACAGCGCCCAACAACATGCCGAATGGACCGCTCAGGACTGGCATCATGTTCTCTTCACCAATGAATGTCGCATTGAGAGAGGATAAGTTACTCCGTCACCTATTTTTCGTACACTGAAAATTATTAAAGATTTTGTTACAACCTGACGCACCTTGAGCGAGGCTCTAGAAAGTTAATGGCCCGAGTAGACGTTGATGGAGGGTGGTAGGGCCCTAAAAGCATGAGGTATTTTTATTGTTATTAGCTTGTAGAAGCGGCGTGTTGGGAGTTGGAAGCAATTGGCAGCGACGCCATCCCTCAGTAAATCTTGCTGGACAAATCCACAGCCAAACATTTAGAGATAGGATCTTTATTACACCTTATAGCTAGAACTAACAAGCTCCAAGGCACAGGCGATTTAGATAAATATTTTCAAAATTTTATCTGTTTGCTTGTTGCCGTGGGAAGAGACACGACTTCAGAGAAAATCGTCTCTTCCCCCTCTGCGAAAACTTAAAATGCTGTCCTGAGACTGACTTCACTTGCAAGTAGTTTAGACTGGAGAGCCTGTGCTGAAGTTCTTCCTGTACCGACAGTGTGAATTCAAACGTCTCGGACTGCTCGTTTGTCGAGAGCACACTCATTCGTTTTTGTTTACCAGTCTTGATGTTTGGTGTATTTGTGCCTTCTGTCGTATAAGTGAGCCAAATTGGTCCTTGGTACAACCAGCGAACGGGTGTGTCACAGACTGAAATCGACCGTGATTTCAGGGCTCAGGTAGAGAGTAAACAGCAATCCGTCTGCCTGATCACTAGAGAATGAGATTTTTGCATTTCTTTCGTGGTCGTGAAAGATTCACAGGTGCCGCCTCCATATCTCACCTCCGCCGCACACATCTTGTCAGCTACAAGTTACATCATCGCACGAAGCAAACAGGGTAATGAACTGCTGCTCCAGCATTGTCAGGGCGTACGCTCTCAAACACCACTTTGTCTCAGCTGCACCTATATAAAGAAACTTCAGTACATTTGATCAGTCAAAGTTTGCTCAGCGTCAGATTAATTCAGATTGCTTTATCCACATTTTTAGGGCGAGAGTTAAACCATCTTTGCCAAATCAGGATCCTTGGCCAGTATAGTCTTAAACAACCTGTTAGTTGTTTATGGTATTCAATCAATAACTTGTTTAGCATAGTTTATGTCTGTTTTAAAGAAAAAATAAATATTGTTTGAACACTAAAATTATGCCAACACAATCAATCATTTAGACTTTCTCCACCAGGGTTACCTTTCAGCGTATGCCTCCAACCAGACAATCGTCGGAGACATGGTTGAAGGCAACCCGGTCAGGCTGAACGCCCTAGACACACTCTCCAGCGACAGCACCATGGTGGAGGTTTCCTGCTGTTTTGGGGCGGTATTATGTGGGGCCGATGTACGTGTTGGTAGTCATGGAAGGCGCCGTAATGGCTGTACGATACGTAAATGCCATCCTCCGACCGATAGTGCAACCATATCGGCAGCATATTGGCGAGGCATTCGTCTTCATGGACGACAATTCGCACCCCCATCGTGCACGTCTTGTGAATGAATTCCTTCAGCATAACTGCATCGCTCGACTAGAGTGGGCAGCATGTTCTCCAGACATGAACCCCATCGAACATGCCTGGGATAGATTGAAAACGGCTGTTTATGGACGACGTGACCCACCAACCATTCTGGGGGATCTACGCCGAATCGCCGTTGAGGAGTGGGACAATCTGGGCCAAAAGTGCCTTGATGAACTTGTGGATAGTATGCCACGACGAATACAGGCATGCATGCATCAGTGAAAGAGGATGTGATACTGGGTATAAGAGGTATAAGAGGTACCAGTATGTAAAGCAATCTGGACCACCACCTCTGAAGTTCTCACTGCATGGCGGTACAACATGCAATGTGTGGTTTTCATGGGCAGTAAAGAGGGCGTAAATGATGTTCATGTTGATCTCTATTCCAATTTTCTGTACAGGTTCCGGAACTCTCGGATTCGAGTGATGAGAAACTCTTTTTGATGTGTGTATGCACTGCATGTGCACTTTGTTGTATTGGTTCAAATGGCTCTAAGTACTATGGGACTTAACATATGAGGTCATCAGTCCCCTAGACTTAGAACTACGTAAACCTAACTAACCTAAGGACACCACAGACATCCATGCCGGAGGCAGGATTCGAAACTGCGACCGTAGCAGAATCGCGATTCTGGACTGAGTACACTTTGTAGGCACTATCAGCAGTTGATTTTCCTGTTCGGGTACACTTTTGCGAGTGACTCATTCAACAATACATCAACCCTCACTTTAGTGCAGATGTGCTCTTCACCGAATAGGCTTCTTTACAAAGTGATAAGATTGTAAATTTTCATAATTAGCAAGTAAGCGGTGTCGTAAAGACTCAAGAAATTGTGCAATCGCGTTTTCAACAAAGATTGTATGTCAAGTTTGGGCTGGCATTGTTGATGACTGTTGTGGCATCATTTTCTGTCACTCAGACTCAATGGAAAAACTTATCATGCTTTCTAAGACAATACTCTAAGTGTTCTGCTAGATCGGGTCCCATTAAGAGTGCCTTAGTCTGTGTGCTATATGCATGATGGAGTTCTTCCTAATTTCAGTGTTTACGTTTGTAGGATTCTAAATAACAGATTCCGAGACAGTTGTATAGGTAGAGATGGACCAATTCCTTGGCCTCTACGCTCTCCGCACGTAAAGCCACTAGAGTTTTATTTGTTGGGTGGATGGGGGGAGGGGAGGGGGAGAACTTGAAATATCTTGTGTACGGAACCCCGGTACGAGATGTACGTCGTCGTGCAGTATTCTGGAAAGCTGTGAAACAAGACACAGCTCTCCAGGGATTCCTTAGCTCATTGGGGATCCAATGCAACGGCGGGTTGATGCATGTATCCTTGCTAACGGGAGGGATTTTGAACATTTTATTTGGGACAGTGTTTCATTCTCTGCTGATACGTTCCTTTCTGTTTATTTCCCATGACTAATGTGCTGAAGAGTTGTAGAAATTGAACTCTTAACACGAAAAAATAGCGCTTCAGAAGCCATGTCCATAAAGAATATTGTTTTCCTCTACGTATAAGAAACGTTTCCTCAGAGTTTGGCGACACCTTCGTTACACACCGTATTGTGGTCAATTATGGAGGTGGGTCTTTATTTGGGAGAGATATATTACAGAGGTAGCGTGTCCTTGTGTTTTCGTAAGTAGGATATTTCCTGTTGGATCTTGTTGTAGTCATACAATCCGAAGTGTGATGCACTTCGTTTTGTCATTCTCTCCTGAACATTACATTGGTCTCTGCGTTGGTGCTAATCGTGTATACTAAACTTTAATATTTGTGATTGACAGAATGTCAGCTTTGTCTTGCACGTGTTGTAAATGCCACATGGCTTGGATCCTCTGTCGCTTGATTCGTGTGCACTCCTAAAGTGTAGACTGCACGCCGACCAGAGCAGCGCCGCGAAACGGCACCAAGAAGGCGCTGGGCCGCTCGCAAATGGAAAGACCGGGCAGCGCCGCACCTCCAGGATGACTGAGTTCATCGCCCCCTGTCAACGCTGACTTAACCAGCTCTCCATCGCTGGTCGGCCCCAGTTTGGTCGCAGACTTACAGAGCATCAATACTTAGTAATAGGAAGACGATACTAAGCCTGCGTTATGCAAGTAGTAATAGTGTATAAAAGTAATTGCATATTGGAGGCACAGGAAGCAAATCAGGCCACCTCATAACGAGAACTTATCTTTCTTTCCTTTTTAAAAATAAAGATTTTATTATTCTTCAAGTGGTATTTATAGATCATTTTGGATTCCTGCCACCGGACATCGCAGCTTCTCCTCTTCCTTGCTCTGAGCACTATGGGACTTAACTTCTGAAGTCATCAGTCCCCTAGAACTTAAACCTAACTAAACCAGGGACATCACACACATCCATGCCCAAGGCAGGATTCTAACCTGCGACCGTAGCAGTCGCGCGGTTCCGGACGGAAGTGCCTAGAACCGCTCGGCCATCGCTGCCGGCCCTTGTTTGTGTCAGTGCTAACTTCCACAGTAGCAGATACAACAATTTGAAGGTAATATACATATTGGCCCTACTTCATTTTACTTTACTTTTAGTTATTTATGCTTTTTATACATCATTTACTGTCTATTTATGTAAATCTATGCTGCTTTCCTTGTCGTACACCGCCTTGTGCACACCTATTTCAGTCATTCCCAATATGCTGATTAGATGGGTACAAATTGTTCAGATACTGAAATCAGTTGATATACCGCTTTCGGCCTTTAATAGTAATAAATATCATGTGAATTTTATATATAAATTTCGGGCGTAAAGGTAAGTTTTGACGCTGGTTCGTCAATGCAGAACTGCAGTGTTAAATTTTATCTGCTTTTTATTTATGTTCAGGTAGCTAGAAAATAACTGCACATACAATAGTACAGATCCTTTCAACATTTCGTAATAGCTCATACATACCTAATTTTATGAATCATGTCCTTATTCAATTGATATGGATAAGTGTTATCACCAATTAACCATTTTCAGGTTAAGGCACTGTGATTACATTCAAGGGCCACAATCCCATTGAACCGTCTACATTCGTATAGTCTATAGTTTCCATTGGATCTCAAGACTCATTTTCACGGTATTTGATGTCCGAGTATTTGGTGTACGCCTGATAATTACTAGTTGCGCTAATTATTGTGAGCAGGTGTTACTGTGACGATTCCTTTCTTTCTATTCTTGATGTCAGATTGCGTTATAAAATTGATTATTCGCAATGAGATTATTGATTATAAGTCATAGATTCTCTAAATCAAGTGCTAAAGGTGCTGATGTCTATGGTAGTCTAGTTTCTAAAACCGCTACCCACATGCATTCTGATGAACTGTGGCATGCACACAACACTCACGGCACATGACACTGAATGGAGAAGTTGCCTGACATCGAAAGAGCCACATCATCCAAGAAAATGTAAGTAGAAGCACCCTGCCTCACGCCCCTATTAATATCGCTGTATAGCTATTGTCTTTGTTTATTAGGCATAGATACAGTTTTTAGTGTATATTTCAGCGTCAGGTCACCTAAGTGGTATGAAATTCGCAAAGAAGCCTAAACCAGTAATAATACCATTGTGTGGCCCGTACTGCTTACACTGTTATAAGAGGCAGTCAAATGAAAACGAGACAGATGGAAAAAGTAGGTAAACTATTTTATTATTACAAAAGTAATCAATGTAACAGGTGATACATTATAGGTCGAAACCGGTCACCAGTTTCAATAAATTATTTACGGGATCCAGGCCATTTTTACCAAAATTTATTGATACACCTGAGAAGGCTGTTTTCCTAAAACATTGTTCCAGAAAGTATGTCACATGAAATCACATGGGAATAGATCAGGTTGTAGGGAAGCAGCCTACTCACGCCGTATAAAATTCACATCAGTCTTTCCATTGTGTGCCAGCCAGTCCACTGTACCTAGCTCTGACGTCATAAATGTTGCGCAATACTTTAAAAATCAAGTAAATAATCTGAAACATTTCTAGCATGTCAGGAGTAATATTAAATCAATATGTGTTGAATATCAGTTCAATAACTTTAACCATTTTCGAAATTTGGACGTTTTTCTGTAAAAATCAGTGGCGCAACAGAAAAGAGCTAGAACCTTAAAAATTTATATTTAGAATCCTTTTGCATAATAATTTAGTAGAAACAGTATTCTGGATCTCACAAATTAAAATTTTAGTTGAAATTACGATTTTCTGGTTTTTGTCATAAAAATTAAGGAAGCAAGATAGATTACGTAGGCGAATAAATAAAGCTAGGATGTTTAAATTTAAGTATAAGGGAGATCCGCTATAATCATAAAGATGTGAGCAGTTTCAACTGAATAACTATAAAACTATAGCGATAGCGTATCTCGAAAGGGCAAGTTCAGAGCTCGTCTACTGCGTGTAGTGTAATTAAATTAATTCTGTCGCCCAAAACATTTGACTTAGCCACATCAGACTTTTATTATGATTACTTAACTGTGTGCTGATTGCACATTTAAATTGAGAGCTTCATCGGCCATCAGCAAAGGAATAAATGATTTATTCAATAACTTAAAGTGGTGCATTACTAGCCCAGCAGCTAGTCGGGAGAGCGTATTTGATCAGGTGTTCCCTTAGCCGTCGGCACTGCGGATTTACATATAAAAACGCTCCGCGAAAAAGGAAGGCCCCAGTTCTCTCCAGACGCTGATTAGCGCACCACCTGTGCCGGGAGTCACGTCGCGTTGGTATCATTGCTATAAACAGCCTCGAATGCCATAATAAGTTACTCGGGATATGCGTAACCATGAAATCGTTTTCGAGTGAAGTGTTAATTCTGGGATGACTTTAATGATCTATCTTCAGTTTTCGTATGTCGTATTTTCACGTGCCGCCGCGGGACAGACATTCTACCGTTATTTAGCGTGGCGTTTGATGAACATTATCATAAAATTATGGCGAGCATTCACTTTAACATTTAATTTGAACAGTTATAGTTGCATCAGCGCATTAGACTCTGAACTGCTCTGGTAGTTGGATTGTGTGGATTCTTATTGGTCTGTGACTTTCAGAATATAGTGAAAATTTTAGAGAAAATGGTTTTTGATTATGAATCCCAGACAATCTCCTAATTCCTCAGAGCTATAAGCTGTAGCTATAAATGTATTTCTCAGACGAAGTAGGCACCAGGAATTCTAATTACAGGCTTCACCTTTTCCTAATCACTTTCTGGTTGCCAATATTGTAGTTAGAGAGCCAGTGTTGAGAACGGCAAGCAGCATAAATAATAGGAACATTTTTATAACAATTATTCCACCCGCCACCCCTCAAGGTTTATATGGATGATGCTTTCCAACGAAACTTCTGCAGCGTAGTCGAAACAAGAGGCACGCCATTTCCGCAGAAGTCATGAAGACCTTTCTCTTTGACAACAAGGGCCTGATGTTCACTGTCTTGCTGGAACATGGCACCAGAATTAAAGGACAGCAGAACGTGGACACACTGCAAAAATGGAATCTCGCCATTAATTGAAAACGCCCAGAAATGTAGCAGACGGTACCATTCAGTTGTAGGATTATTGCCTTCACATATATTACCAAGATTGTTCCGATTATGCTGTAAAAGTTTCGCTGAAAAGTGCTTGCACATCCTCTATGCATTCCAGGTGTCTCTCTGTCCGATTCCCATATTTTTGGAGCCCTGAAGAAAGACATTCACAGCCGTGGATCTGCTCAGACGAAGAGATGCTGGCCTGGGTACAATCATGGTTCTGTAGGCAACCACAAACTTTTCCCAAGAAAGCATTTATTGTCTTGTCTCATAATGGGATAAATTTATTAACAGTTGTGACGATTACTTCAGTTTACTTACTTTTATTCCATCTGTCTCGTTTTCATTTGGTCACCCATTATATATTATACGCATCATTTGCACTGTATACTACGACAGTCTCCCAGAAATTAGCAAAATATGTTAGTTTTCAAACATCAGACATAATTTATTATAAGGGGCGTTCAAAAAGAAACGAGCCAGAGGCATAGTTACAGAAACCAGTATCTGTATGTATTGACGCTGGCTGTTGAGACACTTGTCCCACTGTGACACAAGGCGGTGAATGGTTGTCTCATAAAATTCCCGGGGCTGCGATATTAACCAGTTCCTCACATACAGCTGGACGTCGTCGTCCGAGGTGAATCGTTTGCCCCTCAGAGCCTTTTTTAAGGGGACCAAAAAGGGCGTAATCACAGGGAGAGATGTCCGGACTGTATGGAGGGTGGCCGAGAACCTCCCGTTTGAATTTCTGCAGGAGTACCGCGACTGTGTTGGCCGTATGAGGCTTTGCATTATCGTGGAGCAGAATGACCCCACGGGTGAGATTGCCTGGTCATTTTGATTTGATCGCTTGGCGAAGGGTGGTCAAGGTTTGCGAGTAACGCTGGGAATTCAATGTTGTCCCGTGCTGCAGGAAGTGAATCAGAAGGGGGCAATTTTGGTCAAAGAAGAACGTCAGATAGGGGTAAACGATTCACCTCGGACGACGACGTCCAGCTGTACGTGCGGAACTGGTTAACATCGCAGCCACCTGAATTTTATGAGACAGCCATTCATTGCCTTGTGTCACAGTGGGACAAGTGTCTCAACAGCCAGGGTCAATACATACAGGTACTGGTTCCTGTAACTATGCCTCCGACTCGTTTATTTTTGAATACCCCTTATATATCGGGCGGGTTTTATTTGCTATAAACGTTCACGTTACCGATATATTATGCTCACATCTTGCCGTCACATCGTGACACATTTTGTATCGTTTTCCAAGGTTCAAATGGTTCAAATGGCTCTGAGCACTATGGGACTTAACATCTATGGTCATCAGTCCCCTAGAACTTAGAACTACTTAAACCTAACTAACCTAAGGACATCACACAACACCCAGCCATCACGAGGCAGAGAAAATCCCTGACCCCGCCGGGAATCGAACCCGGGAACCCGGGCGCGGGAAGCGAGAACGCTACCGCACAACCACGAGCTGCGGGCGTTTTCCAAGGTATTCAATGTTCATCTAACTACAGTTTATAGAATATGGTGAAACTAATTATAGATCGACCATAGAGTCCATAATGGAGGAACGTCGTCATCAGAAAAATGATTGTTTTTTCACAGTGCTCTTAAATTTTGGTTTTATACAGTCCGTGGCATATATGTGAGCACATGTTACCTCTGGTATATGGTTGTTTTGCTTATTTCCGCCCTATACCGCTGGTATAAGACGTATTTTAGAGTTACGCCTACTAGTCGATCATTAACAGAACATAGTCACAGAAATAATATAGTCATCTGACGTAGCTGCTGCTTTTAGAGGTCATTTGCTATTTAAATCAAAACTGTGTAGCGCAGCTTCCGAACGATATTTTGAGTGTTAAGTTGTTACGGTAAGCATGCGGCGGAGTTAGACTGTTGAGTGTCATTGTTATGTGGCATCTTTAAACGTACCACCAAAATACTGCTGTAAAACTTCGTTTAGTAGATACAAATAGTGTAAACTATTTTTTAATGAGACTTACACCTTAAAATGGTATTAGCTCATGTCCATTATTGTAAAATATGTTATAGATATAGCTAAGTCTTTGTAAAGAACAGAACCTGCCGTATTGTACATTGTCACCATCCAGGACTGCATGTCGTTTATCAAACTGTGCGTTCACAGTTTACAGAAGGTTTTATGAACATTGTTATAACAGCCGTCTGCGGGTGTTTGAGTAGCTAGATGATTTTGAAATGACTCAGTTATTGATCTGTCAAGAAGTATTACAGGGTCTGTTGAACCGAACGAACAGTCTAAATGGGTACGGAAGAAGGATAGCGAATAAACTGGAAGAAGACAAAACTAATAAGGAGTAGTAGAAATGAGAATAGTGAGAAGCTTGACAGCAAAATTTTTGATCACTGAGTGGATGTAGTTAAGGAACTGTGCTACCCTGATAGCTAAATAACCCATGACGGACAAAGCAATGACGACATTTAAAAAAAGCAGGCTAACATCGGAAAAGAGGACATTCCTGACCAAGAGAAGTCTACTGGCATAAAAAAAAACAAAAAAACAAAAAACAAATGGCTCTCAGCACTATGGAACTTAACATCTGAGGTCATCAGTCCCCTCTACTGGCATCAAACATAGGCTTTAAAGTGAGAAAGAAATGTCTACGAATGTACATTTGTATAGTTGTGAATCGTGGGCAGCAGTAAAACTGGAACAGAGAGAATCAAGAAGAATGCTGAAAATCAGGTGAATTGCTAAGATGGATTGACAAGATGAAGTCTGTCCGCCTTACGAAACAGGAAACGTGGCTTTTCGCAAGAAACTGTAAATTATTAGAATACGATTTTTCGTACTGTTGGTCAAATTCTTCTATGTTGGTGTGCTGTGGTTAGCTTCGATGCATATGCGATCCGTCTTCTAAGCCCCGTACGCTTTGTCAGTCTCTGAACTGTTGTGGAAATTATGAGTCTGCTTCCCTTTGGTGTCTTTAGGCGGTAAATTTATACACCTTGTCGTCACGCACCGTTGTAGTTGACTTTCATCTCTGACATCGCAACAGCGATTCAAAGTTATTCGCAGTGATGCGCTTTATCCACGCACAAAACCTTTTACTCTCAAAAATACACGAAAAAAAAACATTTGTAGAACAAGGTGGCCCATGAACGCAGCGCGAAAAAATTCTTTCGTTGCCCGAGAGAGCAGTATGCGATATGAACACTACCATCCAGACAGCTGTATTACGTAACTACTGCAGGAATGTAAATCATGTGACACATGCCATTTCATATGCACCACAGGTGCCTCTGCTACGTTGCTCGTCAGTATATTGTTGTTATAACGTTCATTCGTTTTCAACTTTAAAGAAACAGTTGTGCGAATAGTGTTGGAAAATATTCTTTGTGGTTTGATAGTTCACGGGAAAATAACTACATAAACAGCAAAAACACTCCCAGAAATTCTTGAGGAACGTGGAACCAGTAGTATCGCTGTATACAGTATTTCACATCTTTGCAAATAACTTAGAATGAAAATAAACGTAAAATCTCTTTACGCGGAAATAAAGGCGTGGGATTTCTCGTGTCTGAGGTCCATAAACTTACAAGGCTGGAAGCCAGCCAGTTCGCTCCGCAAGTGCTGTTATAACGGTAGTTCCTTCCGGCACCGTAACCCCAAGATAGTAACGGAAAAGATGGCAAACTACGCCGTGAATGGAATTACAGATTCCAAGTTTTCAAATATCTCCAGAATGAATGTCATTAGTTACAACTTTTGTGCAGTGGTAGTTGATAGTACAGGATTGCTAGTCCAAAATGTGAAAATCCAGTGGCTCCTTTAGAGACCTAGTCAAAATAGGTTCATATGCACTATTATTCACTATATATATGTTACTGGTGTGAGACGTAGCATGGACGACGTGTTTTGTTACTTTCACAGCTTTTAAGAACTAATATGTTCAAAGAGTAACTAACTCCCATTATTCAGAAAGCGTGGTGAACAGCCACTGACAGGAGTTTTGGCTAGTCTGTAAAAGAGATTTTGTAAATCCACCTGATTTTCTGGGACTAAGAATTCAATGGTCCTTAATTTGCGGAGAGAAGCACTACCATTGTTATGCAGTCAATATCCGGCTCAGTATTGTCACAGTGTAGGTAGGAATCATGGCATTGTACTAACGTGCTCATTGACAGCTACACACGTTTTGTTGTTGACCAAAGGTAACGAACAGCACCAGACCTTCAAAACACTGCGCTTCCACATAGAATTTCATTGTTGACGGAACACACACAGAGGTATACAGTTCTACAAATGTCTGTGAGGTCCAAAGATCCTTACGTGACTCGCATATCTTATTCCGTGAGTCGTCATCCCATGTCATTTTCCAGTTTTCCACAGGGAAAGGAGGGCTTCGTTCATGAGATTGACAGAAAATGTCAATTTTCCATTTATCTGGTATTCATTAATAGAACTCATGTACAGCAAGTTCCCAAAGTTTCAGTGATGAAATCGCATCCCAAGTGCGAGAAAAGTAATTAAATATGTGACATTACTTTCCTAGCGCACTCACTTTTTTTAAGCTCAGAGGGATAACAACCCCTACATTCACAAGATGAAGCTTCCAAATTGTATCCTGGATATTCCTAAGACAAGTTACAGGTTTCTGGCCGATCATGAGCTTCTAAAAAATTGTCCTTTTGGCAAAACCCAGAATCGAAATAAGTCATTAATTTCACTCATGTGGAACGATGTCCTAACGATTTTCATCT
The DNA here is from genome assembly GCF_021461395.2 of Schistocerca americana. Lineage (NCBI taxonomy): Eukaryota > Metazoa > Arthropoda > Insecta > Orthoptera > Acrididae > Schistocerca > Schistocerca americana. The sequence goes on from NC_060119.1 coordinate 1,019,519,381, forward strand.
GCTGTAGCTGCCATCATTGCTACTTACGATGAAGTTCTTGTATTTAACGCTGGGAACGTAGGGAGGGTGAAGGTTTTAGAGATAATGGGCTCTAAGATAGGATATTTTACTCAAGACATATCGAGAAAAATGGTAATGGAAAGAAGGCAGAAAATAAGAAATCAGAAGAGAAAGCTTGCATGGATAGAGGATCCTGAATACTAATTTGGTGCCTTATGAAGAGGTGACATAAGAAAAAAAAGGTTAGGCAGAATTTTAAATTGCATTTCCTAAAAATTACGTTTTTTAAAGTTTATGTACCTTCCTCTTAAAGTCTATGAAGACTAGAATTATGAAATGTTGTGCAGTTATTTCCATGAACCTAATGCAAGTTGTGTAAAGAATAAATTTTTTATTCAGAGTGTAAGCTCAGATTTGGGACAAAGCGTTTGGAATTTTTTATGAAATTTATATTATACTTACAAACTATAATTCAAAAATTATTGAAATTCTCCTATCGATATACGCAAATACGTCGTAAGAGAAGTTTACTATATGCAAAGAAATTAAAAAGAGAAAATTTTGCAGAAATTTCTTGAACAGTTTCTGCGAAAATGTACATACATTAGTTTTTGAAATAAATATTTTCAAATTCTATGAAAACTTAAAAATATATAAGCCAACGAACGTAGCAGTAAATGCGTTAGCTTCATGTAAAGAATGGTACAAAATTTCAATGCTGTATCTTCAAAATTGAGGATTTGGTGCATCTTGTAAATAATGGTTGTTTTTCATGAACATCCCCCCTTACAGAGTACAGTGATACAAGAGAACCTTGATAGAAAGCCACCAGACTGATGCTCATCGCCAGTCAGTGTGATCGAGCGGCTCGAGGCACTTCAGTGCGGAACCGCGCGACCGCTACGTTCGCAGGTTCGAATCTTGCCTTGGACATGGTTGTGTGTGATGTCCTAAGCCTAGGGGACTGATGACGTCAGATGTTAAGTCCCATTTGATGCTCATCTGTTTCTATACCAATGGGATAGGTTTATTAATACTTCATCCTTATGTTTGCATCTTTTCTTTAAGAAATACTTTTCCTGCATATGAAGGATGGCATTGATACATGATAACTACTGAGTGTCTAACATTAACTGGAATTCTTCAGGTGGAGATGACAGGCAGCATAGCAAGAGGACGCGCCCGTGCAGCTTATCGCTGTCAATCGCGCATTGAGAAAGGACGAATCATTGCATGTCGGACGTGAGACATCATACGACAGATTGTACCGACAGTTGGTTGTACTACAATGTTTGCAGAACATATGTTAAGGAGGACTCAGGACAACAAGGTATGGATCCGTCCAGAAGTATTGCACTACGAGAAGATCGTGTGATTGTTTGACTGACCCTGACGAACAGGCAGATGACGAAAGCAGAAATTTGGGCGGAGGATACATCACCGTGTCAACATTAAAAGGTTTCGTACTACAAGCCGGATTGAATTCTCGAGTTACCGAGTTACGATGCGTCGTTTGTACTATAGAGAAAGGATACAGTGTCGATCCGAAGTCAACTGGAAGATTGAGTAGTATTCTTTGTTGTTAAGCGATGAGTAACACTTCTGCTGAGGGAGTCGTACCGTGTCCACGGGCCACCGAGCGAAAATTTAGAGCCGGCCGGGATGGCCAAGCGGTTCTAGGCGCTCCAGTCTGTAACCGCGATACCGCTAGCTCTCGCTGGTTCGAATCCTGCCTCGGGTATGGATGTGTGTGACGTCCTTAGGCGTCCTTAGGTTAGTTAGGTTTACGCAGTTCTAAGTTTAGGGGACTGATGACCTTTGATGTCAAGTCCCATAGCGCTCAGAGCCATTTGAACAATTTTTTTGAAAATTTAGAACGCTACAAAAAAGAAGTGACTTTGAGATATGACAACACAACTGGTTTGCTAAATGCAGAGGTGAGACTGAATGCACCCTACTATATGACAAGAATCTTAAAACTTGTAGTCATACCTGTCAAGACTAGGGTACCAATTTCCAAATTCAAGAAGGATAGCGCAAGATTCCCACACTACAGTGCAGACCACAAACGTCTTGGGGATATTCGGATCCTCGATTGCATTACTCCAGCCAGCAGACTTTAAACAGGAAGTGACAAAGTATATGTTTCAAGAATGTCAGAATGAGATTATGGGCCGGCCGGAGTGGCCGAGCGGTTAACGGCGCTACAGTCTGGAACCGCACGACCGCTACGGTCGCAGGTTCGAATCCTGCCTCGGGCATGGATGTGTGTGATGTCCTTAGGTTAGTTAGGTTTAAGTAGTTCTAAGTTCTAGGGGACTTATGACCACAGCAGTTGAGTCCCATAGTGCTCAGAGCCATTTGAACCATTTTTTGAGATTATGGGGTTGTTTTCCTCCAGAGACTGCGTGGTCCAGTCAAATTAATGGTGCCATCGGCCAATGCTTGAATAAGCACCTTTTGTAGCGCGGAGAGCTACTAGACGTGCAGGAAGACAGTCAGTGAGGTTCAGGAAGGCACCGACAGGTATACGGCGTCACTAGTACCGTGGCCAGCTGCACCAGGTCTCTCGGTTGAAGATCAAAGGCATGAATGACGCGGTCGAGGTGATCCCACGGATTGTCGAATGGCTTTAAATCTGGCGAGTCTGGTGGGCAGGGGAGTACAGTTAACACATCCAAGTGCTCGTCGAACCAGGCAGATACACTGCGGGCTGTGTGACACGTTGCAGTTTCCTGCTGGTAGATGCCATCGTGCCGAGGAAAAAACACTCTGCATGTATGGACGGACATGGTCCCCAAGGATCAATTGTGCCTTCCAGAATGAAAAGATAACCAAGGCAATTCCACGAAGACATTCCCCAGACCAGAACGCTCTCGCTTCTGGCGTAGATTGTTCCGACGATTGTTGCAGAGCGGTGCACACCAAACACTGTCTGTTCAATGGAGCATAGAACGTGATTCATACGAAAAGACTGCCTGTCACCACACAGTGGAAGTCCATTTGTGGTACTGGCAAATTCCAGCCTTCGTCGCCGATGAACAGCGGTCATCGTGGGTGCATGGACCAGGCGCCTGCTGCCGAGGCTCATATGCAGCAACGTTCGCTGAACGGTCGCTGAGGAGACACTGTTGGTAGCCCCTTCGCTCATCTGGGAGGTAAGCCACTGAACAGTTGCCCTATACGTCTCCGCGGCCGTCGTTTAACTCTATCATCTACGGCCTGTGGGGCACCGTAGTCGCCGTAGCAGCGAGTTTGGATAGCGCCACTTAGCCGTTCCTGGTATATTTTTACCAAGGTGGCACGCGAACAGTTTTCGAATTTAGCCGTTTGGGAAATGCTTGCACCATTGGCCCAAAGCGAATGAGGGAATGCTTCCAACTTTGGCTCGAAAGCCAATGATCACGCTCTCGTAGAAGTCAGAAAAATTGCTCCTTTTCCGCATTATGACTGCAGTGTCTTCAGTGTCCACCTGACATGCTTCATGTACATTACAATGATAGTGCTGCCACCTGCTGTCTGTAAGTGGGTATTGGACATTGACGTCGGGCATGGGCGGTGAACATAAACGGAGGTCGCATTAATGTGACTGGACAGTTCAATACAGAGGTATATTCCTGTCCTTGGAGGTCACGCATCCTGATGCGCATCGTAGACATCAGTTCAGCATGGAATGAAACTTTATCATTTAATACGTGTTATGTGACGAACAGTCTACTTTGCTTATTTTCATTCGCTATTGTCATATGGTATTATATTTTGGGGTAACTAATTATAAATTATAAAAGGATATTTTTGGCTCAGAAACGGGCGGTTCGGGCAGTAAGTGGTGTTAGTTCACGAACCTTTTGTCGACCTCTGTTCACGAGTCTGGGTATTTTGACATTGGCCTCTCGATACGTATATTCCTTATTGTCGTTTCTTGTTACCAATACGTATTACTTTATTCCCAAGAATAAGCAACTTTCACTCGGTTAATACTCGGCAGAAAGCAAACCTGCATTTAGATCGGACTTCCTTAACTGTTGTTCAATAAGGTATGCAGTTTACTGCTGCGTCCTATTTCAATGAGTTGCCACTCGAATTATAAAATCTTAGCAGTAATCCACGCGGGTTTCAAATCGAAACTGAAGAGTTTCCTCATGGGTCTCTCCTTCTATTCTGTCGAGGGTTTCCTTGAAAAATTAAGCTGATTTTTATTGCATTGCTGATAGCGTTTACTTAATCTTATGGACTGACTTTTTTAAGGTTCATGAACATTTATTTTTAACTGTTATTACTTTCATGTTGTAATTTCATGTACTGACACGTTCCATGACCTAGGAGATTTGCTCCTCAGTTTGGTCCTACGGAACTTGACGAGTGAATAAAAATAAATAAAATATGATTACAGAGTTGGTAAATATTGGGCTGGTACTTCGTGGTGTAATACTTTCCATTTGCGTCAGTGTATAAGCGACGCCATGCTTTCCGCCTTGTGATTTGTCTCTTAAGACCATCACCATGGCTCTGAAAGCCGAGTCCTATTTCTTGTTGACGAATCGTTCACTGTATACTGTAGATGATTTGTTAAGAACTGTACAGCAGTCGATAAGGATGGCCGATAATGGGACTGGTCATTACAGTTATTAGACCTATTAGAGCGTCGACTGGCATCGCCACGGTTTTTCAAGTACAACATTTTTCGCCTTTGATTATTATCCTTATCTCCAATCACAGTACGTTCCGTGTTCTAGAAATCAGAGTCATTGTTCTTAACCAGAGTCGATGCCTTTTGATTCGTCCGACGTTTTTATTTTTCTTGGGATACGTACGAAAAATTGATAAAATAGTTAAAGAACAGGAAGTGGATACCATCATAATGAGAGAAACGTAAAAGAAACGATCTAGACAAGAGGTAATTGGAGACTATATTCTCTTTTTGGGTGGAGCGGAAGTAACTGAAAGAACAAAATCATAAGTAGCAGTTCTTATGAAAAGTCTGTAACAAAAGCAGTACATTTGGTAATGCAGAACCTATATTAGAGGAAGAAGCAAAAGAGGTGTTGAAAGAACCCGTAGGAGTTGTGATATAACTTTAAAAAATGTGGGCCCCTTCAGATGGTGAGACTTAAATGTAAATTGTTCAGTCAGGTTGTGGAGGGAGAGGAAATACCAAGAGAGTGGCGTGCCTCATCCATATCTGCCATCTATAAAAAAGGAAGGAAGCAGTATTCAAATAACTATAGGGGAATTAGTATTATGGTCTCTATCAGAAGACGTTTTAGCGTTATACAGAAAACCAGGTTAGAGAATGAGATTAAGGGAAAAGATGTGAGCCGGCCGTAGTGGCCGAGCAGTTCTAGGCGTTTCAGTCTGGAACCGCGCGACTGTGACGGTCGCAGGTTCGAATCCTGCCTCGGGAATGGATGTGTGTGATGTCCTTAGGTTAATTAGGTTTAAGTAGTTCTAAGTTCTAGGGGACTGATGACAGCTGTTAAGTCCCATAGTGCTCAGAGTCATTTGAACCATTTCTGAAAGATGTGAGAGGAACAGGGAAGTTTTACAGTTGGACAATCTTGTATGGATCATGCTTTTAGCTTTAGACAAATAAGTGAGAAGTGTATTCTAAGGCTCAGGAAGTACACCTAATATTTTTGGATTCAGAAAAAGCGTATTACTTTGTATTCACCAACGCACTGTGGGAAGCGATTGAGTATATAGATGTAGAAGCACAGATATACCTGATTCGGAGAATACACCACCAATCGTACGCCATAATTAAAGTACGGGTAAAATTGAGCGAGATATCCCAATCATCGGAACGGCGGCAGTATATCGCCGACGCTGTTTAGAATATTTGTGCAGTATGTATTAGAACGGTGGAATCAATCATGCGGAGGTATGGTAATTCATTTCCAGCATGGCATTATGTACTCATTATTTGCCGATGATCAAGTACTGATTGCAAAATGTGGAGAGGTAACGAAATTTACGATAAATAAGTAAATGAAAGCATTTGAACGAGACGGGCTTAGAATAAATATCAGCAAAACAGGATATCTAGTAGTGGGAGGAAATGGAAGGGATATAGTACTGCCTCAAGGCACTATTAAAGATGTAAAGCAGCTTAAGTACTTAATATCGAGTATGCAGTCATCGGTAAGCTGTTCTGTGGTGCAGTGCAATATCAAGAGAAACAAAGAAGAGGATTCTGCAAACAATAGTGGTAAGTATAAAAATGGCTCTGACCACTATGGGACTTAATTTCTGAGGTCATCAAACCCCTAGACCTTAGAACTACTTAAACCTAACTAACCTAAGGACATCACACATATCCATGCCCGAGGCAGGATTCGAACCTGCGACCGTAGCAGCAGCGCGGTTCCGGACTGAAGCGCCTAGAACCGCTCGGCCACACCGGCCTGAAGTGGTAAGTATACTAACATACGGCGCAGAAGGATGGACCCTGGGAGAGCGCCAGAGAAGCAGAGGACAGGCAGTAGAGATGGATTGGGCAACGAGCATATGCAGAACAGAGCGGAGAGAAATGTAGGAGTTAGGGAGACAATGGATGTGAAACAAACAGTTGTACAAAGAAATGAGGATAGAGCTCGGCTATGGTATGGCCACGTACGGCGAAAGGAGCAAGTACGATGGCCAAAAGCTGTCCTGGAATGGTCGCCACCGGGAAGGAGTTAGCTTGGATGGCCAAGATTATCACGGAGAGCGGAAGTAATTAGTATTACAATGATGAGGAAGAGGGACCCGACAGAGGAAGACTGACATGATCGTGGAAATTGGCGAATGGGAAGACAGGGAGTGAAAAGCCCTTAGAAGTAAAATTATCTCCAATTACCACGGTTGAAACGTCGAGCGTGAGATCATCTTCAAGTGGTAAATTTGGTTCTTAAACGTATAAGAAATGTGGGCGGCCTGTTAAAACTAAACTCAACAACTGGTCGAAAAATAGCTTCCATAGGTTTCTCCAAGAATACTTTGCGTCTGTCTCCGTTCCCGAACACAATTGGGTCTGCCTTGAAGGAACGTAGACTTTCCCCGCCACTTAATTTGTACGGAATGTAACAAAGAGACGCCGACAAATTTCCGTGGTTTGCAGACGGTGTCTTGAGGAACAATTTTAGGCTATGCACCTATGTCCAGAAACTTCATCTAACGACGTCGACTTGTATAGAGGCAACAGACTGCCCCTGTGCCACCCATCAGGCAGCAAACGCGAGTTTGTAAAGTGGATTTGTGAAGTGGACGCTTGCACTTAGCACTCTCTTTACTGTTGTTGCGACACATGTAGATGCGCTCGGTGCCCTCTAACGGCCTGAACTGGGTATGATACGATAATCACTCAAGGATTTGGCCTTAAACCCGTTCTCACTGTCCGAGTGCAATCTAGGAGACCGTACGAGAATCGATCTATGATGGTGGAACACGTGATCGGTATGTCTTCAATGTCTCCAATCCCCCCATCCGTTATTCCCAGTTGATGAATCTCTTTATTCAAGCAGCTCCTCGTACATCATCATGAGGCCAAGTGGTGCCCGTTTCAGACATCACTACCTCTGAGGTACCGGGTATCGAACGCGAGTCCTTCCATACCGAAAGCAGTGACGCTAAGCATTCCACTACGGAGAAGGTCAAGAGTTCGCGAGAAGTCCCCGTTAAAGTATGTCAGCGAGAAAACTTAAGTTTGCTGTCAAAGGGGGTGGCATAGTCGCAGCATATGACTTCGACGACTTGTTCTGACATAATTCTACTGAACTCTCCAAGTTTTCTGTCAGTGTAATCGTAAAATCAATTCAAATCTCTCACCCTACGTCTAATCGATTCCTCCTCTATTTACTTCATCAGCATTCCTCGTGCATTTCAAGTTTTTGTATGTGGTTTCTCTTTTAGAAGTTCGCCACAGCTTTATTAACATGTATATGAAGTCGTAACTACCGCTTACTCTTTGTGACGTAATAGGATGTTTGAGACACAGGTTCTGTGAACTAACCCTGCAAAGCTTGATATAGGAACACCCCTAATGTATTTTTTTAAATATTCAAGCAAAGCACGGGACGGCCATGTCTTCCTCACACCTGAGGCGCAACTTATGCGAATACGGAGAATATATAGTCAGCACACCGCTCTCCTAGCCATTGTCAATTTTAGCAACCGGTCGCTGCTTCTCAATCAAGTAACTCCTCAACTGGCCTCACAAGGGCTGAGTGCACCCCGCTTGCCGACAGCAATCGACAGACCCAAACAGTAACCCATCCAAATGCTAGCCAACTCCTATAGCGCTCAAGTTTAGTGGTCTAATAGCATCCGGTGTTACCACTGCGCCAAGGCCGTTGGCGAGCTTAAAATATCAGATTCTGGTAACTAGTTTGACTTAATAGGTGGTGTTTCACTTTCTGTCAATTAATCAAACATCAATAACTCTCACGATACGTTGCCAGGACGAAAACCGGTTTCAGTTTCGTAATTATGTGATCAAGCCGAGGTATTTGGTACGCTTCCCAATAACGTGATTTGATTTTTTTATTTCGGAATTTTTCTAGCAATTTTTGTTTTTGAATGTTGTTACCTATTCCATTCCCATTTAGGCCGGCCACAGTGACCGTCCGGTTCTAGGCGCTTCAGTCCGGAACCGCTCTGCTGCTACGGTCGCAGGTGTGAATCCTGCCTCGGGCATGGATGTGTGTGATGTCCTTAGGTTAGGTAGGTTTAAGTAGTTCTAAGTTCTAGGGGACTGATGACCTCATATGTTAAGTCCCATAGTGCTCAGAGCCATTTTAACCGTTCCATTCCCATTTGAACCCCGTTGGACCAAACACGATTTGTATCCGTACAGAAAATGAAATTTGTGAGGGATTCCAAACGTCATTTGGATATTCTAAAAATATAAAAATATTAAATTGTATGAAAATGTATTCATAATGTGTGTCTTAAATACGAGGGTTGGAACTTAAATAGTGGCAACTATTTATTCACAACCGATACAAAAGTGTTACATGTTTGCACTTGTTACTGTACTTCAAAGTAGTCACAAGCGTTGTGTAGAACCCATTGCCAGCGATGTGGAAGGCGTAGTATACCGTTAGCAGAGTCTCCTCCACAGCCTGTCGAATCCCTGGAACAGTTCTGAAGCGAATGCCACCGTCAATGCACAGTATTACTGTTCGTTTTTGGAGCATTACCTGCGACCAACTTTGCGAAAGAAGCGGCGACACTTTCTGTGCAACCCACCCATCATTTTGCACGACAAGGCGTGGCGCATACAGCGCAAGCTATGACTGCCCTGTTCGGTCGATGGGACTGGGAAGTACTGTATCATCCACCATACTCCCCGGACTTAAGTCCTTGTGACTTTGATTTGATTCCGAAGATGATGGAAGCACTTCGTGGATTCGCTTCAGAAATGTTCCAGAGATTCGACAGGGCCGTGATATCGACTAGTGGGGCAAACACACGTTGTTACAGCTATAGACGTACATACTTTCGAGATTCAGCTGTACTTGGTTTTGCCTAGTGTGAAGCCGGCAACACTGATGCAGTGAATTGTTTCATTCTAGCTCACCATTGTCGATATCTACTCAAGGAAGTCAAACAAACGAACTGTCTGCGTTTTGTTTGTTTATTCCATCCAACATCAACTATAATTTCAAACACAAAAAGGATTCGTTGACCTGAAAATTTAGAGCCGCATGGGACATTCGGAAATCGTTAGGGAATTCAATATCCCGCGATCGACAGTGTCAACAGCGTTTCGAGAATACCAAATTTCGGATATTAACTCTCACCACGGACAACGCAGTGGCCGACAGCCTCCACTTAATGAGCGAAATCAGCAGCGTTTGCGTAGAGCTGTCAATGCTAACAGACAAGCAACACTGCGTAAGTAAACGAAGAAATCAATGTGGGACGTACGACGATCTTTCCCATTAAGACAGTACGGGGAAACTGGGCGATAATGGGGTGTGGTAGCAGTCGATCGACGCGAGTGCCTTTATTAATAACACGACATTACCATCAGCAACTATCCTGGGCACTTGGCCATATCGGTTTGGCTCTAGACGACAGGTAAACCGAAGCCTGGTCAAATGAGTCCCAATTTCATTTGGTAACAGCTGATTGAACGATTCCAATGTGGAGCCGACCCTAAGAAGCCATGGACCCAAGTTGTCCACAAAGCACTATACATCTACCTCTACATCTACATGGATACTCAGCAAATCACATTTAAGTGCCTAGCAAATGGTTCAACGAACCACCTTCACAGTTTTCTATTATTCCAATCTCGTATACCGTGAGGAAAGAACGAACATCTATACCTTTCTGTACGAGCTCTGATTTCCCTTATTTTTCGCGGTGATCGTTTCTCCCTATGTAGGTCGGTGTCAACAAAATATTTTTGCTTCGGAGAAGAAAGTTTCTGATTGAAATTTCGTGAGAAGATTCCGTCGCAACGAAAAACGCATTTCTTTCAAAGATGTCCAGCCTAAATCCTGTATCATTTCTGTAACACTCTCTGCCATATTTCGCGATATTACAAAACGTGCTGCCCTTCTTTGAACTTTCTCGATGTATTCCATCACTCCTATCTGGTAAGGATCCCACACCGTGCAGCAGTATTCTAAAAGAGGACTGACAAGCGTAGTGTAGGCAGTCTCCTTAGTAGAACTGTTACATTTTCTAAGTGTCCTGCCAATAAAACGTAATCTCTGGTTAGCGTTCCCCACAACATTTTCTGCGTGTACCTTCCAATTTCAGTTTTTCGTAATAGTAATACCTAGGTATTTAGTTGAATTTGCGGCTTTTGGGTTAGACTGTTTTATCCTGTAACCGAAGTTTAAAGAACTCCTTTTAGCACTCATTTGGATGACCTCATAGTTTTAGTTATATAGGATCAACTGCCAATTTTCGCACCATTCAGATATCTTTTCTAAATCCTTTTGCAATTTGTTTTGATCTTCTAGTGACTTTATTAGTTGATAAACGGCAGCGTCATCTGGAAACAACATAAGATGGCTGTTCAGATTGTCGCCCAAATAGTTTATATATATAAGGGCCTATAACACTACCTTGAGGAACGCCAGAAATCACTTCCGTTTTACTCTATGATTTTGTGTCAATTACTACGAACTGTGACCTCTCTCACAGGAAATCACAAATCCAGTCACATAACTGAGACGTATTCCATAAGCATGCAATTTCACGGCAAGTCGCTTGTGTGGTACAGTGTCAAAAGCCTTCCGGAAATCCAGAAATACGGAATCGATCTGAAATCCCTTGTCAATAGCACTCAACACTTCATGTGAATAAAGAGCTACTTGTGTTGCACAGGAACGATGTTTTCTAAACCCATGTTGATTGAGTGTCAATAGACCGTTTCCTTCGAGGTACTTCATAATGTTCAAACACAGTATATGTTCTACAATCCTGCTGCATATCGACGTTAACGATATGGGCCTGTAATTTAGTGGATTACTCCTACTAACTTTCTCGAATATTGGTGTGACCTGTGCAACTTTCCAGTCTTTGAGTAGAATCTTTCTTCGAGCGAACGGTTGTATATGATTGTTAAGTATGGAGCTAATGCATCAGCATACTCCAAAAGGAACCTAGTTGGTATACAGTCTAGACCAGAAGACTTGCTTTTATTAATTGATTTGAGTTGCTTCTCTACTCCGAGGATATTTACTTCTACGTTACTCATGTTGACAGCTGTTCTCCATTCGAATATTTACTTCATCTTTTTCTGTGAAGGCATTTCGGAAGGCTGTGTTTAGTAAATCTGCTTTGGCACACTGTCTTCGATAGTATCTCCATTGTTATCGCGTCTGTTTAAATTTGGCATGTTTGTTTCGTTGTTTCTGCAACAGTGTTCTAACTCGTTTTGTGTACCAAGGAGGATCAGCTCCGTCATTTGTTAATTTATTTGGTATAAATCTCTCAGTTGCTGCCGATACTATTTCTTTGAAATCAAGCCACATCTGGTCTACACTTACATTATTAATTTGGAATGAGTGGAGATTGTCTCTCAGGAAGGCGTCAAGTGAATTTTTATCTGCTTTTTGAGTAGGTATATTTTTCGCCTATTTTTCGGGGATTTAGGGATTACAATATTCAATGTCGCTACGACAACCCTGTGTTCACTGATCCCTGTATCAGTTTTTATGCTCGTTATTAACTCAGGATTATTTGTTGCTAAGAGGTCAAATGTGTTTTCACAACCGGTTACTATTCTCGTGGGCGCATGAACTACCTGGTCGAAATAATTCTCAGAGAATGTGTTTAGCATAATTTCGGATGATATTTTATGCGTACCTCCGAAATTAAACATGTATTTTCGCCAACATATCGAGGGTAAATTAAAGTCACCACCAACTATTATCGCATGGGTCGGGTACGTGTTTGAAATCAAACTCAAGTTTTCTTTGAACCTTTCAGCAACTATTATTATTTTATTCTGGTTGCCAACAATGACCTCTCCCCATACTAACTCACAGGAAGTATCTACTTCAATTTCGCTACAAGTTAAACTACTTATGTACATCTACATCCATACTCCGCAAGCCACCTGACGGTGTGTGGCGGAGGGTACCTTGAGTACCTCTATCGGTTCTCCCTTCTATTCCAGCCACAAACACGCCACCGCCAACCGTGTTTAGCCTATCCTTTCGGAACACCGTTAGGTTCTTTAGGTTCTTCGCAATAATTTCGGCTGAGCTTGTATCCGGCTTTATCCAGCTTCCAGTGCCTATAACGGTTTGAGCATCAGTGCTTTCTGTTAGCACTTGGAGCTTTGGTACTTTCGCAACAGACCTACGACAATTTAAAACTGTTATACCAATGGTTCCTGTATCTATACAAATTTGTTCCAGTTCCTTAACGGTGTGAGCAGTGTTTACGTGGATTGGACCTAATTCTCTGGTCCAATTGAATCGATCATTGACTAGAAATGGTTATGATCGACTGCATGGAGACCGTTTGCAGCCGTACATGGACAACCGAAGATTGTCATGTCACTGGGCCACAACCGTTCCTATTGGTTTGAAGAAAATTCTAGCCTGTTCGGGCGAGCGGTTTTGCCACCCATCGAAGGTTTATGGGACATAATCGAGCGGCCAGTTCGTGTACAAAATCCTGCACTGGCTACACTTTCACAATTGTTGACGGCTATAGAGACCAAATGGATCAATATTTCTGCAGGGTACTTGCCATGAGCCCATGCCACGTCCAGTTGCTTTACTACGCCTGGCATAATGAGGTCAGACACGATCTTAGGAGGTATTCCTTGACTTTGTTACCTCAGTGTATAGAAAACAATATCAAAGATAAACAAAAAATATCGCAGTAATATGGGCTTCTCGCAGCTGTTAATTCGGAGCTTCCGGTCGTTCCCTTAATGGGGCCACATTTAAGAGCCGTGTCGCACACTCGTTGGTCAGACGGCGCGGGGTCTGAATTTTTGGCCCCCGCGGCCGGGCTGCGGGTCTAATTATCGCCGCCGCCGCCCCCACAGCGTCTTGGCCGCCCCTTTCTGTCGCCCCGCCGCCCCTCCTCCCCCCGCCGGGCCGCAGTGCGGCAGGGCGCATGCGCGCGCACCCTGCGTTGGCGGCGTCGCGACGCTCAGTCGACGCCGATCCGCCGCCCGCGGGCACAGCATGCGCTAGCCATGGGCAAGAAGAACTCCAAGCTCAAACAGGACACCATCGACAGGCTCACCAAGGACACCTACTGTGAGTAACCTCTCAGCACGCACTGTCGCCATCCCCTGCACCCTGCATGTAGCGAGCCTGCCGGAAAGCGATGTCTGCAGTCGCCCATTGTTGGGACCGCTAAGCCTACAGCATTAAACTCTTTAAAAAAAGTCGGCTTCATTTTCTAGGTGGCTAAATTTCGAGCATGTAGTCATGCAAATTCCATTTCTACCATTATTTCGTCCACGTACTCGTATTTCCTGTCCGATCTTCCAAGTAACTGGAAATAGTCGATCAAGTTGTTAGTAGAATAGTTCGAATTTGCACGCCTACAGACCCGAAATTTAATGAAATGTTTATATCTCCGTCGAAAACCTGAATGTGTGCAGATTTGTGTGATTCGTCAGGGGCTAGTTTAGCCTGCACGGTAACACCAGAGAATGCTTAAAAAATTTCAATCACAGGAATTGCACACAAGTCGGTGTACATCTCGCAGAGTCCTTCAGTATTCCGGATTCGACGTTCCAATAGAAGCACATTATAAGTTATAATATTGGAAGCTTATATCGCTTGATGCGAAATACTTTATTTCATGACCCGTTACGACAGTAACTAGCAGTCATCTTTAGATTCTCAGATCTCCAAGGAATATGACTACACATCAGTCTTGTCGACATACTGAGAACATGCTCGACGAGACATATGTGTAGTTACATTTCTGGGAGACCTGAGAATCTGAGGATGACTGCTAGTTACTGTAGAAACTGGTCATGAAATAAGCTCTTTTGCATCAAGTGATCTGGGCTTCTAAAATTATAAATTACAACGTTAGATCGCCCAACAACATGTGTAAATTATTTAGAAACATATTACTCGAGTTTGCACTTACTACATTTAGCGATAAAATTGACAAGACGCTTCCTATGACCATATTTTATGTTCATTAGGTGTCCATTCGCCGAAACGCATCAGGAAATTAATAAAACGTGGCAGATATGTATGTAACAAATGTTTAATTAATTTATATAAGTGCATCTACGACCGCTGCATCTCATTTCACTTTAATGGAATATATTTCCAGTATTACTTGCTACTACATCTCGCCATATGTTTGCGACGTTAAAAATATTCCAGCTCACATTAGAAGGATGAGTATGTTAGAGGGGGAGGACACCAACTTAATTCCCGTGTCCCTGGAAAAACGGTACGGTTCAAAATGTAATGCAACATGCTCAGGCGTTTCTGACCAAAGAATATGGCTCAGATGGTGTCGCAATAGGGAACGTGCTGCTGATAGCATTTTTTTGGAATTCTTAGACAGCTAAATTAACTGAAAGGTAGAAATATGTAGCATTGGGAGTCAGAGGTGGAAAAATTTGCAGGAGACAGCAATTTGTTTGGCGCTTTAATGCTGCCTCGTACTGTTCAAAGTTTAGAGTCACAACTACTCTGAACTCTGGTATGGAGGACGCGACTCTCTTGAAATGATTCTTTACTATCCGAATGTGGCTGCTCTCGAATTGGCTATTTAAAGCAAGTAAGGACAAACCAAGACAATGAATTTGTTTTGTATAGAAATGTGGTTTGGTCCCAAATATGAACCCTACAGCATGACGAGAAACACTTTCTTTTAACATTTTCCAGTATATGACAACGATATCTTTCGAGGATGCATTGATATTAAATGTTCATGGTTACCTTTCCACATTAGTCCTCAGTAAAACTGTCTCCATAGTTATCTTCCAGAATAGGAAACTCCTTAGAAAATGTATCAGGTTAGCTTGGATTAAGGTAGTAATATTCTGAGGCAGTCCAAACTCTAAGGAAAAGGGATTCCGTCTTGCAACAGCTTTTCAGTTAGCTTAGGTCAGGCTGCGAAGTGAAGACACAGTCTACATGTAGATCCATAGAGGCACGGTACGACGTCGTTCCGTTAGCGCAGGTCAGCTAATCCCAAGAAGGCATTTCGTTGTTACTGAGCTGTCAAATGGTTGTGGAGATTCTGGCTAGAAGAAATACAATTGAGTTACGGTTGTCGACTATCCGTTCATGAATAATTCATGCGTATTGAGTACTAACGATATAATATTACAGCGTAACCAGAAAAGGAGGATTGAATTAAGAGGCGTCATGCTATTTTTGAACTGACAGGTCAGTGGTAGAATGCTACGGAGACTCTCAGGCATTTTAAAGCATAACCTTATGGCGAAGGGTTACAGAGCAAGTTGCAAGAATTAATATTCACTATTAAATGTATAACGTACAACTGTCATCTTCGCACATCTATCAGACTTTAGAACCATATAAAATAATTAATATTAAAGAAATATTAATTAAGAAACTTCAAAGGATATGCAGGGAAGAGGGACGCACAACTTCTCCGCGGCACATTTGCGAATGAGAGAACGATGGTACGAATTGTCCTCATCCACGCGATCTTCCCTTAGACAGGTACCTTGCTACTGGTTGTGGGCGTACTGATCTCTCCATCGAGTAACAGCTTCTGGGCAGCAGATTCAGTAAGATAGTAAACTGTGCTACCTAGAGCTGGTTACGTAAAAGACTTAACATGAGAGATTCTAAAATTACGTGAGAATTTTTTTTATCATATTTAAAACTGAAGACTTGAAATTACTACGATAATTTCAATACTCACTCTCTGTGTTTCATACGTCAAAATGTATGGAAAATATCTCTAACCTCAACATGTTTTACTATTAATTGTTAGTTTATGCGACAAACAGTGAAACTAAAAGTAATTGTTCCATTTCTTATCGAATGATTTCATTTAAGTCGCGGGACTGATTCCTAGTTATTGAAACTCAAGTCGTTAATATTCCTAATCCACATTTTGAGGCGTCAGGCATTTGCTGCTCAGTTAACTGCAAGGCTATAAACAAAAAAAGTGTTATTTCACACAATGACGTGTATGTCTGATTTGTTAAAATAAATTAATTTACTTTGACAGCAATGGTTTCTATTGGAGAGGTAGGTTCATAAAAGGGGTGTTATTTACTTTTCTCCATGTGACGTGTCATTCTTCTGTATATCCCAGGAAATCGTTTCAGTTTCGGAAGAGGAAATACTACAGAAGTTGGGTAGGGAGTGAAATATGCTAAGAGATTTTTGAACCCGACACTGGACACTGTACTCGCCTGGAAAAAAGTTATAACTTGTAGTTACTGTAGCTCTGTGTGTCTCAACAGTCTGGTACCAGTCGTTCAGTTGGACGCTTCTTCGACAACTTTAGTGTCCCTAACCAATCACAATAATCTTAATGGGAAAAAGGGATCCACAGTTTAAAGTTGAATCCGAATCATGTGCAGTTCCTTATAAGTCATTTCATTATTGGGAAGTGAAGGATGGGTTAAAGGCGGGCTGAAAATTTTGTAGTCTGACCAGGCTTCGATCCCACGACCTTTTCGGGTTCAATGGAGGCGCTTTACCATCAGACGACTAGGCCAGACGCTGTAGTTCAATTTCCTATTTTCAAATAATTCATAATAATTTCGGAATTTCACCATCAGTATCGTGAAAATGCTTTAGCCCAGTCCGACAATTATACAACATAGTTCGTAACACAGGTACCATTAAGGAGATTGATTTAAAGGTTTCAAAGAAGATATACGACTCGTGAAGGTGTTCGTTTAATAAGTTCGATAGCGGAAGAACGAGAGAGAGAGAGAGAGAGAGAGAGAGTGAAGTAACTCCACAGACAGACGCCGCTATAAAGACGCCTGAGTAAGAAGGTGAGAAAGGATTTTCTTACAATTTAGAGCGTCAACTTTCCAACATGAGTCGATGAACGCCCTACTTCCACATACGTCTACAAGTTGAGGATTATACAGAGACGTAAGGATGGACATTTTTTTCCGGTAATCATCCACGAATGGTATGGGAAACGGGAAATTACACAGGAATCTTTTTTTCTCCACCACAGATCATAAGTTAGCTTGCAAAGTAGATATTTAAATGAGTTCTTAAAGAAAAAAAGCAGTCACACAGTCACACAGATAGGCTGTAAATTCTTCAGCTGATAAAAAAGAGTGTCGATATTTCCATCGCAGTAGTAATTGGAAACAGTCAATCGTCCAAATAACTGGATGTAATATTTAGAATGGATATGGAACTTAACCATCACACATGCTCAGTAGTGTGATTCTAGGAAAATGCAATAAGTCTACAAAGGAGTTTGCTTACAAACCAGTAGTGAGAATAACCCTAGATTGTTGCGTAAGTACGTTGGACACGTTCAGTATCGGACTAACAGGAAATAATGCACGTATACAAAGAAGTGCAGAACGATTGATCACAGGATTGTTGGTCACATCCAAGAGCGTCACGGGGATGCTACGACAAGCAACTAACAGACCACTGAAGAGAGACGCAAACAGTGCAATGTAAGCTTACAAAGTTACAAGAACTAACTTTAAGTGAAGAATTTTGGAATATACAACAACTCGCTAACTATCACTCCTGTAGTGACCGCGAAGATCATACTAGTCGCAGGACGCACACAAGGGTTGAGAATCATTCTTCCCACGCTGCATACGCGAGTAGAAAGGGAGTCATCCATAATAACTGGCACAATGAGAATGTTGTAAAAACACCAAATGACCCGAGCACAATGACGTAATGGCTAAAACTATTTACTTTTAGTTTTTTTTCTCACCATACTGCCTGAAATTTTAGGACGTAAAGGATATCAACTTTACAGTGAGGGAATATGTCCTTTTGAAAATTAAGAAATTCGATATTTCACGTATTAAATACCGTACATTGTAGTATGGCGTTCCTATAAGATGTTCATAGAAAGTTATAATTAGGAGTACCGTATCTGAAAACACTTAAACAGTGATGCGTAACCTCCAATAAAAATCAGATGCTCCTCAATATGTCAGAAGCTTTTGAAATCTGCAAACTTGATTGGTGCTAATAGGTCGTCATAGCTTGAATCTTTATTTTAAGTAGTCTCTTCCTTTAGTAGGCCTGTCTTAAACTTGTATCCGAAAGAATGGTCTTATATCTCGGATGCTGTAATGAAAGTTTACTCTCACGAGCAGAAAATAAAGGATGGAGTATCTCTACAGACGAAACCTCAGTCTGCCACTGACACGCGATATCTAGGATTTCCTCACTAGTGTATTTATTCCTGGAAGTTCAGTAGGGCAGTAACGTAGCAGTTCCTATCGGTCATAAAAATGAAATACGATCGCCAGTTCGCCCCATCCCCGGGGTAACTCATCCCCCACGACTCCCGACAGACTGTCTTCGATTGAATCGCGGAACTGCCATTTTTATGGCTTCCGCGGGCTGCTGCAACACTTTTTGCACGTTCAGAGAAGTTCCGGAGCATTTAGGTGTTTTTGTAATGTTATCTCAATTCCTTTCCGTTAGTGAATGTACGTTGCGGCCAGTAAAAGAAAGATCACAACAGAGCACGCTTCTAAAATTTACAGAACAGATCGATACCGGATAATTTAACTGTAAGGTACATTAAGCGATTCTCACTTGATTTGCTGGTGCTGAATATGCACGGCCTTCCTGGCGATGGAAACTTTGAGTAGTTGCTGAAACAATACTTTATGTCATATAGACTCTCGTGTAAAAATTGTACACTAGTACGCCATGACTAAAATATCAATGAATCACAGCTGGAACCTGTCAATTCATACTAATTCTTAGGAATAAGTAATTCAGTGGGTATGAAATAGGTTGATCAGATAGACTCGGTTGTTTCTAAAGTAAGTGGCTGATCTCGGTGCTTTGCGAAGATGCTGATAAAATGCAAACATTCTGCAAATGAGACTGCTTACAAACTCTTGTGCACCCGTCTCAAAATATTGCACAGATGTGTGAGGCAGATATTAAACAGGACTAACAGGGGATATTTAAGATATTCCAAGAAAAGCAGCGCAAGTGGTGGCACATTTGCGAGAGGGCGCGACGGAAATGCTGGAAAACCTGTTTGGCAGACGGCTAAAGATAGACACGTTATCTCGCAAAAACCTACTTGTAAAATTTCAAGCTATAGTATTGATTGACGAATCGATAAACGTACTTGAGTCCCCTGCTTATAAAATGGTTCAAATGGCTCTGAGCACTATGGGACTTAACAGCTGAGGCCATCAGTCCCCTAGAACTTATAACTGCTTAAACCTAACTAACCTAAGGGCATCACACACAGCGATGCCCGAGGCAGGATTCGAACCTGCGACCGTAGCGGTCGCGCGGTTCCAGACTGAACCGCCTAGAACCGCTCGGCCACTCCGGCCGGTCCCCTGCTTATCACTCCCGTATGTACTGCAAAGACAACTGTACACTAACAGCAGAGTCAACGGAGGCAGTTATTCGCCTAGGTGGAAAGTTTATAAAATTATGTCACCGATTTCGATTGTGGAAACAATTATCTTCAGATCGTAAAACATTGTTGTAGAGTGTAACACTTGTTACACTCTGTAATGATATTTTATGATCTGAAGGTGACTGCTAAGTAGTATCCGAAACGTTATATTATGTTATAAACTCGCGATGTAGACAAATAATGGTAATACTGAAATTAGTTTAAGCAGTTGTCCTGCCAGCGATCATTACCTGATTCGAACGGGAAAATGCCTAACATGTACAATGCTAAATACCCTCTTCCGTGGACTTCACAGAGATGAGCAAAGAAATAAGTCACTAGGTCAGTTATCCTCATCTACACTTTTATCATTTCAGTCAAATTTAATCTGGTCTAATACAAGCTACGTTTATTTACACATCAAGTGTTGAGTACATATACTACAGCACTCTGTTCCTATTTGGCAGACGTTTATTTTTCTTACAATCTTTCTTCGAAATTTCGACGTTCGTTTTTCGATCAGTGACATCTCAAGGTTAATTTTGAAAATCTATTTTTTTAAATGTCGTACGGCTTTTAGGATTCACACTTCATATTCTTCAAGATGTACGAGGTCTCACATTTTTTTAAATTTAAGTCGCTACTGTGTTCCAATTTGTGTCAGATATTTCGATATCCGTCTCAGAATATATCGTTGTTGACATATGGTATCTTTAATGTAGGTGTTTTATACGCATTCTAGTTAGAGACTGAGCAATTTAGAACACGAACACTATTTAACGTAACACTCATATGACATATAGAAAGAGAAATTTTATTCAACAACCGTGATTGCAGAGTTTACGATGAGACTTACTGCCAGACAGTTTCAGCTATAAAGGATGAGTAATGGTTTTTATTAGAATAAATTTAGGTAATAAGCAGAATAGATACAATAAATCACACACGCTTAAAGGTTCTCGAATCAACTAAACACCTAGACATTAGAATTACGGCCAAATTTAATTGGAAACATCACACAGAAAACATTGTGGGAACTGCGACACGAAGACTGCGTTTATTGGCAGAACACTTGCAAGGTGTAACAAACCTGCTTAAGAGATTGCCTTACACTACACCTGTCCGCCCTTTTCAGCAGTATTACTGCACGGATGGAATCTTTACTAGACGGGTTGGCGGTGGACGTCGGAAAAATAGAAAGAAGTGCAGCTCGATTTGTGTCACGGATATGATGCAACGATCAAGGTGTATGGTTGTTTCGGGAGTATGAGAGAAAGTAATGGAAACGCTAGTCGAATGAGAAACTGTGGCTCTCTTTGGGGTGATAGACTTCGCCTTTAGGCCAGTCCGGTGTTTGAGTTTCGCTTGTCACTAAGTGTAATTTGTGAGTCTAAGCGACTGAGAAATATGTGTCTGCAGTGGGTGAGACAGATGGATACCCAGAAGTAACCTACTCCCGTTGAAGATCTCCTACGCGATCCGCATGATTAAAGGCTACATACGACATACGAGTCACTGTCGACTTTTTTAGATATCCTCAATGATGCAGGAACTTTGGAAATAAACTTGGATATTCATTCACTTTTGGGTGATATGGGAGTTGACTTAAATTCATCTCTTGTCCTTTCGTTCCTCAAATTATAGACTGTAATGAAGTAGTGCCTCACTGAAATCCTCTACTTCCGAGTGGAGCGTGCTTTATCATCCTCAGCTGAAAAGCTGATTACTTTTAATCAGATAAATACGTGTTCCTATATTTTTTATCCATCGTTGTTCTAGGCGTAGAATTTTTCCGATCGGTACTCTGACCAATAATTTCGATATTACCATACCCTACAGTCAAAGCTATATGTATTGTGTTAATTAGACATAAAGGCATCTACTTAAGTAAGGAGTGTGAAATTAATGACAATAGTTCTTTGAGATCGTTCTTGGATGGAAGCACTTTGTTTTGGTGCCTGTCTCCGTGTATGAGCAAATTTTAACGATGTCCAACGGAGACACGAAGGAATGCTTTGTGCCGCATTGTGTGTGGAACATTACCGCATTTTACCTGTATATTACGTAACAGGAAAATATGCAGTGATCTGATATACAGCGGAGATCAAAGCGAAGACCAAAGTGGCAACAGCAATCTCATTAATTTCATGAGTATGCCACTATTGGGCCGTTGACTATCGAGATTCTCCGCGCAAGAGCGTGATAAGCAGCAGATTTTACACAGAACGCTTTACGAGCTATTCCCAAAACAATACTTATGCGTTTCATTGCAGAGTTACTGTGGTATGTGTCCTTTACAGCGTAACTGATATGTGCTAGTGCAGGTGAGAGCACACGCGTGCAGTTTCCACAAAACCTAGTATACTGCTTCACCAGTATGTATAACGACGCTAATTAAAAGAGGTATAACGTGAAGAAAAGTAGTTTTGTAATTCATAAAAGTAGGTATGGAACCTATCGGTAGTTGGATCGCTTTGATGGCAGATGAAAACTCTTTTCTATCCTCTTGTCGTTCTCAACAATAAAAATAAGTACAATTATTGCCTTAACAGTAATAAAGTGTGCAGTTAACGCCGCCAAGAAAATCAGTTAGTAAGTATCAAACAATGGAAAACGTATGCAGAATTGTTCAGTACCACATAGGCCTAATACATTTCGCATGCTGTGCCTGAGGTACTGGCATGTGAAGATTATTGGTATGTTGACTGGTTCTGCAATAATAATGATTCGGATTTGCAGAAACGTCCAAATATAGAATCAAGAACATACACACTAAAATAAAATTTTCTCTAACGTAGGGTCCACGGCTATAACCGTGGTGTCTTTATGCAGTAACCGTGGGAATTGTCCAGCGGTCAACGTCTAAGAATCTTATTGGATGTATTGGATATGTTCAGGATTCCAGTCCCAGCCCGAATATACAAATACCGGCTTCCAGCTGATAATGAAGTCGAGCGAGATGAATATGAGGACGTGTTTTAAAGCAATGCCACTGTAATTTTTTCGCCGTTCTTGTCTACCTGAGAAAGCCGTCCATAATAACCACTTTATTGTCGATCAGACGTTCCTCTCCAACATTTTCATATAATTTTCCTTGGTGACATAAAGTAAATGGATTCAGAGACGTCAAAGCACATTTGAGACCTCTCACATTAGTAGAATTGTTACTGAGAATGAGAATTATTAATTATAGATTAAGGAGCAGGTGTAAGCATTAATAATGGTCCGTAGTTGAAACCAGCAACCCTGGCAATGAGCTATGATATATGGAATATGAAAGTCGTCACTAGCTTAACCTGGAAGACCTTACACATCATCATAGCAATTAATTCTGCCTAGTTGCGATCCTTCTTGGACCCCGCTTGTTGAAAATGTCACTTTCCTGTTTTCTATACTGAAAATAGAGTAGACTTTCAAGTATCTGTAAAAGTGAAAAACGGATATGTTCAGGATTCCAGTCACAGCCCGAACAGTAAAAGTGACAAACGGATAGTTTCCCTACGTATGTTAACGTTTTTCATTATATTAATTATAGATAACTAATATAAGCAACCAATCAGTTGTGATTAATTATTACATTCTGTAGCAATTGGTTTTGTGCATTTGGTTTTGTTTTGATTTTCTGATGATCACGAAATTCTCAGCTTACTTCTAAGTTTCTGAGCATGCCAAATGTCAAACCATTTACTATTATCACTACTGCCCGCCCTGAGGTCCAACGCCGCCTAGTGGCTTTAGGAACTGAGGAAAGCATACAGGATGATTCCGTGATGATGTTACAAAGTTCCAGAGATGTACGAGATAAGGGACACTGGTCCTTAAACGACCGAGTCTAAAGTTATAAGCGACAGTAGACTCTTCTGCAGCAATCTCTTTGCTTCCCAAATTTTGGGACGAGGCTGTATGCACCAAAACAACCAGAAATGTGTAATAAGCAACTGATCTGAAGTGCATACCTTACGAGTTATGAGTAGAGATGTGTTTCACAGTAGCAAAGATGAACACGTGCTCATAGCTCTTAAGATATGCCCTTTGGAGTCCATGTTTACTGGGCACTTTTTTGTCGTTTTGGCTTGTACTACATCCTCCCAAAACATGGAAAGCAAAGAGCCTACAGTAGAAGAGGTCCACTGTCATAGGTATTAGAAAAATTTTCTCCTATAACTTTCGACTCGGTCGTTTCCAGACCAAATTAGTACATCTACCCTTCACCATCATCTATAAAAGTTTATAACATCATCGTAGAATCACCCTATAAAAGCGGAGCGTAGATGATATGGGCGATGGTAATCGAAGGTATAGTGACAGTTGTGGACAACGTCAACAATACTGTGAACCATCTTCCCCGACGGCGAAATCTTCTTCTGTTCGTATAACTCTCCGTGTCACATGGTTACATCGGTTTGAGATGAGTGTGAATTGATGTTGATGTGTTGATCACCAAATTTTCCTGATCTAAGCCCCATGGAATGTGTCTGATACGCTTACGGGCACCAGCTACGTGCTAACAAATCACCTGGCCGTATTTTACGGGAATCACGTATCCCTTGCATACACATCTGGCACCTCATACTGTCGGGAAGCTGCCAAAGACTTCTCGTATCCAAGCCGCCCAAAATCACTACTGTACCGCGCTACAAAAATGAAAGAACACGATGCTAACAGTGTTTTACTTCATCTGTGTATCACGGTATACAATGTACTTGTAAATAAAAAGAACCTTGTTCGGCTGCACAAATACAGTTGGATTACTGGAATGTTCCATGCATATGGTAGCCGAGTGTATAATTGCTTTGCTGGAAGTCGGTCACTTGGATGCTGTCGATAGTTGGTTCAATAATGTATTGATTCTTGTTGCATGCTTTGACCTTCACACTACTCCAAATATAAAAATCGCTGAAATGGATAGGTTAGCGGAACGTGAAGGCCACAGCTCTTTTGAGAGTGTTATTTTAGGTGAGGAAATAGAATACATTGCTTCCAAGAGCACATACGCTTCATGTGGGGTTGTGCCGTTAGGCTGAAGCTACGCGAAACGTTCTTCGTTTGGCCCCGGTTGGTGTACGAAGGTCTTGAAGAAATGTGCAATGTGACACGCTGAAATTTTAATTTTAGTCTGTGTCGCCTATTGCTTCCAACGTGGGAAGAAATAGTGTGTTGCTACATCGAATATTTTGGCTGGCTCTGAGCACTATGGGACTTAACATCTGTGGTCATCAGTCCCCTAGAACTTAGAACTACTTAAACCTAACTAACCTAAGGACATCACACACATCCATGCCCGAGGCAGGATTCGAACCTGCGACCGTAGCAGTCGCGCGGTTCAGGACTGAGCGCCTACAACCGCTAGACCACCGCGGCCGTCTCGAATACTTTGGCCGAAAGGTTTAGGCTTATCTTGGTCGACCTTCGACAGTCCGTCCACTTTATTTTTGCAACTGTCGGTCTCCGAGAGTATACGTAAAGCCGTAGTATCAGTAAAATTCATTCACCAAACAGCGCCTCTAGCTATAGTGTGTTTGTTAGTGGTCCGTCAGGCTAATAAAGGCTTACCAGCGAGGTTATGACTTTAAACTCATAAAGGTGCGATTCTCAATTTGTCGTATAGACATCCAATAGCATTTTCTGTCGTTTTCTTAAGTAACTGTGGGTGAATGACGTGGACTTTTACTTAAAAAATGCCATGACCATTTGCCTATTAATTCCTTGTCCGGTCTCTAGGAGCATCTCTAACGACCTAGATGTCGAAGGAAATCAGGGCTCTTACTGCGGTGTTGGCTATTTGTTGTGCACACACACAAAATTCCTCAACCCATTCAAGTACATGAAATATAGTAAAGTCTTGTACTCTAGAGGAACAATTTTAATCTTCTTTCATTTTCGCTAGTTTTAGCCTAGTCTGCTAGTATCAAAATTTTCTGTTGGTGATATTCTAATTATTTCCTTTCTCTCGGTTTTTAAAATATAGAATTACGTGCTGAAACTTACTAATGAATTCTTTCGTCAGATGTTTGATATGTCTGCAATATACCTGCTGCAAGAAGTTCTAAAATTAAACCGACGTACAACTGCAACGTTGTGTAAAATAAGAAGCAGTCCAGTTAAAAGTTCTAGAATAAATTGGTTAAACAACAAGGAAGATAATGCTATTTGATGAGGGTTTTCCCGCTGTTCGTATCCAGAAACTATCGCAGTAGTAAATATTGCTGATTATTTTGAAGAGAGATCTAAGTTACAACAAACTCTTCCGTGCGTTTCTTGAACTATTATTCCCAACCTTGGGGATCTGATAGCTTCTTCGGTATCATATATTAATAACAATGTCTGCCTTACTTGCCTTCAACTTTGTGAGTGCGGCTCCAGTCTCTTTCCTACGCTTGACGTTTTATCTTCTTTTACGTGTTAAAATAGATAATTTGGTCTGGCGATATATATATATCGACCTTCCTCGGCACCAATTTGAGAATCTTGTTTCATCAATACGTATCTGGTCTGAATGGAATGTCTACTGACTTTATAGTGTGCTTCATACACTGACGCTAACATCCTATAGCAGACCACACGATCGCTGTCATAAGAAGGATCTTAATTTTAAAGGAACGTATAGTCTTCAAAACGTTATTCCGGCCGTAACTGTATGCTTACTTATGGGATCTGAGTCACTAATACCCACTTCAAGACCTCCCATGATGACAGAGTGGCCGTCGTTCTACGCCTCCCTTCAAAAGGAATACCTGAGAGAATGATGTCATTCGAAACAGAGCATTAGTTCAAATTGACAGTGATGACGAAAGGATATCCGTTGTGTTCGTTTAAAATGATTTAAGCAGTCGTTCACTGAAACGATTTGCGAAAGCCATGAAAAATTTTCAACTAGCACATACGGGTGGTAGTAGTGATATATTCGAGTGAAGAAATATAAGAAAATGTAGCGCACCGACAGCGTACAGTAAGCTTATGAGACACATTAAGTTTAGGATATCGACCAGGACGGGTTACAGGAAGTCTTCGAAGCAATCCTTCTTGCTTTGTTACTGGTCTTTTCGATCAGTTCCAAAGTTTCATCAAAATGCTCCCTGAACTTAACTTGGAATCACTGTAGTGTTTTGTTCCCGAAGAGTTAGGAGGATCAGCGCGATAGACTGCAGAACTATTTTATTGCCTCGAACGTACTGACTCATGTTAAAGACAATAAGGAAGAGAACTGAGAGTTAATGGCACTTACAGACGGATATAGGTAATAATTTTTCTATCGCTTCATATACGAATCAAACAAGGAAATCGAAGACTAAGAATGCTAGGAGTAATCTAGGACATGCAGTGTATAGTACTTTGCCTATTATACGAGGGGAACACCAAAAAGTAAGTTACACGTCATTATCGCAGGCCAAGTAACTCCAAGGGAATGCTGAACTACAAAGCGACACAGATTTTTCATCGTACTTACGAGATCTCTGTAACAAACTATCGTAACCTTCTATCAATCTTTCAGTTCCTTGATGGCGGTAAGCCGCTATTTGGTGAAGGTGTCATTCCAGAACCGTTGCGTGAAATTCATCATCACTGGACGCGGCAACGCGTTTATCCATGTAATGCCAGAATTTCATGTTGAATATGTGTGAAATTGAGACGTTTTGCCCACAAGAATCGTACTGTCCCGCGTACTTACTCTTTGGACAACGTTTCCACTTGCCACGCCTTTTCAGTCGCACACAGTGATGCATCTGTTATCGATATCGCAGCAGAATTTTGTCTGCAGGAATCCCGGAACGTGTATTCTCTTCTGACAACGCGCTACTCTCGCTGTGCTATGGTCTTACGACATTTTTAAGTTATTTGCCGAGATTGCTACGTATATGTAAATGTAGAATGGACGATATTGTATTTGAACCCTGCCACTACCGATTCAAATCGTCTTCCGCTATCTCAGAGAATAGGTTGATCTGGTATACGTGATGGACACTCACACCTCATTACTTTTCCTTTGCATTCATCTAACACATAGGTACACCAACGAATAAACTACTCATAACGAACATATTATGATTAATGCAACATATACTCCATACGTCATTTGCGGTCGTTAATAGCATTTCTTGCTACTTTGCGTATACTGTCATTTGCTCACTAGTAATATCACGAAAAACATATTAAACAAAGCCAATAACTTTCCCGGAATATAGAGCGATAATCATAAGCAGGAACTGTGGAACGATAGTAATAACAATGACTGCAACTGCACTTGGAGTGGTGACTTGTCTGACTCTACTGCTAGTGACCCTTATATGGTCAAAATAATTATCAAGTGACCACAGCTGTAGGAAATAAGTAGGAAAGGATCAAGTCTGTAGCAGGAATCCAAGTTTCTGAAAAAAAAAGAAATTCCGTTAGCTGAGACGACGATTGACTTATCGCAAGGTATCATTTTGTTTATTTTTCACTCAATCACTTCTTTATGAAACAATCGTAACCTGTTTCTGCCTTCAAAGGCCATCTTCACATAGGAATATGTTGTATTCTTGTCGCCATTGTAGTGTCTTGTGCCATAGGAATCAAGGGGGAGGATGTTGTTTGATGGCCGGTAACTGCACAGATGTATTAACAGGGCTCTTTATTTACATTAACGGGAAGCTACTTATCTTTAAGAGAGTGCATGTGTTACGTTACAAACTCTTTCGTAATAGTCCATGTTAGCCTCACGGCTGGTGAAGTACAAATCGCGCTATGCGGTGAATGACAGATGCCAAACTGGAGTGCGAGTTGGTGCGTCAGTGAGTGAGCCAGTGACTGAGGGACTCCGGTAGTGACTGAGACTGAGCCCTGCAGTCAGTGACGGTGATCTGAATACTTGCGGTCGAGAGGGCGTTGGCAGCTGCTGCTTGCGAGTGTGTCTTTGGCCTTTCTCCTGATAGGGGCGCTTGATCCGGCGCCACCTATCTATATTCTTGCTTCATCTTCGCCGACTGTTGTGCTACCGACAGCTTACGCCAGCACACAGTATAAGTGTCAGCAGCTTGAGGCAAAAATGTGAAATGACTCAAACTGTAACAGGAAAGTGATATTCTTGTCATAGGTCAGACTTGCTACTTACAAACGTAGTAACTGAATAATGACGCTGACCAAGCTGCTGGTTTTATATAAACAGCTCTCATAGCTATGATTTTAATCATTCCTAGTAATGTTACACTACCTCTGTTTTTCTGGGGCCACCGAGACGTTCGGCATCAAGTGCACAGTTATTTACTTAACCAAAAAGATACACTTTTTTCTTACATACCTTTGACCATAGTAGAGAGAATTAAAGAAGGATATTTGTTGTTTACTCTTTTCAAAATAGTACTAGCCCTACGCTGTTAACCAAAAAAGTCACAAGATAAGGGTGGAGACACACTGAGTCGATATCTGACACAGTTAGCGAGAGAGTCTCATGTAGCGCGTTTGCAACATCTGAGCATTTCGATGTAAGGGGCTCGTGGTCGCTGGTGGCTCCATACGAAATAATATTAGGGTGAGTCAATAAATAAGACACAAACTGCGGTAGAGACGTCAGAGCCGCGTTTACCACTCTGAAATTTATTTTCCTTTCCAACATACTGCCCTTTTGGTCAACTTAAACTGCCCATCGTTCGACAAGGCGTTAAAAGCCTGCAAAATGGAATTCTTGTTACAACGTTCGCATCTGACGAGTGACTTTATATAAAAAGTTTAGTTGGTCCCTGAAACTGCTGCAACCCACAAGACCGATGTGTCCTTAGGGCAGCAGAATACCTGTAAAATGGGAAACAATATGCCATCGCTGGATAAACATGGCGGCCACGAAGCTTCTTGTTTGTGACTTTTTCTTGTCCTTCGCTAAATGCCTATAGCCAACTGAACAAAAATTTTCATGAAATAATCTAACGTTATACGGAACGAATTGCGCTACGGACGTTCTCTGCAGCAGACTCTTGGCTCGTAAAAATTGCTCATAGCATACCTCCCATCTTGGTCTGACAGCAGATGATTTAACCATTGGACGCAGATAATTGTGTATCGGCTACCTCAAACGCGACTTGTGCTACCACCTTCTACATACGTATAGGTACGAAATTTAAAACGATAGGCGCTATTCAGACGTTTGCGATTTATTCGTTGACTCATCCTCGTAATTAACTATGAGTTATTCAGTTTTTTAGCCGAGTTAGGTTTGTTTTACGAATATCCCTTCATAATAGTGCAACGGCTTGTAACACGGAATCACCAAATCATACAACACAAAAGACGGAGTAATGCAACAACCCACAGTACTGCGACTGGTTGCCGTCGCTGTGGGAATTGCTCTGCATAGCGTCATTGTGGCCCTGTGCTATCGAAGTCAGTGAACCCACACACAAATTCATATCTGCCTACTCTCCACCAGTAAAACTTTCCGCTCAGCCCTCTGTCGGTGCTAACGTAAAACTAACACTACCGGAAAAACAAACTTGAGACAGAGCAGAGCAGTACTGAACGCAAGCTTGAGGACTGCAAGTTGCTCCTTTTATTTAAGCTAACTCACGTATTTTGAATTTTAACAGGCAATCGGACTTGATGGTTAAGATGGCATAGAGGCTCAACTTGCCCTCAAGATACACGCGCCAGTTCGAGAACGTTCTTAACCGTGTGCCTGCTGACATGTGGCCCATGCACAATTTTCATAATTTCGGACAAAAATGCCCACCAAACTCATCATTAATGTGACCAGGCTAAATGAATTTCGTACTGATTTGACAGCTCTCGTTTTTTTGTACTTTAATCACAAGCACGTATTGGCTCTGCAATAGCATTCATGCAGCTGACAATGTTTTGAATCCAGTTTGCTACTGCTGTTAACTTCCTAATGTCGTCCGTAATTTTAGATCATCCCCAAACTACTCGTAACTAAGTAATTTCAGTTTCACAAATTCAAGTCTTTTATTTCCGAATGCGCAACACGCGTACACTCGTAATCATATCTTTAAGAAGGCTCGGGCGAGACTGATTCACTTACGCGCCAAAGGAAACGGCGGGCGAAAGCAGCAGCCTTCTGGTACATTGGGGCTTCCCCGTCTGCGACGCTAACTGGTTGGATCAATGATGCGTATGAGTAGATTCGCTCTTTTCGGGACAGGATCGATATCTGTGCTCTTAGAGGGCGGGAAGTAACTGTTGTCAACGGCAAGTACCAAGAGTGGAAGGAACACGTTTGTTTCCAAACAATACGCACAGCGCATAACGTCGACATTTGCACTGTTGCGCAGATAATTTCAGTGTAATACAGATGCGAAGATAAATGATAGTAAAAAATCATACGAAATGCAATTAAGCTGGAACGAGCCACAAGAACCCATGGGTCCCCTACATCAAAATATTCAGAAAAAGTTCCTGAATATCCTCCGAAATTTATTCGGTTGATGTCAGGTTAACCCTATATATGTAGTCATAAACAGTTTGAGAGTTATTATTATCCTGATGAATTTCGCCGGAAGTTTCACCATTCACTTACAAAATTTCCCACATTGTAGATCTCGCTACTACTGCTAAACATTGCCAGAGGTGTAACTATGCAAAGTTTGGGTATGTACACGTTGTTAAATTCGAACTTCAATGAGAGTGATTAGTGTGCAGTAGCGAAGAAGCAATATCAATGCGTTTAAATTCTGAAATGCTAGGAAAATAAGTGCGCCAATAAAGTCATGGTATTAAATGTATTTAAGACTCTGGGTGCGTGGGAGATGGAGATACATGGTTCTACTCTGTGAGATGTAAGGAAGAAATACAGTCCTGTAGAAGTCAGCAGCTGGTGGTTTGGCGGTTAGCTTTGCAGGCTCTAGCTGACGGGGTCGCGGGTTCGATTTCCGGTAGGGTTGGGCATTTAATTCACTCAGGACTCGGTGTGGTGTGTCTTCATCATTCATCTTATCCTCACTAAATGTGCAAGTTGCTGAAGTTGCGTCTAATAGAACGACTTGCACCTTCCAGCTGAATAACTCTAGATGAAGTATCCCGGCTAACAAAGCCACACGAACACTTCATTTACCCTCTACAAACGAAATTATCAAGAAGTTGTAGGAACGAAGTAAAAATACCTGAGAGTAGAATTCTAATAATTGGAGAAAAAATAGTTGTAGCCAATTTTAATGCCTGAACTGGGACAAAAGGACGCAGTTTCTGGGAAGATGAACGAAGAGGGTTTAGTATATGACATGTAGGGGAAAAGCGATCATGTGCAAATCAGATCCTCCAAGCATAAGGAGTAGATGGATTCCAGCTAGAGTTCGAAATCAACAGAGCGTTCACATGCAATCAGTCATATCGAAAGACCTTCGACAGTCAGGATTTTCTCCTAAACTAGATGAATATTCAATGTGATGTCCATTGCGCACGCAGTTGCTGTTTATCATTCTGACTTCTTGCAGAGCTACCTGCAATTTCCATCGCCTGTATAAATGGACAAGTTAAAAATATTTCCCAAGTTACTAGATTTTAATATACAGTTACAAGAGATTTTCTTCGACTTAATTTGCATTTTTCTGTAAAAAATATCAGTCCTTCTACACCAACTTTAATTATGGATAAAAAAGTAGTTTGAAGAGTAACTATCAACAAACGGTTACTTGTAATAATTGTGTTAAGGTACCTTATTTTAACACAGTAAATTTTCGTTCACTATTTTTCAGTTCAGAGTGACAGTTGAGTCATAAATTTTAATTTCTGTACAGGAATAAAAAGTATCTAGCGACATGGTTCAAGCTACAACCTCGTTTGAACCATGAAGAAACACACGTTACGGTAAAAGTGCCAGAACTCATAGTTTCGTGGATTTGTCGATGAATTTAGCGTGTACAAATCAAAGTTGTACGCCGCATCGATAAACACTGCGCACAAGTGCTTACATAACAATACTTTTTCAAGTACAAATGCATATTCGTTGGTCAGCTCTAAATTCAACTATTACAAATATAGGTTGAAGCTTATAATAACGATGCCCAGGTCCGGTTATACGTTTCCCATTGCGTGTGTAATTTCACTAAAATCGAACTAAAATATTACCTGATTGCTAGCAGAACAGGTAACACTCATCGTGAAAAGGCTGAATCTCTCATTTTGTTGACTTTCTGAAACGGAATATTTACAAAGCATTTAAAGCATTTAAATAATAAAGCGCCCCTGTCGTCTCCCACAAGGTTCCATTTACCCCATGAAACCGGGACTGCTTTTGTAAACAGTGAGCTCCAAACAAATTCATCCTATCAGATTACCGGCCAAATTAACTCACTTTCAGTTGCCCAGAAAACCAAAGCGCCACAACGCACATATTGTTTTACATGGAATATCCTTGAACAAACTGGAAATAGTATTTTCAACAATAGCGCAAATGGATCCCCAAATATGAGGAGAAATTTCTAAAAAAATAAGGAAGCACGAGATTTTAAGTTCCCGTCCATGACGAGGTGAATAGAGAAGGAGCAGGGGCACAAGCCCGGACTGCGGAAGGACAGGGAAGGCATTGTACCGTGCCCTTTTGAAAGGGAACCATGCCTACATTTGCCTGAAGCTTATGCAGGCAAATTATAGGAAAACTTTAATGCGCATGACAGTAAGGGTAATTAAGGTTCTGCAGACTCGAGTTCATTGGCGCAAATATCCATTGATGTGGCATAACATAAAGACCACCTGATAAATAGCTTTTTTGTCCGTCTCTTGAACGAAATACATCACTGATTCTGCGTGTCGGAGATCCGACAGGTTAGTAGGTATGTGGAGGTAGGTGTCGTTAAAATTTAACATTTAATGCCTACGCACGTTGTTGTTGTTGTTGTTGTGGTCTTCAGTCCTGGGACTGGTTTGGTGCAGCTCTCCATGCTACTCTATCCTGTGCAAGCTTCTTCATCTCCCAGTACCTACTGCAACCTACATCCTTCTGAATCTGCTTAGTGTATTCATCTCTTGGACTCCCTCTACGATATTTACCCTCCATGCTGCCCTCCAATTTTGTGATCCCTTGATGCCTCAAAACATGCCCTACCACTCGATCCCTTCTTCTAGTCAGGTTGTGCCACAAACTCCTCTTCTCCCCAATCCTATTCAATACCTCCTCATTAATTACGTGATCTACCCACCTTATCTTCAGCATTCTTCTGTAGCACCACATTTCGAAAGCTTCTATTCTCTTCTTGTCCAAACTAGTTATCGTCCATGTTTCACTTCCATACATGGCTACACTCCATACAAATGCTTTCAGAAACGACTTCCTGACACTTAAATCTATACTCGATGTTAACAAATTTCTCTTCTTAAGAAACGATTTCCTTGCCATTGCCAGTCTACATTTTATATCCTCTCTACTTCGACCATCATCAGTTATTTTACTCCCTAAATAGCAAAACTCCTTTACTACTTTAAGTGTCTCATTTCCTAATCTAATTCCCTCAGCATCACCCGATTTAATTTGACTACATTCCATTATCCTCGTTTTGCTTTTGTTGATGTTCATCTTATATCCTCCTTTCAAGACACTGTCCATTCCGTTCAACTGCTCTTCCAAGTCCTTTGCTGTCTCTGACAGAATTACAATGTCATCGGCGAACCTCAAAGTTTTTACTTCTTCTCCATGAATTTTAATACCTACTCCGAATTTTTCTTTTGTTTCCTTTACTGCTTGCTTAATATACAGATTGAATAACATCGGGGAGAGGTTACAACCCTGTCTTACTCCTTTCCCAACCACTGGATCCATTTCATGCCCCTCGACTCTTATAACTGCCATCTAATTTCTGTACAAATTGTAAATAGCCTTTCGCTCCCTGTATTTTATACCTGCCACCTTCAGAATTTGAAAGAGAGTATTCCAGTTAACATTGTCAAAAGCTTTCTCTAAGTCTACAAATGCTAGAAATGTAGATTTGCCTTTTCTTAATCTTTCTTCTAAGATAAGTCGTAAGGTTACTATTGCCTCACGTGTTCCAACATTTCTACAGAATCCAAACTGATCTTCCCCGAGGTCCGCTTCTACCAGTTTTTCCATTCGTCTGTAAAGAATTCGCGTTAGTATTTTGCAGCTGTGACTTATTAAACTGATAGTTCGGTAATTTTCACATCTGTCAACACCTGCTTTCTTTGGGATTGGAATTATTATATTCTTCTTGAAGTCTGAGGGTATTTTGCCTGTCTCATACATCTTGCTCACCAGATGGTAGAGTTTTGTCAGGACTGGCTTTCCCAAGGCCATCAGTAGTTCTAATGGAATGTTGTCTACTCCCGGGGCTTTGTTTCGACTCAGGTCTTTCAGTGCTCTGTCAAACTCTTCACGCGGTATCTTATCTCCCATTTCGTCTTCATCTACATCCTCTTCCATTTCCATAGTATTGTCCTCAAGTACATCGCCCTAGTACAAACCCTCTATATACTCCTTCCACCATTCTGCCTTTCCTTCTTTGCTTAGAACTGGGTTGCCATCTGAGCTCTTGATATTCATACAAGTGGTTCTCTTCTCTCCAAAGGTCTCTTTAATTTTCCTGTAGGCAGTATCTATCTTACCCCTAGTGAGACAAGCCTCTACATCCTTACATTTGTCCTCCAGCCATCCCTGCTTAGCCATTTTGCACTTCCTGTCGATCTCATTTTTGAGACGTTTGTATTCCTTTTTGCCTGCTTCATTTACTGCATTTTTATATTTTCTCCTTTCATCAATTAAATTCAATATTTCTTCTGTTACCCAAGGATTTCTACTAGCCCTCGCCTTTTTACCTATTTGATCCTCTGCTGCCTTTACTACTTCATCCCTCAAAGCTACCCATTCTTCTTCTACTGTATTTCTTTCCCCCATTCCTGTCAATTGTTCCCTTATGCTCTCCCTGAAACTCTCTACAACCTCTGGTTCTTTCAGTTTATCCAGGTCCCATCTCCTTAGATTCCCACCTTTTTGCAGTTTCTTCAGTTTCAATCTGCAGTTCATAACCAATAGATTGTAGTCAGAATCCACATCTGCCCCTGGAAATGTCTTACAGTTTAAAACCTGGTTCCTAAATCTCTGTGTTACCATTATATAATCTATCTGATACCTTTTAGTATCGCCAGGATTCTTCCAGATATACAACCTTCTTTTATGATTCTTGAACCAAGTGTTAGCTATGATTAAGTTATGCTCTGTGCAAAATTCTACAAGGCGGCTTCCTCTTTCATTTCTTCCCCTCAATCCATATTCACCTAATATGTTTCCTTCTCTCCCTTTTCCTACTGACGAATTCCAGTCACCCATGACTATTAAATTTTCGTCTCCCTTCACCACCTGAATAATTTCTTTTATCTTGTCATACATTTCATCTATTTCTTCATCATAAGCAGAGCTAGTTGGCATATAAACCTGTACTGCTGTAGTAGGAATGGGCTTTGTGTCTATCTTGGCCACAATAATGCGTTCACTATGCTGTTTGTAGTAACTAACCAGCACTCCTATTTTTTTATTCATTATTAAACCTACTCCTGCATTACCCCTATTTGATTTTGTGTTTATAACCCTGTAATCACCTGACCAAAAGTCTTGTTCCTCCTGCCACCGAACTTCACTAATTCCCACTATATCTAACTTATCCATTTCCCTTTTTAAATTTTCTAACCTACCTGCCCGATTAAGGGATCTGACATTCCACGCTCCGATCCGTAGAACGCCAGTTTTCATTCTCCAGATAACGACGTCCTGTTGAGTAGTCCCCGCCCGGAGATCCGAATGGGGGACTATTTTACCTCCGGAATATTTTACCCAAGAGGGCTCCATCATCAATTAATCATACAGTAAAGCTGCATGAGCTCGGGAAAAATTACGGCTGTAGTTTCCCCTCGCTTTCAGCCGTTCCCAGTACCAGCACAGCAAGGCCGTTTTGGTTAATGTTACAAGGCCAGATCAGTCAATCATCCAAACTGTTACCCCTGCAACTACTGAAAAGGCTGCTGCCACTCTTCAGGAACCACATGTTTGTCTGGCCTCTCAACAGATACCCCTCAGTTGTGGTTGCACCTACGGTACGGCCATCTGTATCGGCCTCCCCACCAACGGCAAGGTCCATGGTTCATGGGGGGAGGGTCTACGCACATGTCACGTAAATAACGGGCCGACGATTGCCATCCCGACTGGTTCCATAGAATTTACATAAGGCGAATTTGGTCGCCGAGACATCAACGTGAGTTCACTATAACGCGCCCCAAACTACTGTAACACGGTTCTGGCTCCGAAATACGGATAACTGTAGCGCTGAAAGAGGACGTCGCCGTCGGGGAAGACATCAAGCGTGAAGGGTGTTTCGCAGGTGTCAGCGCGTCTTCGATTACTGTTACAGGTCCCACGCAAGCGCAAGGGAATGGCTTCCATACCATAACACTGCTCCCACCAGCCTGTGTCCTGCACGTTTCGAGCAGCCATTCACCTCGATGACGACGATTGACCTAGTATAGGAAAACTGTGGTTCACCCGAAGAACCAACACGTTTCCAATGGTCCCGTGCCCACTGCAATCGTAACTGACGATATCTATGGGTCAACATGTGAACACTTAAGAGTCGTCTGCTGCGGAGCTCCATGTTCAACAATGTGCGATGAACGGTGTGCTCCAAAACACTTGGGCGTGCACCAGCATTGCGTTTGAGCCGTGTACGGCTCGCGTTCATGCCGTTGATTCTTTGGCATTTTTACAACGCGTGGCGTCTGGTTTCATCCTTACTAACTGGCGTAACCAAGTTGCTGGCTTGCCTCCTTGAGTGGCAGCAGCAGCGCTTATCCATACTAGTACTGTCGTGTTACCGCTAGTATTTGTGGGTGGTGGCGTGTGAGCTAGTGAGTCGGTGGGGACCGAGCAGACGCCAGGCCAGGCCGGGGCTGCTGGCAGTGTGCACGCGCTGTCGGATACTGAGGCGCTGGCTGCGAGAGCGACAAGTTCGTTTCCCACCGAACCTGGACCCTGAAGTTGAGTGATCAGTTAATCTGTTATGAAACCTCAACTATTGTGACATCTCTTCGTTCATTTGCGGGTTGTTCCCCCTTGGCTGTTCGGGCTAGCAGCATCATATGATGTGTTGGAGTCGGCGAAATCTTGCAGCCATCTTCCTATGTTGTGATTAATTATTAAATTAACTGTTACTTATCAGTGAAGTGCACCTGCGGTATTTTCTGCCCTGTGGCCGTTAACGCTCCAGTTGCCTGCAGCTGTAGGCTATGTGCCTTTCCGTCGTCGTGTTGTTGGTGTCCAGTATGGCGTGTAATTCGACAGCCTTTTAAGTTGTTTGGTTCATGTTTGCTTAGAGTCGTTATTGTTTCACTGGCTGTTTTTAGACGCCAATTTCTTGGCGTTTAGTGCTGTTCGTATTCTCGTCCTCAGCCGATATTCTCCGTCCTTGTACCATTGGTCAGACGGAAGGGAATTGGTTAAATTGTTGGTCGGTGCTTGGGCCGTCCATAGTTTGGGTTGCCATCCGATTACCTAACTTCAACTCTTGGCTGCCTCTCACACCTTACCTTACATTTGAGCTACCTTCCATGCCTACCCTTGGAACACTTCTGGGTACCACTTGTTCTGTTTGTTTTAAAATGTGATTTTCATTTTATTTGATGTATTGTGCGAGGACTTTGGCTGTGTATTAATTCAGTTTTCTTTACAATGTACATGAAGGCCGTCAGCCGTGTTAAATTAAAATTTTGAGCATTGATTGTTTCAGAAAAAATAAATTTTTCTTAGAAATTGTTTGTAATCCAGGGCTTAAGCCGTTAGTTGTTCCATGTGTTATGTGTGGTCTTCAGCCGAGAATTTGCGTGAATTCCTTAATAAGGCCTTCAGCCGTGTGCATTCTCCAAAGAAAAAATTTTATAAGAAGCTAGGCGTTTATTCTAAATTATTTATCTGACTTCTTGTTCAGGCCTTCAGCTGTTGTTTCAAATTCGTTTGTGGCCTTCAGCCGTGCAATAAGTTAGTAAGGCTTTGGCCGTTCCGTTGTAAGTTTAAAAAGAAATTTTCTTGCTTAGAAAAAATAGTTTATTAATGTGCCTTAACTATAGATGTCCTTCAGGCGTGTAGTGTAGACCTTCAGCCGTTAATTGTTTTCATTGCATGATTTTTTTAAAATTTTTACCTTCTATTTTAATTGCTTTGATTTCTAAGTCAGGTCTTCAGTCGTTCTTGTGTTTGCTGTGTGGTTTTGGGCCTTCAGCCCAGAAAGCATCTCAAGTTTTCTTTAACAAGGCCTTCAGCCGTTTTGTTTAATAGTGATCTTTAAAGAAAATGTGGAAATAAGAGGTTCTTAGAAAAATAAAGTTGTGTGTTTGACTGTGCAACTCACAGTAGCTGTTTACGGCCCCATCCCCAACCTAAACCTTATCCAGTGCGCTCCCTGACTACCTACCAACCAGGTCTCAGTGTTTTTTCGGCAGAGATATCGCAGATCACTATCTGTCCTAATTTAACCCATCGTTCTGTGAAGAGTCGATTACGTTCAACCATTTAGCATCTAGTGGTAGTTTCACTGTCCTTCTACGTCTTTTTGTAGATGCTCACGATAGTAGCACTTTAACATTTGACGAACTTTGGCGTTTTCCAGATACTCTTTCACAGGCTCTGCGTAATAGTATCTGCCTTTTATTAAAATCTCCGCTAGGGTGATCTCCCGTCCGTGTCTGCTCCGCTTACATACTTTCGTTAACGTGTCTCGTGCCGACAACGCCACCAGGCGGCATCCAGCCTCACCGTGGGGGCCTTGGACATGAAGTTTTGGCTCATCTGTGTAGTGTTAGCGGAAAGAAGTAAAATGTCTGAGACAACGTCCTGTAGCCTCGACGGTGTACACATTTGCCACCTATAGCAGAAACCTGTGAAATACAGAACCTTGTGAAGCTTTAATAAACAAAGTAAGGTGTCCACGCTTAGATATCGAAATTAGGGTATTTGGTGAAAGAAGAAAGGTCTGATGCCAGAGTAATGAAATACAAACGATACAATAAAATGGCTAAGATTACACAACTACAGTGGTTTTACAAAACTTGAGGACGAAAGTAGCTTTTCCATGGTGTCTCTTTGTCAAGTAAGCCTTTATGGAACCTAGGCCATACATAGAAAGGTGTAGCCTATATTACAGTTCAGTACAGTGCAATACAGGAGCTAACCAAAACAAATACGCGATGAGACGAACAGAAACGACAGTTTTCTTCAAAGACAATGATAACACCGAAGTCCCCGCAATTTACGATGGTCCCTTTCATATTAAAAAAGGCGGAACCTGGATCATCAAATCGAACATGCTGGACCACGTTCCGTGTTCGCCCCTCTCGCCTTATGGGTGTACGTAATTCACCCAGGAAAGCTGTCGAACGAGATCATCTTGGCGGTCAAGGTGTCATGGTGGACGGGGGATTAATGTTGTATGAGCGTACATGGAATACAATACACTCAACGATCAACGTTTGTGTGACACTGTATTCCTTCCCCACGTGCTTCTTTCTAGGGTTGCAATCGGCCCTGACTTCACCTTTATGGATAACAATGGGCAACCGCATTGAAGAGCAGGCGGAGGAGCTTTTGGAACAAAAGTATAGTTGGTGAATGGTCTGCTCTTCCGCATTCCCCGACTTAAAAGCCATCGAGCAAGTGTGGAATACTGTGGGGGGACGTGTTGCAGCACGCTCACGTACCCGACTATCATCCAACAGTTGTCAATCACGCTGCTGGAGGAATGGGGCGCCAAACCACAGGAACACCTTACCAACTTTGTGGCCATCATGGGAACATGCTGCACAGCATGCACTGCTGTCAGTTCAGTGCATTTATTGTCTCTGAAAAAAAGTGTCAGCTCTGTTCGTATGATTGGTATTTCACTCAGTTACATTCTGTACCATACTGTAGTACTTCTTCCTGCTTTTGGTCCAAGTTTTATTGAGCTATTTTACTTGGCCGTGATACTTTCCTACTTAAGTTTTGCACACAAGTGTACTAGAATGAATTTTCACCGTTCGGGACAGCGTGCGCTAATCTGAAACTTCCTGGCATTTTAACAGTGTATGCCAGTCCGGAACTCTGCACTGAGATCTTTGTCCCTTGCGACCAAGTGCTCATCTGACGACTGAGCTCTTCTGGTCCCGACTTACGACCCGCTCTCACAGAGCTGAATCTACCAGTATCTCTCTCCTGGGTTCTTTCTTGTATCTTTATTAATGTGTTGTAAATTCAGTGCCAATATGGCATGATTAGTAATCAAGATTTAAAGTGAAGAAACCTCCAAGAAGATATATATGAGAATAACGCCGGCCGCGTTAATAACAGCACTGAGGTTGTGTGGAAGCAGCCTATGTAAAGAAGCTATTTTGATCTGAGGATCAAAACTCTGTTCCAAATCACCTTCACAGTCTTATTCTTTATACGACCATAAAGACGTTTCTTCAAAAATTCTTCATCGTATCTCTGAAAATTAGTTCTTTCGTTACTGAATTAGATTTTGGTAGGCTTCGGTTGTGTATATAATGGTGCTCTGTCTTTGGTATCAACTGTCTTTGCAAATGTGTCTTGTTCCTTTGCACATGACCGCTTGGTAGTTTAAGCGTATAATATACTCTACAACTTAGAGTTTACAACAAAGGGAAATTATTAAAATCCATGGCTCTACAAAATAGGTAATCCTTCATAGTCAGTTAGAAAAAGAGGAATGCTGAGAGGAAACAGGATTTGGAGAGGCAAACTAGACAAAACATCGAAGCTACTAAAAGAACCATAATTGGAGATTTTTCTGGGTTTTCGGCAAATGGGCTTTCTTACGATGTATGGAACATTCTCATGTGTGGCAGTGAAGACCAAAAATTTTGAGTGGTAGCTCAGCACTTCATTTTACAGGTTTTATCAAAGTATTTTCATAATAAATTAGTTTGTGAGTGATGTTAAGGTACTCACAAAATCGCCCACCGCCAATGGCTGATTTTAGTGTCTGATGCTACCCTTGGTTCCCTCGTTGTGCACTATAGAGGTTATTTTGTGTCAGCTTTGTGGTTTGGTTGGCATGCCGTCCTTGCCGTCATCAGGATATCTTCTGTCTCTTTGGGCATCAATGTGTTTTTCAAGCGAAAAAATTTGAAATTTTTCTGTAATAGGATGAAGTCTTCTTTGATTGTCAGCCGACTAAAGGCGTCTTTCTGCGGCAACGTTTCAACAAGTTCCCTACCAGTCGTCTTCAGGTGAAGTGTTCTATAACATTCTCGAACTTTTACGAATATTCTCGAGTGTGGACGAATTTTTTTGAGTATTTTAGAATAGTCTCGAATATTCTAGACCACAACTTGGAAACGGCACATATCGTATCGATGCGCTCACTGAAAAAACCGTCTTAAACGTTCAGGAGTAGAACGAGTGTTTCTATAATGCTAACAAGCTTTTATGAATACTCGTTGATGTCAACGAATCTTGTTGAATGTTCTTCCAAAATCGCATTGGTTCGCACTCCGCCAGGATCGTCTTAACCGACGAGTTGAGCAACGTAGTAAGGACAGAGGAACAACTCGTCCAAAAAGCCTATTGTATCTTGTATGTTGTCAAGCCCACTTACAGATTTCTGGCCTATCCTGGACTTCTAAACTGTGTGTTAATATCAAAACCCAGAATCCACACGCGTCTGTAAATTCGCTCATATGGGACCAGTGCCCTAAAATAACATTTTCATCTGCTACAGTTGTCAGAATTGCCACTTGTAATGCAGCTCTTGTATTTAATGATGGGAACGTAGGGAGCATGAAAGTATTAGAGAGAATAAGCTTTAAGATAGGAAATTTCAATCAAGAAATCTTGAGAAAAATAGATCTACAGCGTTTCTCTACAGCTGAAAAGTCAGTTGAAGACATGTTAAAGGAAAGAAGACAGAAAACAAGAAACCAGAAGAGAAGTCTTGAAGGGAAAGAGACTCCAAGTACCAGTATGGGTCCTTCTGAAGAGTTGGCATAAGAGAAAATGTTAGGTTCCACTTTAAATTGCATA
Organism: Schistocerca americana; assembly: GCF_021461395.2. Lineage (NCBI taxonomy): Eukaryota > Metazoa > Arthropoda > Insecta > Orthoptera > Acrididae > Schistocerca > Schistocerca americana. The sequence continues at coordinate 1,019,562,399 of NC_060119.1, forward strand.
TCCTGAAAATTAGATTTGATAAAGTTTATGTAGCTTTTCCTCAGAATATATTGAGGCTAAAATTATGATATTTTGTACACTTTTTTTTTCTATAAATCCAACAGATTTTGTCTCAAGAGGAAATTTGGAAATTCTGAATGTAAGTTGAGCTATGGAGAAAAATTCTTGAAATTTTTCATGAATTTTTATTTATGCTTCCGAAATTATATTTGAAAAATTATTAAAGGTCTCCTATTTGATGTATTAAAAAAATTCATAAGAGAAGCTTACTAAATGCAAAGATATTAGACAGAAAATGTTGCAGAAATCTCTTGAATAGTTTCTGAGACAAGAGCACATATATTTATTTTTAGAAAATAAAACTTTTAAATTCCATAAAAGTAAGTACGTATGTATAATCCAAGGAACTTAACAGTAATTGTGTTAATTTATGTAAATCATGGCTCAAAATTTCATTGTCGTCTATTCAGAATCGTGGATTTGGTGCATCTTTCAAATTGTTTGTGTTTTTCCGTGAACGTCCTCCTTAAAGAATTTGAAAGAATACTGTGTCTCACACGGAGAACAATAAGTGGCGCACGCGAAAAGAAAAGTGTAACGGACCCTTTTCAGATTGTATACCAAAAAATTAAAGGTCAGCATCAACAGAAGTTGGCGATAAGGTTATTATAATAATTTTCAGTTATTAAAACACTGCCTGATATACTGCCAGTGTGTTGAAATCTCTTTGACAAAATATCTTCATACTCACCATGTGAGGTAAACCTTCCGGGATGTAAGGTCGTGGTCCATGAAACTCTTCAGCTCCTAACGTTTCGTCCAGAGCTGCGCTGGACATCTTCAGAGGGGTGTTTCTCCTCCGGTGAGTCTTGCCGACTGACGGGTCGGACGTCTGAGAGCGACTTATATATCGTAGAACGTGGGCGTGACCAGAGTTACACGTGATATGCAGAGATAATCTTTGTCAGAGATAAAACTTAACTATCGACCGTAATCTCGTCACGGATAAAACTGTCTAGCAATTCTGTAGTGCTACTGTCCAAATATCATTAAGTTTAATGGTCTCTTCTTTCCGATTAAAATTATCCCTATATTTATATATTTCAATTGCTTCTCTGCAAAGCCGTGGGTAATAGTTCGTCGTCGTAGATAAAATTTTTGTTTCGGAAAACTTCACTTGATGATTTCCTGGCTGAAAAGCGTGTTCTGCTACAGCCGATTTATCTGTTTTTCCTAATCGGCAAAGACTTCTGTGTTCTTTTAACCGTGTAGTTACGCTTCTTTTTGTTGTTCCAACATAAACTTTACCACATGTACACGGAATTTTATATACGCCACTGGCTGATAGAGGAGCGCGGTTATCTTTTAAAACAGGAAAAACAGATAAATCGGCTGTAGCAGAACACGCTTTTCATCCAGGAAATCATCAAGTGAAGTTTTCCGAAACAAAAATTTTATCTACGACGACGAAGTATTACCCACGGCTTTGTAGAGAAGCAATTGAAATATATAAACGTAGGGATAATTTTAATCGAAACGAAGAGACCATGAAACTTAGTGATATTTCGACAGTAGCACTACAGAATTGCTAGACAGTTTTATCCGTGACGAGATTACGATCGATTGTTAAGTTTTATCTCTGACAAAGATTATCTATGCATATCACGTGTAACTCTGGTCACGCCCACTTTCTACGATATATAAGTTGCTCTCAGACGTCCGACCCGTCAGTCGGCAAGACTCACCGGAGGAGAAACACCCCTCTGAAAATGTCCAGCGCAGCTCTGGACGAAACGTTAGGAGCTGAAGAGTTTCACGGACCACGACCATACATCCCGGAAGGTTTACCAGAAGATATGTCATCCGGTCGTGAAAGCTTTCATACTATGATCACCATGTGAGACCAAAGAAATTTCCTCTGATAGTGCGTGTGGCGTACACGTTCCATAAACATAATATGGCAGGTGTAGGTAGTCCGGACTCCATTAAATTCAAAGTTTTCCCCTCTCAGTTCTCGCGGCTCTTTCTTTCTGAACTCCAACAATGCGACTGTCTCTGGCATCGCGCAGACCCGGAGCGCGTGCGCCTGTTGGGTGGGCAGCCCGCAGCGCTATCTGCTCCCCGAGTGTCCGGCAGTGGCGGGCAGCCCAGCCAGTGTAGCCAGCCGGCCGCCGTAGCCTCCATTAATCCTTTTATCTCAGCCGGCGCACGGCGGGCATTCTCTACAAACCGCTTATCGCACGCAAAGCACTCCATTTTACTTCGAGGGCGCCGAGGGAAGGATTTGCTTTTCACATTCCGTTACACGTCACGTACAATGAGACTCCTCGCTTTCGAAAGCAACAGCGAGCTCGTAACGAACAAGAGGTTAATGAGAAGTCTTCAAAATTACGTAGTACAACAGTTCTGTAGCTGTGAGATGCATGTAGAGTGCTAAAAATGTATTACAGTTTCACGGTAATCTCTCTTTACAAAACCGACAATTCACGCAAAAAATGCGATAAATTATGGGTTGTTGTTTCCTTCTGTAAGGAATTCTGCGAGGGAGATAATACACTGTACATTCAAAACCGCGAAAAAATTAGGATGCTCAGCTTTTGTGTTTTCCGCTGTATACAGAAGCAGGAATCCCGTTTCGTGAAGAGATAATAACAGAAATTTTCTGTGTAACTGGACAAGCATCCTGCAACCCTAAGCAGACCGTACAAAATGTCAATCAATGACAGGGAAATGACGGAGCTATCTAATTTCTGTGACGTTGGTAGCTACATTGCGCCAACTTTCTCATATAGTTCCTGGAATTTCTTGTGGTTTAAGATCGTGTGTTTTAGCAGACCAGTCGATGTTCCATTGGATGACCGAGTGTTAGTGAAACCTGTGAATTTGGATAATGTCACCTTGAATGAATGCGTGCCCACAGTATACTCATCATTAATATTTGCGAGGCATGGCAATACTTTGTCACTGAGACAGTTCAAATGAATTTCCTGATTCATGTTCATGATAACTCAAATGAGTGGATCCAAGTGATGCTACAAAAAACACCTGAAGAGGATCACAAAACCATCACCCACCCTACGTTAGCATTGAAACTGATCTTCGTTCTCTGTCAGTCATTTCAAGACCATTGATCACATTAAGTGTTACTTGGCGCGAGTGTTACAGGAAACGCTGTACACACGTTAGAAGGTCAACGTCGATGCACCAACAATTCCTGCAGCTGCATTAATGATGTGATGAACGGCAGATCCAGACACGATAACTCCTCCAAAATGAATTTTCACTCTGTAGTGGAGTATGCGCTGATACTGAACTTCCTGGCAGCTTAAAACTGTGTGCTGGATCGAGGCTCGATCCAGGGACCTTTGCCTCTTGGAGGCAAATGCTCTAGCACGACTCATGACAGATGAGTTACTGACGGAAGTAAAACTGTGAAGACGGGCACTGAGTCGGGCTAGGGAAGCTTTCGTAGAGTACTCGCCCCCAAGAAGCAAAGCTCCTGGGTTCGAGTCCTGGTCTGGAATACAGTTTTCATCTGCGAGGATTTTTCATGAAAGCTCCTTTCTGATACTCTCTCTCGTCTCCACTTATAATCTTCTTTGGGATTCTATATAAGTCTGGTACAAGTTGGACACCGTCTACAGTGCTCCATAGCGAACAGTTTGTTTTTTTAAGATGGAACCAATATTTTGTCCGGAGGGCTTTTATCGAAATGCTACAACTTAAAACTGCAGCGCACCATTTGTATGGAAAGTTAGATCTTCGTACATACTGTTAAGAAGCCTTACAGTACTTTTTCTTTACTTACAGTAACAGCCCAATGCTGGAAAATTAACTTTTTGTCGCATTATGGGTGGCCTACCTATTGAAATAATCTCTTAAAAAGGACAGATGACTGATATCAAACTTCTCGTCGAAATAGGCACCAGTTCTTAACGTTCCATGCCTGATACCTATGTTATATGTGTAGCTGTTTCGACTGCTGCTACCATTAAGGCTATATTAAGGACCATCGTGTGATCCTTCCAAATTTACATTTTGTCCTTTTATAATAGAAAAAATATCACGCTAACTATCAGTCTTCGTAGCGGTAGTCTCTCAGACATGGTTGCTTTTTAGATACTTTTAATTAGTGTGTATACCAGTCACGTTGAAAAAAACGAGAGTGTTCTGGGGACTGTAGTTTTTTCTAGGTTGCCCACGAATCACATAACATCAAGCACGATACATACGTAACACGAAAACTGAATCACTCATCCTTCGAATGGCAAATGCGACATAATTCAGAGACGAACTGTGATTGGAACAACCGAAAATGGTTAAAAAGTGGCTATTATTGATATTCTAGTTCTCAATAAAGTTACTTTAATATGTCAACCTTAGTTAGTGGAGACTTATATTTTCAATGAATTGGCTATATTTAAAATGCGCTAATCAGGTACTTAATTCTGGAACTGCTGATCGTATAGTGTATTTTGTCGTTGTTTACCATGGCTGACGAATGTCGCAAACTGACCGTAATTCTCCCCGGTTTCTTACCATGAACAAAATGATTAATGTCTTATGTTGTTTTTACACATTTTAGATGGTACACATCCACAGTTTCTACTGTCTAGCCTTTGTATCGGTGAAATTTCTGTGAAGCCACTAGCCACTCGCTTACTGCAAGAACGTGTGAGTCACCTGCTGTGGCATGTGTTCCAAAGAACGAGAGAGAGAATTTTCCGCGCGCGAGCAGCGTTCTTTAAAGGAGATAATTCAAACTTAACGGTCGAGAAAACACGAATGATACCGCCATACCTTTTAAAGTGCTATTTTTGGGAGACGGGTGTTCCGGGAAATTATTCGGAGCCGGAGTGTCAATAAAAGCGAGGTCACGAGCGGGTTTACAGCCCCTCCGGGGCGTTTTCTGGCGGGAGCCTTCCGCGCGTCCATCCTTCCGCGCAAAGCCGTAAAGTGAGAAAGTGAGGCGGGCGATGAACATCGGGCACTCGGCACGTACAGTCCGCTGAACGCTGAGTCATTCAGACAGTGCCATCTCGGGCCTCCGGGCCAAGGAAATGCCGCTCGCCCCCATAAGTTATTGCGTTGGTTTGGTTCATCGAGTAATACTGTCATCCATTCAATGGGTGTCGTTGAAGGTTTTTCAACGTGTGTTTTGAGTAATCACCTGGATGTAAAGTACTTTTATGATTATTTTACATTTTGGCTTATCTATTTTATACACATAATAAATGACTTAACAGCAAGTCATTTTCTCTACCACGTGCCGGGTTCTGTGCTTAGTATCATGTCCGGAACTGACGTCGGGTTTCTTGCCGGGTACCGTCTTCTACATTTTGACTGTCATCAGGACCACCTGAGGATGGAAAAATATTAGCTTTCAAAACTTCAATAAATCACAAGGTCACTTCTTAGCAGAATATCCGTAAAAAGCAACATATCCCGGAGAAAACCTGAATAGTTTTGTTCATCCCATGTTTGGAGTTCACAGTCATGTAGAATTTATTGAAGAACATCATGTTCACCGTTGACTGTAGAGATTTCAACAGTCAATGGTGAATATGACGTCCTTTAAAACGTTTTGTTCAGTGTTGTTTGTTGTGATGTTACCATGTCTGAGTTACCATGCGAAATTCTTGATACAGGAGAGCGTTCTAAGGAGAAGAGAGCCACAGACCTCTCAATATGCAACAAATAACCCTGCAGTAAATTTGCCATCGAAGCTAATGGCCGATACAAGGGCACGTAAATGCGGCAACGGACTCACGTTCGTGGCAACACATTATCTCTGTCTCGACGTATTTTACCATTAGCAGTTAATATCGCGCGTTACTAGGTGGACGCTCTCTGCGACTAAAAATGCTTCTACATCTACATCTACATCTACATGGATACTCTGCAAATCACATTTAAGTGCCTGGCGGAGGGTTCATCGAACCACCATCACAATTGTCTATTATTCCAATCTCGCATAGCGCGCGGAAAGAATGAACACCTATACCTTTCCGTACGAGCTCTGATTTCCCTTATTTTATCGTGGTAATCGTTCTGCCCTATGTAACTCGGTGTCAACAAAATATTTTCGCATTCGGACGAGAAAGTTCGCGATTGGAATTTCGTGAGAAGGTTCCGTCGCAACGAAAAACGCCTTTCTTTTAATGATTTCCAGCCCAAATCCTATATCATTTCTGTGACACTCTCTCCCATGTTTCACGATAATACAAAACGTGCTGCCATTCTTTGCACTTTTTCAATGTACTCCGTCAGTCCTACCTGGTAAGGATCCCACACCGCGCAGCAGTATTCTAAAAGAGGACGGACAAAAAAATGGTTCAAATGGCTCTGAGCACTATGGGACTCAACTGCTGTGGTCCTCAGTCCCCTAGAACTTAGAACTACTGAAACCTAACTAACCTAAGGACATCACATACACCCATGCCCGAGGCAGGATTCGAACCTGCGACCGTAGCAACAGCGCGGCTCCGGACTGGAGCGCCTAGAACCGCACGGCCACCGCGGCCGGCGAGGACGGACAAGCGTAATCTAGGCAGTCTCCTTAGTATGTGTCCTGCCAATAAAACGCAGCCTTTGGTTAGCCTTCCCCACAACATTTTCTTTGTGTTCTTTCCAAGTTGTTCGTAATTGTAATACCTAGGTATTTAGTTGAATTTACGACTTTTAGATTAGACTGATTTATCGTGTAACGGAAGTTTAACGAGTTCCTTTTCGCACTCATGTAGATGACCTCACACTTTTCGTTATTTAGGGTAAACTGTCACTTTTCGCACCATTCAGATATTTTTTAAAATCGTTCTGCAGTTTGTTTTGATCTTCTGAAGACTTTATTAGTCGATAAACGACAGCGTAATCTGCAAACAACCGAAGACGGCTGCTCAGATTGTCTCCGAAATCGTTTAAATAGATAAGGAACAGCAAAAGGGCCTACAACACCACCTTGGGGAACGCCTGAAATCACTTCTGTTTGACTCGATGACTTTCCGTCAATTACTACGAACTGTGACCTCTCTGATTGGAAATTGCAAATCCAGTGACATAACTAAGACGATATTCCATAAGCACACAATTTTACTATGAGCCGCTTGTGTGCTACAGTGTCAAAAGCCTTCCGGAAATCCATGAATGCGGAATCGATCTGAAATAGCTTGTCAATAGCACTCAGCGCTTCATGTGAATAAAGAGCTAGTTGTGTTTCACAGGAACGATGTTTTCTAAACCCATGTTGACTATGTGTCAAAAGACCGTTTCCTTCGAGGTAATTCATAATGTTCGAACACAATATATGTTCCAAAATTCTGCTGCATATCGACGTTAACGATATGGGCCAGTAATTTAGTGGATTACTCCTAATACCTTTCTTGAATATTTGTGTGACCTGTGCAACTTTCCAGTCTTTCGGTATGGATCTTTCGTCGAGCGAGCGGTTGTATATGATTGTTAAGTATGGAGCTAATACATCAGCATACTCCGAAAGGAACCTAATTGGTATACAGTCTGGACCAGAAGACTAGCTTTCATTAAGTGATTTGAGTTGCTTCACTACTCCGAGGATATTTAATTCTATGATACTTGCAGATGTTATCGATTCGAATTCTGGAATACTTACTTCGTCTTCTTTTGTGAAGGTATTTCGGAAGGCTGTGTTTAGTAAATCTGCTTTGGCAGCACTGTCTTCGATAGTATCTCCATTGTTATCACGCAGAGAATGCATACTTCACATACGACCAGAATCTCTTTGGATTTTCTGCCAGGTTTCGAGACACAAAGTTTCGTTGTGGAAACTGTTATAGGCGTCTCGCATTGAACTCCGCGCTAAGTTGCGAGCTTCTGTAAAGAATAGCCAATCTTGGGGATTTTGCGTCTGTTTAAATTTGGCATGTTTGTTTCGTTGTTTCTGCCACAGTATTCTAACCCGTTTTGTGTACCAAGGAGGATCAGCTCCGTCGTTTGTTAGTTTATTTAGTATAAACCTCTCAATTGCTGCCGATACAATTTCTTTGAATTTAAGTCACATCTGGTCTACGCATATATTATTAATTTAGAATGAGTGGAGATTGTCTCTCAGGAAGGCGTCAGGTGAATTTTTATCTGTTTTTTTTGAATAGGTATAACTTCGCTTATTTTTCGAGGATTTGGGGATTACAATTTTCAATCTCGCTACGACAACCCTGTGTTCAGTAATCCCTATACCGTGTTTGATGCTGGTTATTAACTCAGGATTATTTGTTGATAAGAGGTCAAGTGTGTTTTCCCAACCGTTTACTATTCGCGTTGGCTCGTGACCTAACCTACGAATACCAATCTGTGGACGCGATTTATATAAGATATATGTCTGTGTTTCGACACTTGTTTTACGGATATTATTGAAGTAACTGAAGTATTCATAAAGTTGGAGCTTCGCTTACCTGGTTACATTAAGAGCAATAAGAACTTCAGTAGCAAAATGGCTCGGTGGGTCTTTATTAAATAGACTTTCAAGCTTATGCCACCAAACGTGGCCAACATTTCCTCGTATGGATCTCAAATACCTTATTGCAGCCTCTTTATTGTCTCAGTCCAAGACGAAGTTTTACCATTTATTAAGTATGACAATATTTCCGACGTAGGTGATCTCTCGTTACCTGCATATGTAAATAGTGAAAACACTGGATAAACTGTATCTATGTGAGTAGTCACTTTTCTGACATATGCAGGGAATGTTATCGATTAAATTATCACATTTTCATTTCTTTTCACCACAGATTCTGAAATACAAACAAAAGAAAGTGTTACTGCAGAACTACTTTCTGTCTCATGTAGCACTTTCAGCTGGGACTTCCTTCTAAATATGAAAACGCTCTGCCTCTACAGTTTCGAACGTATTCAACGCAAGATGCTAAATTAAT